>NW_022196895.1:54236479-54246498 GCF_008632895.1 Mastomys coucha
TCAAACTCAGAAATCCGCCTGCCTCTGTCTCCCAAGTGCTGGGATTAAAGGCGTGCGCCACCACTGCCAGGCATAAGACAAGCTCTTTATCAACTGAGACTTTTCTCTAGATTTAGAATGCCGTTTTCTTGTAATTTATTATTATTATTATAATTATACTATTTTCCCTTCCTTTTCTTCTCTCCAATCTTTTCCATAAATCTCTCTCCCCGATCTCATTCATATTCATGATCTCTTTTCTTTAGTTGTTACATATAAATATGTGTATGTGTATGTATCTCTCTCTCTCTCTCTTTCTCTCTCTCTCCTCTCTCTCTCTCTCCTCTCTCTCTCTGTGTGTGTGTGTATATCTCTGTGTGTTTGTCTTCCTAAAGATATAAAAACAACCTGCTCAATCTGCATAATGTTACCTGTATTTGTAAGAACTCAAGAGCTGATCACTTAATATGGAACAACTTACTGGTGCATCTTTTCTAGAACCTCTTCCACTGCTTTAGTAAGCCACACTCTAACTATAATTTTCACTTCCTTAGCAAAGACACTTCTCTTTTGAACAGATGGAGACCGTTACAGAAAACTGAAACCAATCAGAATGCAGAGAGCAAAAGATCATGTGATGCCCAGTCCTAAGGGATGCATTCAAAACACACTTTCTGCATCTAGGGCTCATGGATCACTGTGGAATAGGGGACAGAAAGATGGAAAGACCTGGGGACCAGAAAGTTTGCTATGACATTGTAACTACTATCAGAAGGCTTTCTATAGGGAGGGTATACCCATGACATTTCATCAGCACGGCTGCCTAAACAAGACCAACAGACATGCTAACATGAACCTAGAAAAGGAACTCCCAGTAACTAGAAAGCCAATTTTAATTCACAGAAGCCAGTGATTGTTGAATGAAGCTCTCTGTTAGGCTAGCTCACATCTCCGCCTACATATGGATTAGGTTACTCCCATTTCCTGTGTCCTTTCTGGTCCTTATAACATATTTGTATATATTGTCAGAGCACATCCTCTTTCATTTAAGATATTTTGTAAAATGTTTCCTTTGGTAGTGACTAAAGATGGGGGCAGTCTCTCTCAAGAGAAATCCATGGGTAAGCCCATCCTCATGAAGATAGAAGAGTCTACGCCAACATCTTTTATGAGACGTGGGTGAGGACCAAAGCAATGGAGCTAAAAATTCCTCTATGTAGTGACACAGAAGAACCAGCACAAGAGAAGCCCCACCAGGGACTCTTTTATACCTACAGTCACCTTCATTTATCATCACATTTCAGGAAATTAAATAAAAATGCAATAGCAGTTATTTCCTGCCTTTCTCGTTCACTTTGAAAAGCATGAGGTGTCCTGGTGAGCTCAGCACAGCACATTGATGACGACAGAACTGCTAACAGCTAATATTTTACTAAAGGGACCAGAATAAAAGTGTGCTGTTATAACGAATGGGTTGGAAGGGACACATTTCAAAAATACTTTTTTTTATTCCCCACCCCTCCTCTCTTCCTTTCTTTTTCCAACCTCCACATTTTTTGGACATCCTGAGCCTTTTGTATGTACGTCTGCGTGGGTGGATGTGATGAGAAGCAGTTGAATAAACTTCCTTTAAAGCCACTAAAGCTCTTGTAGAGGCTAAAAGAGGGCAGGGGGTGGACCAGTGCTTCACAGTTAACAAGAGATCTTTGAGTGCAGATTTTAATTCACTGGAGTCCGCAGTCCCAGTCCAAAAGGAAATGTTTTCTTTGAAAAAATATGAAGGCCTGACTGGGGTTCCTTAAGGAATTATGACCTTTGTGCTGGGGAAAATCTGCATGTGTAATTCAGCTGTAGATCTTCTCCTTGGCTTATGTATAGTACATACAGTAATAGGCATGTGGAATTCTTAGTTAGATTTTCTCGCTTTGGCTGTTCAGCTTCCCTGTGGTTTCTAGTCAATATCTTATATGCTCTTGGGGAGTTTAGCTAACATTCTAGGAAATGGGGTGGTTCAATTCCTTGCTTCCAAATATAAGTTCTCTAAACAAATGATAGATATTCAAACTGAGAAAGTCATGGACAGTTAGAACTATAAATTCTGGCTATAAATACAAACCAGCAAATTAGCTCCATTACAAACTCGGGGTTTGAAAGAAATGTACCTTACCCAAAAGAAAATCAGTAAGATTTGATCTAAGAAAGCTGAAAAATCTTTACTGTTCCTTTTTTTTCATTTGAGAAATATACTTCTGAAGCTAATTTCTCTCCATTTACTACAGTTCCCCATTCTTTCTTTTCCAGTATTTTTCAACTGCTATCACGCACATCCGTTTTAGCATCATGTGAACTGTTTTATTCCTCCAACCTAAGATGGAAATGACGTTGACCTTACAGGATTCCTGTACGTGGCACGATGTGTATATTGCTCTTCTTGCCCAGTGTGGACTCAAGCCTCTCCAAAATGAATGTTTAGAGTTTGAAGATAATTAGGATAACAGATATGCACCATACTAATTTTACTCTGTAATATGAATAAAAAGAAAACTTTTTAGAATGTAAGTCTCTGAGGTCAGTAAATAAAGGAGCAAACACAGTTACTTTGAGTTTTGCTGGCAGATCACAAAGCTTACACATTGATTTAGTTTTTGATCTGACGCATTCTTAAGTGGAAAAAGCGATGCAGAAACTTTAAATATAGGTAAGAGAATAAACAGGAAAAGCAGTTTACATATGAGTAAGATTGTATTAGTCTTTTGTTAACACTAAATTCAGACCTTTTATTTTTCTACTTATAAAAGAAAGGAAAATTGTTCATTTCTATAAAAAAAAGTAAATGTGTTTTCTTATTTCTCTTGAGTATATATATTCATTAAATTACATAAAAAATTGGCCCCATGCTTTAAAGAAAAACATTATCATACGTTAAAATGTAAAATATCAATTCTTAAATTTAAGTTGCCTTGAATAGCAACACCTAGGGGGATTCTGGTGATTCAAATAACTCTTAAAACACCAGATGGAATGACTTCATGGACCAAACATCTGCTTCATATTTTAAAAGTATTTGATGTCAATTCTGATATTATTAGAATTAGATTGTTGGTATATTTTTAAAACTTTCATGTGGATTAATTCTTATTAATTTATTAAAAAATATTACTTAACTCCGGAATTATGAAAAACATTGACTGAACAATGGGCCATATACGTGTGTGTTTAGATTCCCCTGCTTCTTGCCTCCATCCCTTCCATCCCATTCTCTCTTCCCTCCAAGCGAAACATGGTCTAGAAAACACAGGCCACACCACTCTTTGTCTATTCTCTCTTTTTTTTTTTTTTTTCCATTTTGAAGTTAGTTGCTGATACCAATATTCGTTATAGTGTGAACTCATGAAGAATAAAATAGGCACCTTCCCCACAATCTATTTTGTATCCCCAATGTGTGTGCTTGTACATGTGTATGTACACGTGTGGGCAAAGGGGATGCATAACTGAACCAAACAACTCAGACAGAGGTAAACCCGGACCTATGACAAGGCCATACTGGGTGCTAAGAACCTGTAGGACTTTCATTGTATGGAGGTCAGATGAAATTGATCCCTCTTACCACAAGACAGTGTTTTGGCATGTGTACATGCCTTTCCTTTTATCTACAAAGAGTAACTCTTGCTCAAACATGTAGGCACAGTAGCTGCTTATCTCCTGCTGTCCCCACCTTTAGGGGCAGCAGAGAACACCTTAGAGTGAGCACCATCACTGCTAAGCAACAGATGCCTGGCAGGAAAAGGTTGGGAGGAGATGGGAAATTGAGCTTCACTGCTTCTCCTGGACTCTATTTAACTGACATTCTATTTCCTGACTTCTGTTTCTCTACTTCTTTATTGGCACCAAGGATTTTTTAGATGGCTTTGGTTCTTTAAGAAAAAGACAGACATTGGTACAAACTGGCCTTTATAAACTCGAAGTAGACAGATAATATTACGTTGTTAAAATACACCATTCTGTTGTCAGATAACAACCCAGAATGACTAGGTGAGACTGGCATTTATTTGCGCGCGCGCACACACACACACACACACACACACACACACACACACACACCCCAAAAACAAAAACAAAAAAGAAAGAACGGCCTCACAAGCCAGGCTGTAGCAACTGAGGATGACATTCCATGCTCAAGATGACTTAGAGTGAAGATGTCAGTGTGACTTAGAGACAGCAAAAGTCTTCTCTGATGGAGGGTTGTAAAAGGGAAGGGAGCTTGTAGAAGGAGAGGCCATCAAGAGCAGAATGGAATCAATTTGAAATGAAAGCAGAGATGAAGGGCATATGAGTGAGGGCAATGGGAGTGAGGAGGTTAGAGAGAGAGAGAGACAGATTGTGTGTGAAAAACGCTCTAATAAAACCTGTTACATTGTAATGTGAGAGAATTAATTATATTTACAATATAACAATCTGTATCAAGTTACTTTCATATTTATGATTATATATTGATTTTGTTTCATGATTAAGTAGAGACCAGCACACATAATGGCCAGTGTACATAATCTAGACCTCTATGCTCAGAATGCTGTTTTTTAGCATCATAGATGAGTGAACTGAATTGAAATAATTGCTAGGCAAGTAAAACCATTGTTGGAATATTAAACTAAATGGAGTTAGTTTTATGATGTGAAATGGTCAGATTTTTTTTACTAGGGTGTCTAAAGATGTTATTTCTTCACATCGCTATTTATTAAGTGTGCTTAAAACTACAATCTCAAGGTGGCCACAGCATGGCTGTGAATGGCCACAGCAACATATCTTACAGTTAACAGAGACTCAGGCTAGTGAGAGATCCCTCTGCATGGCAATAAACAAGAAAGACAAAAGCATTATTTATGAGGACAGGGTTAATTGTTTCTCTGAGAGCAGTCCCCTTTAAACTTGTTAACTTCTTTCCCTTTGTCTTCCATCTTCTCCTGGAGAAGGTAACTGTAACTGCTATGCACTTTTAGAGTAAAAGTGACTTTGTCCACTGGCTAATCAGGATTTCAGTTCTTAAGTACTGCCTTTTTAGGTAGACAAAAAGCTAAACATTTTTGAGCTAGTGGAGAATGAATTGACATTTTTCTCTCTTGTTCTGAGCCAACTTACTCCATTGAAGTTGTCCATTGGAGTAGAATGCATAATGACTAAAGGCCTGGCAGAGGCCCAAGTGACCTCTGAACAGAACCAGGTAGCCGAGACATCCAAGTTTATTGTCTTTGCAGTTTCCTGTTCTCCACCTGTAGAAGGAGTCACAGCGCTCACCAAACGTTTTAACTAGATTAATGGGCTGAATATCTACTGGCATTTCTTAGGTAGAGGCATTACTATAAGTAAATGAGTGTCCATAAAAGACTTGTAATATAATTAGGAGACAGTCAAATCATAGTATGGTTATGCAATACTGAGAAGCAAGAGTCCGTGAGCCCATTTGTCATGACATATATCTATGCCTATATCATTTGCATCTATGTATGTTAACTTTTGATGGGTGTCAAAAATAGGTTGTCATGTAGTCCAGTCTGGACTTGAACTTGCTATAACGCCTAGAACAAACTTGGGTTTCTGATTCTCCTGCCTCTATCTCCCAAACTGGGATTATAGGTATATGCCACCAGGCCAATTTGTGTAGTTCTGGGGAACAAACAAGGATTTGTGTATGCCAAGCAAACATTCTCTCTACCGAGCTATGTTCTTATAGTTGAGGACATAGCTATTTAAAACTATAGTATTATATGGAATAAGAAACATGGGGTAAAGGTATTAACTTGAAAACGTCTGTGTAACCTGAAGTAACCAGCAGCATTTATGAGGAGACCATAGGAAACCAATGCCTGGTATGTGAAGGACACTCTGCCATCAGAACCTGCCTTGTTCATCCTCTGTAGGCTTTTGAGTTCATGGACAGTGAGAAGACAATATTTTGTTCTAGTCCACATTCATTGGATGCATGCATTGTCTTTACCAGTGCTCTAGAGAGGCCTGTGGTCTTTTAGCTCATTTCCTTGAATAGATACTGCAGAGAAAATGCTTCTAGAACATATGGTAGTTATATAGCATCCCTACTCTTCTGGCATTCTAGGTCCCAGGCTTCCATGCTTTTCTTAACAACAGAACTAGGTTCAGGGTCCCCCATGTTCTGTAAATGTGCCACAGGTGGAGGAGACTGGGAGCTCCCCTCGGCCCTTTCAGTACACAGGGAGTCATAGAACTAAGACAGAAATCTGATAAACAGTTAGCTCATGTTCCGGAGTCCTCATGATTTCCCTATAACCATTCAAGTTCAGGTTTTTAAAAGACTTATTTGTAAAATGCTGCACTCTCACTTGCCATCAAAGAAGAGAATTACTTCTCTGTTTAAAGCAACAGTACAGTTTAGCCAAAGACAGGCCAAGAAGACTGTAAAGAAAAACATGGCATGCTCAGTGACCAGCAACAGAGAATGTCACATGACTAATTCCCCTAGTAGGCTTGAGAGTCATCCCTTAGGCTCCCTATGCCGTTCTGCAGAACCCCTATGTCAATGCCAACAGTTACTCCTAGTTGCTCTCTAAGAACTACCAACGGTGTGTACAACCCAGGCAACACTGGATGGTAGACCAGGAATTTCCCGAGGTCCCACAGTGCTTGTTGGACCTCTCTGTCCAGCAGTAGCCTAAGCCCTGTAGGTTTGTGTTTCTTCCCAAAGGAGGAGTTCCTCAGGGCCCAGGCTGAAGACATCTCATGTATACATTTAGATCTTTTCTCAGTTCAATCTATGTTTTTCAACAAATTTTGTCTGTGTGTTTGTTTGTTTGTTTGTTGTCTGTTTTGGAGTGTTTTTGTCTGTTTTGTTTTGTTTTGAGACTGTCTAAAGAATCTCCTGATTTTTAAACTACTACAACGAAAAGAGAGTTGGTAAATACAGAAAGACATTCAGGTGAGATTTAAGACCACCCTAATAAAGACCCCCAAATGGAAACAGAACAGTGTTGCCTAGTCTAAGTGCTATTACTTTATACCCTTGGGCTTCCCAGATTCATGGAAGCTCAGCAGGGGTTCATAGAAAAAGTCATGGGTATTTGTTTCCTGCATTGGAACTGATCTAGGGTCTTCTTCCATTCTCAAAACTATATGTGATTTGTAACCACACTGGAGGAATGATCAATATATTTTGACCCAAATATCTGGTGAGATTTTCTAACACTTTATGAGATGGTTAAACGAAAGACATGGAGTTTTATCATCTGTGTATAGTGAGCAATAGTCTAAAATGAAAGAAAGTCTAAATTTCTAATGCTGATAATAGTAAAAGCATACAAGAGAATAAAAAGAATGAATAAAATTAAATATTATAAGTTACTAAATGCACAGTATTAAAAACAAGTGAATGAACCAGTGTTTTTCTGTGAATTCCAACAAATCAGAACTCGAGGAAAGTCACTATCAATGTCACACTATAGGATGGTCCTGGAGATGCACATCAAGAAAAGTACAATCCATATGACATTAAAAGTATAGGAATATTCAACATGTATTTATACATTCAGGTGTATCTACCTATATAGATAGACTATATACATGAAACTGAATGAGACAAGAAAAGATGGTTGTCCTGGCTAGTTTTGTGCCAACTTGACACAATCTAGAGTCATCTGAGAGGAGAAACCTCAACCGAAAAAAATGTTTCCAGAAAATCAGGGTGTCAGCAAGTTCATGGGATATTTTCTTAACTGCTGATTGATCGAGGAGGTCTTAGTCCATTGTGGGTGGGACCATTGCTAAGCTGGTGGCCCTGGATTCTATAAGGAAGCTGGCTGGGCAAGCCATCATGATCAACCTGGTAAGCAGCACTCCTCCATGGCCTCTGCATCAGCTCCTGCCTCCAGGTTCCTTCCCTATTTGAGTTCCTGTCCTGACACCCTTCGATGATGAACAGGGATGTGGAAGTATAAGCTAAGCAAACCCTTTCCTCCACAACTTTCTCTGGTCATGATGTTTCATCACAGCAATGTAACCCTAACTAAGACAATTACATTATGTGCACGCAGAATAGCTTTCAAACCAGATGTGCAAGGGAAATAATGGAAAAAGTACTGAAATTAAGACAATTCTGAAGGCCAATTGCTTTGAAGACTAGCATGGGAGAAACAGCAGTTTTCAAATGTATTGATGGCAACTGGCTAGAAAGCATGCTGGGAGAACATCCTATTCACATAAAGTGGGATGACCTAGACATCAATATAAGGCAAACAACACAGAGTCATGTACAATTACGAACTGCAATTAAGAGCACCTGTGATACTAAACAAAAAAGTTCATCATACTTTATAATTTCCCTCTAACAGAGGGCTGGGGTGGATCTTTCAACCACTTTATATTTTAAGTGCTACCTTTCTGTTTTTTTTTTAAAACTTTTCCAGTTCCCTTTTTGTTTGTTTTATTAATTGATGGATTCCAAGGGCCTTTTCTGCCTTTTTCCCCTTGGGACACAGTGTCTCCTTTATTGCTGTGACACTGATAGAGGCATCAGAAAGTACAATTCTGAGTAGTCGATACAGATTGTCTCTTTTCTCCAACCAGGACTTTGTCCCAATCTCCACCCCACCTACAAGGATGACATGTGCAGGCAATGAGGAGAAGATGAGATATTTTCTTTGCCATGCGGGAGTGACAATATAACCAGGTGCCAACCTGGTTGTGGGCATTGTGGGCTTCCAGATGCTAGACAAGAGATTGTAGACAAGGTTAGAGTGGTGGGGGTCTTCTGAATAGATGCACACATTTCCGGTCCGTCCTACCACTTCAGCTTTTCGTTCTTCTTTCTAGACAGTGGCCCACCCTTTACTTATGTTCAGTTTTCAGTTGACAGCTTTAAAAATGGGGCTCTCGTTTTGTTTTGTTTTGTTTTGTTTTGTTTTGTTTTGTTTTGTTTTGTTTAGGCTGGTCACTTTCTTTAAATTACCAGGAATCCACCTGTTTCAAGTTGTCAACTAGGTGGTTGAACACATGGTCTGAGATGCTGAAACAATGTCTTGTCTGGGAATGTGTTTGGGTGTCGTCCAGGTTAGTGTAATTTAAGGTCATGAGACCAAACGGAGTCACGCTGGGAGTAGATAGAGACTGAGCTGTCTAAGGATTCACAGACCAAAGCATGCTGATATTTCCAGATCCAGTCTCTGAGAAAGAACCAAGTGAGAGATAAAAGAGGGAAGCACATGGAAGTGTGGCCCACAAGCCATATGAAAACATATTTCATGGCCAAATGTCTTACCATCAGCAAATGGAAAAGGGCATTTGGATGTCAAATAAGTACCAAGAATTAATAATTGATTTAGAAGCTTGGAAATCAGGGCCATTGTTGTTGGGGAAAAGAAAGAAATACATTAATCTCTTACTGTGGAAACACTTTCAGGTAGCATTATTAGAATAAGTAAGATGAGTATTGCAGCTGGGGTGTAGTCAAGACATTCACATAGAGAAGAGCCTGGCATATGAATGAACGGAGGCAAATGTCAAAGTTCTGTAAACACAGTGCTGTCCAGGTTTGAAGGCCTTTCAGAGGCAATGGAAAACATGAGATGAAGATGTGTGAAGATTTTACCAAGAACATAGTGTTGTTTAAAGTAGCTGCAACTGTATTCACAAACACACACACACACACACACACACACACACACACACACACACACACACCAGAAAAGCAAATTTAGCTGTCTTAACTCAAATGTCTTCAAATTCCAATAGTTGCAAATCAGTATATATTTTATCTTATTATCCTGATTTTTCATTCAGGGTCCTTTTCATATTTTTCAGAATTTTCTGAAAGGAGTTGTTTTAGGTCTTTAGTAGACAATCTATAAACTAATAAGCCTTGAATGTGCACTGAATATGGGTCCAGGGTATGCAGTGCCATACTCCTAACAGAACAATGTCTCTGACTGCTCTCACCCTGTTTAGGCTTTCTAAGACAGCAGCAGCAGGAGGAGCAGGAGGAGCAGGAGGAGCAGGAGGAGCAGGAGGAGCAGGAGGAG
>NW_022196895.1:54246508-54306928 GCF_008632895.1 Mastomys coucha
GGAGGAGCAGGAGGAGCAGGAGGAGCAGGAGGAGCAGGAGGAGCAGGAGGAGCAGGAGGAGGAGCAGAAGGAAGAGGAGGAGGAGGAGCATCAGCATAGCAGACATTGCTGGTTAGGAGTATGGGAGCTTATACTGAGCTCTGTGTTGGAGAAGATCTTTTTGCTATGCTTTTACTGCCATTTGCTTTCAGCTGCTTGCTTTCAATGTTCCTTTCCCTACTCTGGAGGAAAAATTCAAGGGCCTAATCTCCACACAGCCGAACCAGTTTTAAACAGAGCCCTTCTCACACATGGAGCTACCAAGAGCATGTGATAAGAAGTTTGATAACAGGGCCAGGGACATTATGGAAAGTCTCTGAGCCTGTTTTCCCACAGGAAACAAAAGACAACTAAATGTCAGCAACCCTAGTAATCAGGTCCCTGTCCTCTCAAGCCACAGAGATCATCTGTCTGAGGCCTGAGTGTCAGAACTAGCTAATACTCTGATTGCTGTGGATTGACCCTGTCTGAGGTTTCCTCCGCTACTCAGTTCGACTGTGCATATGTAAGAACTACTTTGCCATAGACAGTTGCCAAACCCGAACACTATTGTGGATACCGGGAAGTGCTTGCTGTCAGGAGCCTGATATAGTTGTCTCCTGAGAGGCTCTGCCAGAGCCTGACAAATACAGAGGCAGATGCTTGCAGCCAACCATTGGACTGAGCCCAGGGGGGGAGGGGAGGTTCCCTGGTGGAGGAGTTTGAGAAGGGACCGAAGGAGCTGAGGTGGTTTGCAGCCCCGTGCATGCGGGGAGCAACAGTGTCAACCAGCCAGATGCTGCGGAACTCCCTGGGACTGGATGACCAACCAAAGAGTCCACGTGGAGTAACCCAAGGCTCTGGCCTTGTATGTGTCAGAGGATGGCCTTGTTAAACATCAGGGGGAGGATGGGCTCTGTTCCTCTGGGGATCAATACCCCAATGCAGGGGAATGCCAGGGCAGGAAAGCGGGAGTGGGGGATTGAGTTGAGAGAGCACCCTCATAGAGGCATGGGGAGAGGAGATAGGATAGGGGGTTTCCAGAGGGGCGACCTGGAGAAGGGATAACATTTGAAATGTAAATAAAGAAAATATCCAATTTTTTAAAAAAGAATTACTTTCTAGTCTCTGTTGGTAAGATCTGCAAAGACTCTGTGATAATCCCTTTCTATCTCTTCCAGCCTCATGGGCACCACATCTGATATGTGCCACACTACAATACTCTGGCCATCCTTAGTTCTCCCAGAATATTCACACACTCTTCTCTTTGTCAGAAATGTCCTTGTCTTGATCACATCTCTAATTTTGCCTGGATAAATCCTAAGTCAGTAGTCTCCGTAAGCCTAGCACGTAATGCTTAGCAAAGGAGATATACTAAGAAATACATCCTTAGACATTTTTTCATTGTGAGAACATCATACAATTCTAATTCTTGAAAGTTCCAGTAGTAGTGAAATGGGACCAGTAAGGATGTTGTAGACCTTCATCGAGCCCTGACTGTCCTAGAACCCCCTATGTAGACCAGGGTGCCCTTGAACTGACAGAGGTCCACCTGCCTCTACCTCCCAAGTACTGACATTAAAGATGCTACCATCCAACATTACTTTTTACATTATTTCCAGATCAACTACTTGATGATGCTTCTTATAAGCAACATTAGCATGGGATTTTGCTTGTTCGGGGGTCATGGTGAACCAAACAAGGTGATTAAGCCAAACACAAGAGAAAAATAATGCAAAGAAGAAAACGTCAATAAGAAGTATGAGAGGCTGCTGCCACCATAGTTGGGCATATATAACACCTGACAATCTGTACTCTAGCACATATAAGAACCAGTATCAGAGTTACATATTATCTTTATTAAGTATTATATTCTGATTATCTGTTGAGTATAGTAACACATTTTGAGATGGGTAACTGTAAGTCAACCCTCACATACATTCAAAGCCTAAGTATGTACATTCCATGGGTAGTCTAAAATGCCAAGCTGAAAATGTGACTGTGTGCTTCTCAGCCTTTGTTATCCTGAAGATCACCTGGAAGAACCCAGTATGAGTCTCTGTACGAACCTGCTGGCACGCCAGGCCTCAGCCAGTTTCCGTAAGAAACTGTGAGGTAACTGAGAAGTGTACACTCAAAAGGAGTGAGACACCACAAAGTAAAACCAGCGGGAAAAGAGTCTGAAGTGTCTCAAGGATGATAAAATGCGAGAAACAATTGTTGAGTGTTTGGGTGCTTGTATAAAATAAGAGACTAGTTAGGAAATTATAGACAAAACATCTGTACATATATGTGAGGTGATTCTACAAATAAAAGATCAGTTGGGTTAAAAAAAAAACCCAAAGGATATTTTTAATCCAAAAATGAATCTATCAGGAGAACGATTTAGTTAATTAACATCTTTGAAAATGTTTTAGGGCCGAGGAGATAGCTCAGTGAGTACGTAAGAACATTTGCCACACAAGCATGGGGGCTTGGACTGAATCCTCACGCCCTGTGTAAAAGGCCTGGTGTAGTTACACATAAGCCTGTAACCCCAGTGGGAAGGGGCTGGAGACAGGAAGATAGGATCACTGGGACTTATTGGCCGCCAGCCTAGCTCCAGATTCGGTCAGAGAACCGGTCTGAAAGGAACCGGGCAGAAAGAGATAGTATCGTGGTGGAAGCAGACGTTAGGAGTGAACCGCAGGAACTGGAGCACAAGGGATGAGAAGTGAAAGCTCAAAGCTGGCTATAAGATAGCCAAGCCTCGCAGATAAGAAGGAGGACAGGACTTTGGGAACAACGCCAGTGTTGGCTTGCTGGCTGGAGTCCATGGAGCGGCCTTTCCCTATAGAGCATGCACAAGGCGCCATTGTCCTTCCACAGAGTGCTTGTAACACAGCTAATTGTAACAGACTTAAAACTGTGAGTAGAGATGGCTTCGAGAAAGAAGCTTCCACCTATTCCAAAGGAGACATCACTGGAGATGGGCCCCAGAAACAAGGACCTAACCAGAGAAAATGACAGCAGCATTTTAATAGCTGTGATGTGTGACAACTTCTCACGTAACAGAATCAAAAGTAAAATAATTTAACTAACAGCTAGGAGACCCTGCCAAGGTGGGAGATCAGTAGGACCTAAAAGCTGGCAATGGCAGCCAAAGCCACGGACTAGTAAGCTAGCTCAGGCTTCATTGTAGGACCACTCCTCTGACTGGATGAGAAACACAGCCACACTGTGTGATTATCTCCCTGGCTGGACCAAACTAATATGCTCAGAGTGTGGGATCCCCCCATTGGCTTAACCTTTATACGCCCAAAGAATTCATCAAGCTCATTATAAATGACCCTACTCTTTGTCCAGTTTCTGCCTACATCCTTTAAAAAGCCCCTAGAGTCTAGTGCCTGGGCCAACCCCTCACAGGCAGCCTTCCCTTTGTGGGACTTGTGACATAGAGGAGCTAATCTAATCTCTGGAGTTCTGTTTTCTCTCTTCCATAAAGCTTTAGTCTTTCTTTTTATAATAAAAATATTTTTATTTTATAATAAAATTTTTCTTTCTATAATAAAATCTCCTTGGTAGACTAATCTGTGATTCTACTGCTTGTGAATGTCTTCTTTGGTTGTGAAGCAGGGACCTGGAGACACTAGTCAGTAGACGGCATGTTGACATGAGCAGAACTAAAAAGTTTAGTCCTCCTGAATGAGAAAGGCTATACCATTCCCCAAGACCCATGACGTTCCATTTGTCACATTTCAATAGAGTAGAAAATAAGACCCTTCCCTATAGCCTACACACACACACACACACACACACACACACACACACACACACACACGTACTTGTATACACATGGGCACACACACTAAACAATTGTTTCACCCACTTTCACACACACACACACACACACTCCCATAAAATATACATACACAATAAGCAAAAATTTGAATAAAGATAAAAATATACAAATGCAAATTAAATAGCCACAGACATGGAAAATGTGCAGGGCAGACTGAGAGCAGCTGAGAAGCTGGCGAAAGGTCATTTACTGACATCTAAGGAGGGTACATTAGCACCTGTGATGATTAGCTGTGTCAGCTTGACATACATAAAACCACCCAGGCACAGAGTCCCAGTGATGGACTTTCTGTTGGCCTATGGGCATGTCAGTGGGCAATTATTTTAGTTAAATGAATATGGAAAGGCCCACCCACTGAGGATGGGACCATTCCCTGGGCTCTGGGTCCTGGATTGCATACAAGTGTTGAAAATGAAGTGAGTGCAGATACACATGCATTCGTTTTCCCAGTGCTTGAATATGGAAGTGCAATTTAGATGTATGTCAAAATGTATCTTTGAGCTTAAAGTGGAATTATGGCAGTTTATCTAGTAATACCATTTACTGAAGTTAAAATAGACTGTCCATTAATTAGGTTACATTTAAACACATGATGGAATGTGGGTGCAGAGGGCATAAATTAAATGGGAATGAAGATCTGTTAGGAAAGGAAATGGGCTCAGGGAAGGAGAATAAAGAGAGGAAACAATGAGGGGAAAAAAAGAAATAAGACACTCAGGCCTTGTACAGATTAGCAACGAAAATCCTGTGATCATTCTAATTGAAAGGGAAGATGAAAGTAACAGGAAGTAAGGAGAGAGCAAAGACATTGAGGAACTAGCAGCTATTTCATACTGTGATGTGAGGGGGACAGGGCAACGTGCTTGGACTGAGTGGTGCTTATACTGAGCTCTGACATACAAATATCATTAGGAGAAATACCGAGGAACGATCATGGGCGGGAGAGCAGCATGGGGAAGCTGTATGGCGAGAACAGGCTACACTCCAGCACACACATTCTAAAATTAGCTCTGTAGTGTCTATTTTCGGCAGTCTGGCAAGAACTATTGTGGTAAAAATAACAAATAAGATTCTTAGAGACCATATAAAAGAATCAAATAAAATAACCAATCAGAATAATGGAGAGTAAAGATACGAACAAACAATGGGTGGAATGGAAAATCTGATTGGCCAATAAATACAGGAAGAGTATCATTTTGATTTGCTAAACTCTGTAATTTAAAAACCACACTGGATGGAAAATTCCACCACTTGTTCAGATGCAGAAATTTACAGGAGGGGGTTGAGGCCAAGAAGATGTCAGTCTGGAGTCTGTCCAGTACTCCAGCCCCAAGCTGCAGCAAAGAGAAATCTCTGGTTCTACTCTGTAAGCATTTGCAGCCAGTGGCTAACTAGGTCTGGAGCTGTAATAAAGCCAAGGTCTTTCTTGCTCAACTACAGGTTAGAGTGACAACTGACACCAGCAGAGACAAAAGAGTAGAAGAGATACATTTTAGTGGGAGGGGAATACCTATTATGTGGTCTTGATTTTATATTTAAAATTTTTGACAATTTTTTATATGAATGCTATATTTATATACCTTTTACCACCCCCTCCTTATTTCAACTCCTTCCATAACATGTTCTTTACACACACACACATTCTTTTTTAATTCAACACATAGCAAGGTATGAGTCTCTTTTTTCTGTACCCTGTTCATAACAAAATTCAATGAGCTAAAGGGAAACTGTACACCAAGTTAGGAGACCTAAACCAAACTGCAACAGTCACTACACTAAATGTGAGTAATCTAAATATTCCAAAGAAAACTTAGGAATGTCACAATTTGAACAAAAGATTGTCTTGGTTGTAAGGTTTGTCTTGATTTCACCCCCACCCTCCACTCCCATCCCTGAAGCATATGTCTCACTTCAGCGCTAATCATTGAAAACTGTCCTTGCTCCACGACATTTGTTATGCTTATTTCTCAAGGAATAAATTAAATATGTATGTGCTGAGTTCTTTGCAGTTCTATCCAACTTCTTCCCCACATATATTGATGCTACATTGTTAGCTGTGCACATTTGGAACATTGTATCTCTGTCTGCATCATCATTTGCTCTGCCCTCTTTGAATCTCTAACAACCTCCCTTGCTGTGAAGTCTGTTTTTGATGGCTATGTCCCTACCTCCACATTTTTTTTTCAATAGTGTCAGTAATCGCTATGTCTTTTCCATTCTTGTTGGCTTGTAATTCACTAGAGAATGTGTTTTCATTATTACCGGTATGCCAGCATTTGAGGTGGTCACTGTTACAGGTAAACTGGCATCTCTACCATTTGTTACCATTTTCAATTTGTCACTCCTGTTCTTTGTTTGGTTGGGGATTATTCTGTATTTTGTTTTGCTTTGTTTTGATTTTCTTTTGGGGTGTGTGTGTGTGGTTTTTGTTCTTGTTGTTCCTAATTGTATTTATTTTTCATTGGTTATTTTATTTATTTACATTTCAAATGTTGTTCCTCCTTCCCAGTCTCCCCTTCCTTTTGCCTCTAAGAGGGTGCTCCCCTACCTACCCACTCACCCACGCCTATCTCACCACTATAACACCCCTGTATGCTGGGGCATCAAGCCTTCATAGGTCCAAGGGCCTCCCCTCCCATTGAAGCCAGATAAGACCATCCTCTACCTATGTAGATGGAGCCAGGGACACACTCAAGCAGACTCTTTGGTTGGTGGTTTAGTCCCTGGGAGCTTTGGGGAGTTAGTTGATGTTATTGCTCATATTTTTTATTTTATGAATTTTCATCATGTTTTGGAGATTTAACTGAACATTTTGTGCAATTCCATATTCTTTCCTTTGGTATAACAATCACAAATTTGTTAAAAACAAACAAATTCTGTGTATGGTAGATCATGTCTTAGTACTGGCATTGTGGAAGGTTGGCATGGAAAGACAGCCATGAGGTCCAGGATAGCCTGGGCTATAGAGTAAGACTCTATTAGGAAAACAAAGTCCCATAAAATAAAAACTGTTTTTTACTGATATAGAGATTGCTGTGTGCATTTACATGTACTTACAGTCTATTTTCAATTAACACTATGCATGAGCAGTGTTAAGTAACTAGTAATAAAAATATGCCCAGACCTTTCCTCCCATGCTTTGGGTCATTTCTAGCATTCATTTTCTTTATAAATTGGTATCTAAGTGCATAACCTATACATAAATATATATATAATCAGATATAGTTTTATAATTTTTGAAAATCCTTTTGTTAAATTAAGAACAGGAGGAAAGGTTAAAGTTCATCATACCTTTATTCAGTTTCTGTTGCTTTTGGTTTCTCTATACAGATCTGAGTGGCTGAAATATGGCATTGTCCCTTTACTTTCAAAAATATATTCACTGTTTCTTGTATGCTACACTTGTAGTGAGCTAATTCTGTTTGTTTTTATTTGGGGAAATTTTAATTTCTCATTTGCTACTTTATTAGTTAAATTTATTCTTTTGCAACTTCATACACATGTGTAATACACTCAAATCATTCTCAGACCTCAACTGCCTTATCTCCCTGCCCCCTCCCCCAACCTTGTCTTTTGTTTGGTTTTGTAACCTACTAAGTTTATCCAGGACCTGATGTGCGATCAAACGCTAGAAATTTCCACTGGAGATTAGGGGGCAGTTCCTTCACTTCTAAGAAATAATTCCACAGGGTACATAATTCTGAGTTAATAGCCCCCTCCCTCAGTCTCTCTGTAGAAATTTAAGGACTTCATTTTCGCTTGGGTGGTTTCTGCTGAGAGTCATGATTAGCTCCTATCTTTGCTCTCCT
The DNA here is from genome assembly GCF_008632895.1 of Mastomys coucha. NCBI lineage: Eukaryota > Metazoa > Chordata > Mammalia > Rodentia > Muridae > Mastomys > Mastomys coucha. The sequence continues at coordinate 54,254,177 of NW_022196895.1, forward strand.
GTAGGTCAAGTGCTTGCTCCTTCACTTTCTTTGGATTATTTTCTTTATCTTTGATTTCTTGGTGTTTAAATATACGTGCCTGTGTGTGTGTGTTTCTGTATGTGTGTGCATGTGTGTGTGTGCACGTACCTATGTGCCTCTGTGTACGTGGGAAAGTGTGTAAGCATGTGAGTATGGGAGTGACTGTGTGTGTATAGGCAAAGGGGTAGTATTTATGATATTGTTATGTGTATGCTGTATCTTTTGTAGTTATTTCATGGTTTTGTGAGCTCCTTTTTCAAAATTCTTTCTCAATATTTCTCAGTTCTATAAACATTTGTCTTCACCTGTTTCCAACCTGATCATCTGAAGCACTCAGACCGCCATTTCTTCCAGTTCATTGCCTGGCACCTTGACTGTTTGGCACACATTATTTAATGTGATCATTTGTGCTGGTTCCTTTTCTCCATTGGATTCCCCCTTAGTGTATGGCTCATAGTGAAAAATACCTGTCCATAATTCCAATACACATTAGCCTTCGCTGAACCTAGTTCTGATCCTGTTCAGTCTCTTTTATAAAGTGTATTGTTGGGTGCTATTTTTTTTATCTTTTTAGTGTGTTCTATAATTCTTCTGACAAGAGACAAAGTAGAGATGCATAAAAACAAAAACAAACAAACAAAAACAAACAAACAAAAACAAACAAACAAAAATCCAAACAAACAAAAACAAAAAGGAGCCTTGGTAAAGAAAGCAGTAATGCAGCAGTCAGATGTGTGTGTGTGGGGTGGGTGGCATCTCTCATCTTGTGGTTAGATCTGTTTGTTGGTGCCCAGAGCTATGAGGTTCCCTGGTGCTTCTTGATTGCCCTGGGAAAAGATGGTGGACGGAGGCAGAATGGGAATATTCTCTCTCCACATGGAAGAAGTGACTCCTGAGGGTCTACACCCTTAAGAGGAACACGATGTTCTGGCACATTTTAAAATAGTTTCTTTAATTTCCTTCCTGCTGGAAGCATAAAGGGAGTTTCTGTTATATTTCCGGAGGAACCCGGGAGCATTTCTGGAGGTGGAAGTCCCATGGGCATCTAGGCCTTCTTATTCATGTGTTGCCGACTTTAACAACTGTCTATTTCATGCAAACTAGCATTTATTTTTTTAATAGGAGATAGGCCATCAATGATGGTGGCTGAAGGAGCCTGGGCTAAGGGCTCAGCTCTCTTTTCCTTTTGAGACTAAGTTATTACAGGATGTTTGATCACACTGTGAACTCGAAGATTGTGTTCTTTACTGGAGAAACCTGTTTCTAATTGTGGTGTGGCTCAGCTTTTGCACACATCTTTAATCCCAAACAACTAAGGTAAATTTAGTTTGTAGAAGGAAGCACCTACTTTTGAATGTGATATTTAATTGAGTGACAGACAAGATGATGAATCAGAGTAGGATATGCCCAACTCTCTTGAGAGGAAAGGGAAGCTACTTGAGGAGTAGTGCAGAGGGGAAAGAGAGAGAGAGAGAGAGAGAGAGAGAGAGAGAGAGAGAGAGAGAGAGAGAGAGAGAATAGTTTTACCAGGACAGTTATAGAAAGACAGGTTGCAGAAAGATAACAAGGTAGACATAGGTGAAGACAGAATGAGCCAGAGTTAGCTTGAAGCCAGGCAGAGCAAAAAGTCAGAAGCCAAGAGAGAAACCAGATTGAATCAGTCAGCTTGGATAAGAAATAACTAGGAGGGGGTGATCTTATTCAGTAGCAAGTCTCAGAGACTGGAAACATTCTAGGCATAGATTAGATTGTACAGAGGCTAGAAGCTTCCAGGATTTGGCCTAGGTTAGCAAATGGAGGCAGCAAACCTCCAATAGGACAATTACATCAAGCAGATAAAAGTCACTTCTACACGTGTGGATAGCTTTCTCTTGAGCTTTAAACTCTTGGGCTTATTTACACCAGGTCTCTAGTAGCCACTCAGAGAGTTAGGTTTTCCCAACCACAGCTCTGACTTCCATAGATATTTCCCTATGAATTTTATCTAGACCATGTGACTCTTTGCTTCACCTGTCTCTTTCTCTAGCTTAAGGGAGGCCAGTTTGCCAAAGGTCTCTTTTTTTCTGATGCATTTAAGGAAAGCTGCAGAGATTCCACTTCAGCTTTTCATCTGTCGGGTCTAGCAGCAGGCATCCTGGGCTTCTGGCCTATATGATCTTTCCATCACCTCTTGAGACATTCCCTGAACCTTGGGTATAAGAATTTCATTTTGGATAGCACGGCTTCAACCTGATTCCTCAGTGAGGGCTTCTGTACCTTCTTGTATTCTTCCTCTCTACGTTTTCATTTACGGAACTAAATTTTACTTTAAATGTGTGTAATAACTAGGGTGACAGATGTGAGTCTTATTTAGAAACGGAAAGTTTAAAGCAGCATCCAAATATGAACATGGAGTATCAGCTCACCTTGATTTCTCACCCTATATTATTCTTGATGATTTGCATTCTAGAACGTATACATTCAGCCAAAAGTGTCACTTTACAAGATATCTGCAAAAGGCTGTTAAATCTCAGCTAAATTTAATCACGAGCCACAACATTGGGACGCGTTGAAGATTCTCTAGGTATAAATACTGCAGGGGTTAGTCCTTAGCCACAGTGGAAAGAGAACACCAGCAAGCAATAGCATATAAGCACTTTGTTGTTTTAAAAACTAAATCCCAACTGTTAGATTATAAAATGAAGACTCAGGAGTGAGATGCTGTGTGAAAGCCTGCTATCTCAGAGGCAGGGAAAGCAACCAGCTGACCTTCCCATTCCACTGACGTCCTGAAAGAAAAAAGCTCCTTCTCCTTTTCCATGTTGTCTTAAAAAACTTCATCCCAACGTCTTTCCTTTCTGTTTACTTATGTTCACCCCCTGTTGGCTGGTTACTTGCTCCTTCTCTTGACCTAGGGTTGATTTTATTAGCTCTTGGATGAAAGGTGTGTGCTAGGGCTGAGCCACACCACAAGAAGCAGATATTTCCAGTTCACAACCTCAGGGTTCACAGTGTGATCAAATATCCTGCAACAGCACCTGGCTACTATTCAGAATGCAATCGATTGTCCTGATAACGTATTTCAATCCACTGATTTTCAGGCCCAGGATCCATTTCAAGATCATATATTACACCCAACCACTAAATGCCCTTCTAGTCTCCTTAACTCTGGTATACTCTTGCATCTTCCCGTTACTGTGGTCTGACCTGCATATTTGAACAAGTGTAACCAATTTCGTTTTATAAATGGTCACTAAAATTAAATTTTCATGATATGTCTTCACAACTGAACTCATATCACGTGCTCAAAGGAGATGGGAATAGTGTCTTTCCTGTGCAACACCACCCAGATGGTGAATGTGGATTTCCTGATTTAAATGGTGATGCTAAATTTGAGTATTTGGTTGATCTCGAATCTTCCAAGTTTTCTCGTGTAAGTTAGTAAATCTGATTAATAATTTGAAGCACTATATTTGAGAGTAAAAGATTTAGTAACTCTCAAGTTTTTCATCTAGTAGTTTCAGCATTTATTAACTATTTCCCACATTGGTAATGTCTAAGATGATAACCTGAAAGGTCCTCTAACCCTGCTCATTGATAGATGTGGTTCTCTTAAAAGGCAGCTGTTTTTTCTATTCCTCACCAGCCATCTTTCTACCTTGATATTTATACTTCTATAGAATTATGCATTTTTATTTTATAGGTTAGAAGTCACTATGGATATTTATTTTTATGCTCCAATTCACCCAGATTTGGCACCTGTGTAAACATACTTTTTTTTATCTCTGTCTAGATTTGGTTTTGATTTTTTCTATGAAACTAGCTACACATTTAGAAAAAGGCAGTAAATATGGGTCTTGTAATTGAGAAAACCTTGTGCGTGGTGAGTCATTATGCGTTTGTTTACTTATTGTCTGTTGAAAGTATCCTGCATTTCTGGGCCATAGTTATAGGGTGCATTGGTCAGGATTTAATGAGTCAGGTAGATAATTGGCTTGATTTATTTTGTGGGTTGGTCATCAGGAAGTTCTTAATTTAACTCTGACCATTATTAACATACCATAAGGACTAAAATGGCTACATTCTTTGTTATAAATGTTTTTAAAAGTAAACAGTTCAGCACATTTCCAAAAATAGAAAGTCATCAATTGGTTTGGACATGGGAGGGGCTAGAGGGAGGAAAAGGAAGAAATTGTGATATATGATTATCTTTTAATTAAATGTGGAAAGAGAGAGGGGACAGAGAGAGACAGAGACAAACAGGAAGACACAGGAAATGCTTAAGTAAAATTCCAGACAGAAAGCCTAGTTAGTTCCAACACAGACACAGCTTTGCGTGTAAGCTAGGCCCCTTTCCATGCTAGATAAGGAAAGTCTTGTGGGCTTATCAGGATGGTGAAAGCTTTTGAAGGCCTATCAGGAACCCTTCCCTTCCTTCCTCTCATGCGCTATTTGCTGAGCAAACTGCAAGCTTTTCTTGTTAGCGAGATAAAGATAGTGAACCTGGGATTACTTGTTCTCAAGAGCATAGGATTTGTTGTTTGCTTGCTTGCTTGCTTGCATACTAAGTTGAGTGCGGCCCTCAATGAGAGTGTAGATGGGATGGAAAACTAGAAATGTCAACCATGCAGCTGCAGCTACAGCAGCCATGCCAGCTCAACACTTCCCCATTCTTACTTAGACAATGGCTATGAATTTCAACTCACAGTGAAATCATGTGGAGGGTTTTTAAAAATACAAACTCCTGGGACATAACCAGAATTGTGGATTCAGCCTCTAGTGGAGGACGGGGGAAAAATTATTTCTAAAATTATCCCAGTTATTATTAAAAGTCACTAGGACAGCCTCCTAAAGATTCCCTTTTTGAATCTTTTCAAATGAAATACAACCATAAATAATTACTTGTTTTTCTTCCAAATAAGCAAGAAAAATTATCTAGCTTCTAGTCTGTTTCTAAAGCAAGGAGCAAACAGATTGTAGGCAAAACATCCAAACCTCATGGCCTCAGGAATCAGAGCACGGGGCACATGCCCATCTCCCACTTGAATTCAGAGATTTCTGTAAATGCAATAGTTCTAAGAGTTACTTGGCCTCAGGCTGCACTCGGTGGATTTTAGACTTAGTGGATATAAATGGAAAAGAAAATGAAAGCCACTATAAAAGGGTCTAGTATTGTATAGGTCTAACAAAATCTATCTCACATTGTCTGGAACAGTGACCCAGCACCATCAGGTACCTACTGAAGACTGACACATGGCTTAATTACCAGATTCTTATGCAGGCAGACAAATCTGATCCATTACTTCTCGGCTCCTCAAACATCCATTTTGAACTGAATCAAAACAGTCACCATGTCCTACAAAGCAAAGAAAACTTTGTTTTACTTTTCAGGGTAAAGATGCTGTGGTGGTTTGGATATGCTTAGCTCAGGGAGTGGCACCCTTTGGAAGTGTGACGCATGTCCATGTGGGTGTGGGCTTTAAGATCCTCATCCTGGCTGCCTGGAAGCCAGTCTTCTCCTAGCTGCCTTCAGAACAAGATGTAGAACTCTCAGCTCTGCCTGCACCATGCCTGCCTGGATGCTGCCGTGCTCCCACCTTGATGATAATGGACTGAACCTCTGAACCTGTAAACCAGCTCCAATTAAATGGTGTCCTTATAAGAGTTGCCTTGGCCATGATGTCTGTTCACAGCAGTAAAATCCTAACTAAGACAGATGTCCCTTCCAGCTTTGAAGTAATTCCTTGTAGCTACCTGTGGGGCCACTTAGGTAAGTGCAGGTTTAGTATATACTTATTCTCTCTGAGATATCACACCGCTCCCCATCCTATGCTTGACATCTCTGCTTAGCAACATCGTGACAGCCCTGCTATAAATTCTAGGAGGTCTCCTAACGTCTACTTCCTAAGCATGGACGTATGTACTGCTTTTGACCTTCGTTGAATTTTCTCATAGCCTTTTTATATTTTAGTATTCATATCTTAGCAATCAAGAGAAATAGGTAATTCTCTTCACTAAAATGTGCCCTTCACTGGACGAGGGTTTTGAGCCTCCATGTCTCAGTCTTGCCTAGTTCACAGTAGTAGGTGACCAGTAACTTAACTGCCAGATAGATGAATGCAGTTGCTGATACTAAAGTCTGGTTCCCTAATTGGTTCTTGATTTTGTCAACAAAGAAGGAAGCAGGCAATTGCTGGGTAAAGGGTACAGATAAGATTTCCAGGTCCGAGAAGGGAAAAAAAAGAGACTCGAGGAAAGAAAAGGGGTTTTTCCAGCCAGGCCTTGGAAGGAGAAGCACAAAACAACCATGCAAGATCTTGGGGATGCTAGAACCCACAGCCTCTGCCACCATCGGATAGCCAAGGAGGTCAGCTGAGGCTGGCTGATAAGGTTAGGGAAGGAGATTCTGTATCCAGCAATTGTGCTATCTGGCAAATTGTAAGATAATAAAGCTGTCTAAGTGCTTTTCATCCAAAGAGCAAAGGTGGACAGAGAGAAAGGGAGAGAGAGAGAGAGAGAGAGAGAGAGAGAGAGAGAGAGAGAGAGAGAGAGAGAGAGAGAGAGAGACTGAGCTGGGCAGTAGCTGGTGGCTTGGCAAAGCTAGCTGGGAGGAACAAAAGAGATGCCAAGAGGGAGCCAGTGGAGCACAGACAGCAGCTCCTGGCTTTTCCCAGTTGGAGGATGGTTGCCATCAATCCTGGCCTAAGCAGGATGGAGCAAAGAGAACCAGGAGAGGTCAGAGCACAGGCTGAGCTCCCAGGAAAGGCGGTAGTGTCATTTTAAAATTACACGCAACAGCCGGATAGATGAACATTTGGAAATGCAGTCTGGACTCGGAGTCTTTGCCTAGTTGGATCTGTGAATTGCCTTCTATTGATATTTCTACTTTCGTTGCTAAATTGTGGTTCTTAGGCATGGCCTCTGGCTTCAGCACTTGAGTGATGGGTGAGAGCTCAGATCTGGCCTTCAGTGTTATATCTCTGCATTTCTCTGGCATTTTCTTGCTCAGTTATCTTTGGTTTCTCCTACCTCATCTAACTTACTTTGAAAACTTCTCTTGGCCACGAATGATGAACTCTGGACTTGTTTCTCAGACATTCTTTCTGCTAAAATGCTGGCTAAATGCTATTTGTTTTTCAAGGTGGCTTTTGAGGCCAAATCACAACTTTCGTGACTAGTTCCTCTCTGAATTCAAGTGGGAGATGGGCATATGCCCTGCACTCTGTGATTCCTGAGGCCACAGGTCAGGTTTGTGTATAACTTCTGCTGCTTGTTCCTTACTTTAGAAACTGACCAGAAACTAGATAATTCTTGCTCTGGTTGTATTTTATTTGAAAAGATTCAAAGGGGTGCCTTTAGGAGGCCGTCTTAGTGACTTTGCTCTGGCTGGACTAAACAGCATGTCCAAAAGCAACTTAGGGAAACAATGGTTTACTTCATCTTACACTTTTCAGGCCACCACCTGGAAACAAAAGCAGAAACCCAGAGGCAGGGACTGGAGTGGAGAGCATGGCTGCTTCCTATCTTGCTCCAAGGCTCCGATTCAGCTGCCTCTCTTACACAGTCCAGGGCCACCTGTCTAGGGACAGTACTGTTCACTCTCTGGGACCTTCCTACATCAATTGATAATCAAAAGAATGCCCCACAGACATGCCCTGAAGTCAATCTCATGGAGACACAAGACAATCCCTGGGTCCTTCTTCCCAGGCCACTCAGGTTGATAAATGATGCTAAGCAAGATAGGTATGATAATGCAAACTCTATAAACACTAGGATGAAAGAATCCAGTGGCGCATCCCAACAAGGCTTTCCTCTATGTGCAACCATTGTTTCATGGTGCTCATGCTTTGAGATCATCTCTGCACCCCAGTGATTTGTTCTCATGAGCTGAACACACTTCGCTGACCCACTACTTATCCATTTGTTTATGATGTCAAACTTCTAGATTCTGTTCAAATTATTGTCAATTTATACTCCATCGTGCCTTGCAAGAATTGTTTTGGACCTTCACGTTTTGTTATGTGACAAAATGTTTAATTCTCTGACATAATTTTAATGTTGAATTAACTTCAGTGCTTATTGTTAACATCATGTATATTGTTCATGTCCAGTTTAAACATCTTTTAATTTTGCATCTTTTATGTCCTATTACTGAGAGCTCTCTAAGAAAGAAGTAAATAGGTTAGGCATATATATGTCTCCAGGTTCTCATATTTCTGAGAATGTCTTTATACAAGAAAGACCACTGGAATTGATTGGAAGCTATTAAGTAGTAAACTGTTGTCTTTGAAAATATACACATTGCTGCAAAGGCATATGTGTTTTCCTTCCTTTCAACTTGTGATACTCTTTGAACATTCCTTATCTAAATTTCCTCTACTTTTTCTCCTAAAGGATGTGACAGAGCCACACTTCCTCAGAGGGCAGAATGTGTATAAACTCTATTGATGGGTCCTTTCTTGGTTGTGCAATTTGAAGGAGTTTCAAATAGATATTAGCTTGATATCCCTTCCCTCTGAAGAGAGAGCAGATGTTCCTGGTGATACCCTCTTAAGTCTGATATCAGGGCTCACACAACATATAGAAATCCACCATCAAACGGAGCAGCTCTGGAAAAGGCAATGGTCTCTGCCTGGCCTACAGAATGTCACCCACCCCACAGGGTGTTGTGGCTCCTGCCAGCACTTCCCTGACAAGCTGTACAGAGAATTCTGCTCTCCTTCTCTCCATTTCTGTATCTGATATAATCCATAGATAGCTCCTAGATGTAGAAATGAAGAGCAATGAGAGATGGGAGTTTGCAGATCATAGCCTTCTGCTTTGCTTGGGAATCCAGCCTCCATTTTGAAATGGGAACTCTGGACCCTGATTCCGAGAATCTGGGAACATTTGGAGAAGGCTTATCATGTGTGTCCTCAATTTTTTTTCCAAGAACATTTTTTATTTAAGTGAGAAATATTGCTCAGGTGGAGGAACAAGCAAAAGTAATAAAACTTCTTCTGCGGATTTAATTTTCAAAATTTACATGAGGCGGGCTGCAGTCAAATGTTTTTGTTTACTTACTTGTCAACTAATTTTAGACAAAGGAAAGATGGAAGAAATGATGGTTACAAAACAGCATCCGTTCACTTTTAGCAAAATAAAGTGACTAGTTTTCTGTTATGTAATTCTAAACTTTAGGTGGCTTGTGCGTCAACCTTATTTATGCAACTTATTTCACAGCTGAGATGTTCAGGAGCCCATCTCGCAACACAGAGTCGTGTCATTAACTGGGTCTCCAGCCCCTTGGAGCGGTTGGTGGAATTGAATTTCAGTCACAGTCACACAGGAAAGCATTGCTCTAGGACTAAGGGCTGCATGGGGATCTGGCCTTGGCCTCACAGCCTGGTGTTCATGTCTGCTGAGAAGCAGATGGCCCCTTGACTGGTGATCTTCCCACGAGGGGACAGAGCACAGAGGCAACAGAATTATGATTGGTGTGTAAGCGCACTAGGCAGGAAGCTGGGACTCCCCCCGCCATGGTGGGATGCTTCCACATCATATTTCACCAAGTCACAATTTTCTGAGAATGTCCTAACAGTTTCAAAATGACATTTTTATGTGGCTTAATGTTCCTAATTTGCTACAACTTGTATTACATCTCTACTTGCCTAAACCACCGACCAGATGGAATACATTCTGGTTAGACACTCAGACAGTTACTATTTAGGGGATAATGTAGCCTTTAAAAATTTTCACAAGAGACCAGGAGTCTGATTTTAGTACTCTCTACTCACAGAATAGAATTTATTCCAAGATAAATTACCTTTTGATGGGAGACATTTTATTTCAGTTTTGAAAGCATCTGTTTGGTTTCCTTACATGCTTTGTTAACAGCTAGCTAATACATATAATGAGATGTAAACATTTGTCAAAGAATATATAAACAATTTCCTTTATCCACTGAAAAAGTTGAATTTTGTTTAAGCACAAAAAAATACAGCAATAGAAATGATATATTTGGATTTGAAAGAATTGTATATTCAAGTATTGCAACATAATTCTACTAAGTCAATTTAGTATCTAATATAATTTGAAACAAGTGATATGTAGGAAAACATGTATAATGTATTTCTAATGGACGAGCCATTCCTTGAAAAGCCATTGTTGACATCCTGTCTGTTGGCCCCCTAGCTTCTTTCCAGGCAACATCCCATTTGGTGTCATAAATAGTGGCCTTCTTGTTCCTTTATTTCCTCACAGTTTCATGATAACTTTCCTGACTTCCTCTCTGTTTCTGAATGTTTCTGGTCAGTGTCTGACACTCGCTTCTTCCCTTGTTGATACCTTTCCTACCTTCCCCTTTGTTTGTGATTGCTCCTGTTCGGTGTCTTTCTATTTTCTCTTGCCCCCCCTTTCTGTTTCCTGTTGATGCTGACAGGTTCCTAGATTTCACCAGACTCATTTACTTCTCTCCTATACCCAGATGCCAAAATAAAAACATCCTTACTTAGTCATGTAGAGTCAAGCAGCTATTGTTTATGCCCAGATCTCCAAATAATATTTTTTGGATGCCAATTCTGATTTCTTACTGCCTGCTCTCATTTCTGTCTCCACAACTAACTGTCAACACAGTAGGACTGAAGGTCTCCCCTAAAGAGTAAAACCAAGAATATCAGTTTATGGTACTTCCATTTCACATTGTGATAGGGATTCTAGCCACAGAAATAAGTAGGGAAAAAGAAACAAATAATGAGATTGGGGGAAAGGAAGCAAAGCTTGGTCTACCTGCATCTGATCAATTTGCATGCAGAAAATTCTTTTTTATTTTTTTAACATTTGGAATATTTATTTATTTAATGTATATGAGTACACTGTAGCTGTCTTCAGACACACCAGAAGAGGGCATCAGATCACATTGTAGATGGTTGGGAACCAGCATGTGGTTGCTGAGAATTGAACTCAGGACCTCTGGAAGAGCAGTTAGTGCTCTTAACCACTGAGCCATCTCCCCAACACCCAGAAAAGTCTTAAAAATCCTACAAACTATATTTTAAAATAGTTTCCAAAAGTTGTAAGATACTAACTATATGTAATATACTTAAACCATAAAATGTATTAAGACATTGAGTTTCTAAGTATGGGAAGAAAATTCTAGGAATAAAATTAAAGAACTAATTATAGCACAATTATGTCAAAATAATAAAATGTTTAGAAATAACCAAAGATTTGCAAACTAAGCTCAAAATACTACAGAAAAAAAATAAAAGACTTAAATTAATATGGACATCTACTGTTAATTGATCAGAAGACTTAATACAGTTTAATATAGAAGACCTCAAAACTGATCTATGTGTTAACCACAATAACTCTCAAACTCCTAACTGGATTCTTTTTAGATATTCACTAGCCTACTAGAAAAATTCTTGTCTAGAACTATACACACCCAAAGTAACAAGACTTTTAAAAATTCTTAAATAAAAAAAAAATTAAGTTAGAAAACTGAAAACTCTGGCCTCAAGTTTATGGCAAATATCCATAATTAAGGAATGTGGATTTAGAACCAAAACATAGGATCAGTTGGTTTTTGAAATGGAATTCATGATAATTTAGTTGATAAAGAATTATTTTCTCACCTGTGATACTAGAGCAGCTTGCTTCTCACATAAAGAAGGAAACTGGATTTCTTGCTAATATTAACACAAAAATCAAATAAAAATTGATTAAAGCCAAAACTATGAAACTCTTTATAAGCAAATCTTTATAAGCTTGAGGTAGAAAACTCCAACTTAGACACATAATTAAAAATAGTAAAACCATAAATAAACTTCAGCAAAATTAAAGGTTGTATGCATTAAAGAAACTTTTTAAAGACTCCAAGACAAGTTACAGAGTAAGGGGAAATATTTTTCGGATCATGTATCCAACAAAGGACTTGTTAGAAGATTATATAAATGACTTTTCTAAAATCAGTGTTTAAAAAGACAACCCAACTGAAAAAGTGATAATGGCTTTATTTGGTTTGGTTTGGTTTCTCAAGGATGAGTCTTAGTGTGTAGTCATGAGCTAGCTGTCCTCTATATCCTGGAACTTCAGGAATATGCTTTCTTTGACTGACTTTAACAATTCAGTTCAATACACACTTTGCATATGATTTCCAATACAAAAGATTCATAAGTGCTGGCTACTACGTACACAAATGGAACACCCGTGAACATGCACATAAGGGGGAATGGAAAACAGGAATGGCTGTTTGGAAACTGTTTAACAATTCCTTAAATAGCACATGTGCTCATGGTTCTGCTTCTGTGCCTGTGCCCCTGAGCCTCTGTTCATGAATGTTCACAGCATCAAAAGGTAGAAAGAACTGACATAAATAACACGAGGCATTATTGGGTATAAAATAGCGTTTTGTGTACAGTAAATAAACTTAACAAGCATGCTGCTAAGTAAAAGGAGCTAGATTCAAAGGATCACATTGTGATCATTTATTTAGATGTAACCCCATTTTCCTATGAAACAGACACAATAGAAAATACATCAGCAATCCCAGTGATGGCTGCCTAGAGCCGGTCTGCATGGGAGGAAGGAAATGGGGGCCATGGTGTTAATGAACACAGGGTTTCTTAGGAGGGGCAGCAAGAATTTTAAAATTGTGTGACCATGTTATGAGTTCCAGCATACTAAAAGCCAACAATCACACAATTCACATGGGTGAAATGTCATATGAATTGTATATCAACAAAGCTGTAAAACTTTTTTTTTTTTTTTTTTGCAGAGTGAGAAGTAGCTACATTTAAAGAGAATATTTTCCATGTGATTCTAAGCCTCTATCCTTCTCACAGTACCTGTGGATGAGAGCAGTTCTCATATTTTTAGAGATTTGTACGTCTGTGCTCTTTAGGCATGCTGGATGCCCGTGGGATCCAGAAGGTGCTGGATTCCCACGATCAGGAGTTACAGTTGGGAGTCACTGTTTTTCCTTACTGATTGGTAGGCAGTGTAGTGTTTTTATCAGAATAAAACATTGCTTGATGTGAACTCTAAGTCTCTTGCCCTACTTATTTAAATATATTTATATAAAATTAAAAAATATTTGTGGCAGTTTTGGAACTCATTAAAAATACTAGTATGGTCTCTATCACCCATCCTTATGATTTTCAATTTTTCTAGTTTAATATTTATTTTATTTTAAATTATGTGATAGAGGGCTAGTGGGTAAGTGAGGGCAGATATCTGCAGAGACCAGAAACGGATGTCAGATTCCTTGGACATACAATTACAGGTGGCTTTGAGGTGTCGCACTGGGTGCTGGGAGCTGCATTCCAGTCCTTTCAGAAGGCAAGAACTCTTAATTTCCGAATTGGTTCTCCATCATTTTAAATACTTTTCTTGATTTTCATCTTTCCAAGGAAGGTCTTTTTAAGGTCAATGACAGTTCTTATGTTTTTATGTGATTTTTTTTTTGGTAGCAGTACTGATGAACTTTATTTAAATATTATAGTTGTGCAGCTATCATGCATGTTTTACTAGCATATATTCATTACACAAAATAACAAATTTCATTATAGTATTCCCATGCATCCATGGATCTTGTGAGTTAATCTCATTTACTACCCTCCCACTTTCCCATTCCTTTTCCCATCCCTATCCCCACTATTCCCTTGTCTTCTCAAACAGTTTCAGGTCTTTGCTTCAAGCATAAATTTAGACTCAGCAAATGGGAGAAACCAACTAGTCTTTCTGGGCCTTGATGATCTTACTTCATCTTCTAGAATTTCTAAAAAGTCTATCTTCATGATTAAAACTCTGACCTATCTGAAGTTGTCCTCAGGATTCTACATATGTGTCATGTGTATATATGTCCCCCCCATGCATACATTTTATACATCAATAAATAAGAAAGGAAAATACAATTCTCTTGAGATTATATAAAATTTCTATCATTTGCATCTTCTATCTATTCCTATATATTTCACACTCTATGCTAATTTCTTCCTCTTTTTATCCTCTCTTATACATGTTTTTCTTTAAATTCTGTACAAGTATTTAATATTCCTTCCCTTTAGAGAAATGACTTATCCAAATTCTACGTCTGAAAATCAATGCCTTATTAATTGATAATTCATGAGACTTCAGGGATGTCTATCACAGTTTCCCTGGGTAAATAAGAAGTGGTGGTTGTTGTTGTTGTTGTTGGTGGTGGTGGTGGTGATGTTCTTGTTGTTTTTGTTGTTGTTTTGAGTGAAGAGCTACCTGGGTAGTCAGGACTTCCTATAACTAGAATTGCCCTTACTTTGGGCTCTCATGTGCTGGTTACATATTTGTGTGTGTGTGTGTGTGTGTGTGTGTGTGTGTGTGTGTGTCTGTTTATGTGCCAGAATGTATAGCTCCAGGAGTTTAAATGATGAGATTTCAAGTTTCACATTAATTGTGTTGGTAACAATTTCTCTTGTCAGTGTTTTATGTTCAGGAAATGTGATCTTACTATTACTATTTAAAAGCTATCCTAGGTTTTTTTTATGATATGTTCCCTCTTTGTGAAAGAACTGTCTTTAGTTTGGTGCATAACGATAGCTCATCTGACAAAAGAAAGGGACCTATTATTTCTGGAAAAGAAGTGCATGCATGTACAGACCTGGAGTTAGAGGTAGAGGAAGGAGAGAGGGCTTTGGGACAGAACCTGAGAATTGAGTTAATTCTGGAGGTACCACAAGCAGCTGAAGAGCTCTTTAAGTATAGACGTGTTAAGGAACCACACATTCCAAGTCATCTGCTCTTCAGGCCACACATATAAAGACTTTTGCATTTGGCCACATCTTCTGGAGAACAAGGGGAGGGCTGCAGAAGATGAGAAGGGATTTGAGAAGGATCTTTTCCTGTGTGGAGGTGTTTTGCGTTATAAAGGCATAACAATTGAAGACATTAATGGTTACTGGACACTTATCACCTTAAAGTAGTATCATCTGTCCATCTTTGCAGCCTAGCCCCCACTACAAGATGTCATGGCTTTGTATTCCCTCAGCGATGAGGGGATGGAGACACTGAGGTTTCAGTAACTTGCCTGGGTTTGTATAATTATAACTGAACCTTAATTTGGGATGAAGCAACAGAAGATTTTTTTTCTTATCATCCCTTCTCTGGGCTGTGTGCCTGATGCAGAGTGGAGCTGGGGGGCTGGGGATATGCCATACAAACTGGCAGAAATATATGCTTCTGGAATTGTGAGTTCTTCTTGAAAACTACATTCAGAAAGATCAGGAGATATGGTACCCAAGTTGAATTTAGATTGATTTCCAGGCTCACAATCATTCCTGTTAAGGAAGAAAGTGAATACTGTACAAAGGTTAGAAGATAAAAATAGGACTGTGAGCCATCATCTGTAGCAAGCTGCACCAAACCAAACCCATGATCTAGATGTACACAGTCAGAAGGCAGTCTGTAAGACTGACTTGTAAGAATTCAGACAGCTGTCTCTGGTTAAGGTGCTGAATGTCATACAACAGTCCCTGTAACAATCACAAATATACCAAGATATCTTACTAACTGGCAGCCGCCTTATTCCTACTTCTACTATGGGCCCCACCAGGGAAGCTTAAGTACACACACACACACACGCACACACACATGTGCACCAACATCCACATGACATATATTGCTTCTGCATAACTTAGCTGTGGCTTTCCACACCTCCAGTCTTTTCTGCACACTTCAGCCATCCCTCTTCTCACAACAAAGCCTTCCCACTCTTTGCCTCCGCCAGCGCGTTTGCTAAGCAGAAGTGATGGGGCTGGCGCGTTCTAAATAAATACCCTTTCTTCTGTTTCATCTGGGTGGTCTCCATTTGGTGTCCAAAGTGTTATTCTTCTGAGCCCTTGTGTCTGTGTTTTCCATTCCATTGGGAGCTTGAAGACACAGCTCTTTATTTATCCTTGTGTTCTTTCTTTCTGAGTATAATCTACTGCACTTTTTCATAGTGAAAACATTTGTTTACTAGATTTCTTTGGAATTTAACTTGCTTCCATGTCCAGGTGCTATTCGGAAATGCCTCTTTTGTTGCAGCTATCTGCAGCTCAGTAAATTATGTGGGAAAGACCCTTTGCTTTGTGAGCAGGGGTGACGATGGTGATGGTGACGGTTATGACGTTATGTTAGTGATGCTAGCATTCATTAGACACACAGTCCTATTCCAGTTAAACATTAACTTCCACACAGCTGAAGAAGTGAACATTATGATGATTCCCGTTTGATGCATAAGGAACATAACGACAAAAAGCCCAAGAACCTTCAACAAAAACAGGACACTCAGGGGGCATAATTAATTCAGATGCCTTAGCCTAGCGTTTACCCTCTTAACTGATAAGCTATATCATCTCTCAGTCTTAAAAGTAGATGTAATTTTGGTTCAGAAACTTACACATCATGCCCTGAGAATACAAACGTAAATAAACTCAGGTTTGCCTTGAAGAAGTTTGGCATGTTGTAAACGTGCATCTTTGGAGAGAAAAGACAATGTCAGAAGCTCATAGAGAAGGAGACACGAGCAAGGAGGGCTTCAGAAGGGGGATTGGTGGCAGAAAGTTTTTTTTGCTCAGGGAACCAGCAAAGGCTTGACTGGAAATATAGGTCTCCAGGGAAGTGGGAAAGCAGAAATGTCCTTGGAGAGAAGAAACTAGACTCTGGACTTCTGCATGGGGACTTAGCACTTTGCCAAAACTTTGATAAAAAAAATGTGCATAGAAGAATTATAAGTGTGGTGGTCAGGGAATTTTAGTTAATATGCTACAGTTAAGTTTGTCTGTGTTCCCTTCATTTGGAGTTGAAACTCTCTGCAGGGAAGAACAGTCAAATTAGTTTGGTAGAGGCCATGCCCTGAAGGATAGGGGCAGGTAATGTGTGTGACCCCACTTAGTGTCTCACAGCCTTTGTTGGAGGGGGCACGAGATAAGCCAAACGGTGAGCAATGGGCTCAGCAGTGAGCAGCATTCCAGAGAGCTGCTTCTGGCGCTCTAATTCTGTCCGAATGAAAAGTTCTAACTGCGTTGGATCCTTGTCACACAAATGTAAAATGAGGCAGCATTACCTTTCATTTTTAAAATTCTGAAATTCTAATCACAGAAACAAAATTAAACTTCAGTGAAATGCTTCACCTTTTCAAATAAAGACAGTGTTCTCAATCTCTGCACAGAATCAGCTGAAGTTCTGTCGCCCATAAAAGTGACCCCAGGGAGAGGGTTATTGCTTTCCAAACACAATAAAAAGCCCATGAAACAAAAGTGTTTGAAACTCTCCCAATATAAACAGAGTGCTTCTTTTTCTATTAAAGCATTAAAACAATTCTATAAAAAGCAGAAAATTCCTTCTGGCTTCAATTGCCAAATCTATTCCTGAGTTCCAAAGGGTCTGCCTCTCCCAGCTCACATTCTGATCACAAAGATGTTGTGGATGAAGAGAGAGAGGGGGGAAAAGTTTTGGCGAGGGCCCAAGTATGTCAGCATTGCTCTTGGCTGTGCGTTTCCTCCTCTGCTATGGCCATTTCTAAACAATCGCCTTTTAGGCTGAACAAGCAATAGGGTAGCCGTCTCAGTGCAGAAGAATTGCAATAACAGAAGCTGGAGTTGCCTTGCATGAGGCCAACAAGATGGGAGGCAAGACCAGCTGAATCCCAAATTTCCAATTCTGTTTAGAAAGTATGGGGCACCCAACATAAAGTTAACTTGTTGTAGAAGTAGTAATTTTTATGAAAGGAAATCAAGAGTGTAGGTTTAAAAAAAAAAGGAAGTTAAACCATATTCATTCTGGAACATTTGATAAAGGTTGCCTAGTTTTTAAAATAAATAATGCATTGTTACATTGTTACCAAGCTCCAACCATATAATAGTAACAATGTATACTCAAGTAGCACTTACTCAATGGGATAATGGTTGTAATCCCTACAAGCACTAGTCTTCCAAATTTCTTAGGATAAATAGGGCATTCCCTAGGAAACAGTTGGAAAGCACCAGTCTTATCTTAGAACACATTGATACTCTAAGACATCATGTCCTCCATCATGTCCCAGAAGGCATCAGACCAAGTATGAGACCAAGACTGAGACTAGGATTAGATTCCTGCTGTCTTCCCCTCTGCTTCCTGGGATTTGGGAGGTATTAACACTCTCGGTACTGAAGTTTGATTTTTGTCCTAGACAAAGGTAACAGCACTCGGCACTTGAATTTGATGTGTGTATAATTTCTTCCTTTTTTAAAAGTCTACTTATTTTAGTTGTGACTATAACACCACCTTATATTTAATGCTGTCTAAACAAAACCTGTGTAATTTCTAACACCGAAACTAAATAGGAAGTTAAGGTGCTGGATAGTGTCATGCATCTGTGCTGTCCTGCTTCCCCTGGAAGTACCCTAGAGTTAGTTGATATTAAGTGAAGGAGCCACTGCATTTGACCCCAGTGGGAACCAGTGGACTCTGCTTTAGCTCATGTTTGCCTGGTTCATTGTCTACTCACAAAGGCATAACTTCAGGAAGAGTAGTAACCAACTAAGATAGTAGGTGACAGATATGAAGGCATGTTAGTGCCATCATGACTGACTCCATCATATAAGAAGAAGGGTTAGGGCAGCACATTTTTCTAAAAAGCAAAACTGTCCTGAATCACATATTGGAAAAGTAAAAAAAAAAAAAAAAAAAAATTAGGAAAAGCTTAATTTCTCTGTGGTCATACTCATTAACTCTCCCCCAAGGAGGCTAAGCATCTTAATAAGCGCACAACCACATTCCAACATATCTTCTCTTCCAGTTGTTTTCAATATCCCACGTCCCCCAGTTAAAGATTCTACTGGGCCAGCTTCATATTTTTGTAATATTTTCAAGAGGTCAATGTCCTTACGCCTGAGACTGGGGATCCCTTCTCACCAGGAACAGTGATGAAGTTTTGGTATACTGTAGAATCTTTTCTAATCTCCCCACATGCCTGGAGTAAACTCTGTTCTTCTTAGCATTCAGTTTCTTTGATCTCATATCCTAAGGCCCTAGTTTGACAAGTTGGTTTTTGACAGCCTCGTCCCCTACTTTTTCTTTGGGCATTGGCTAAATTCCCCAAGTTTTAGATCTAGAAGAAGAAAGCAAGCTTTCAAGGAGGAAAAGCTGCAGCATCCATGAAATAGAATGTAGAATGATCATCCGGTCTGAAGAATAAAATAGTATATCTACCCCATTGTGAAATGTATGTAGAACACCATCAGGCTATCTTCCCTAGATGGCCGAGTGCATGCCAGAGTCGTGACTGCATAGGTGCCCACCCCCCCTTGGTCTCCTCAACCCTATTCATGTTTACTATCTTAAACATCACTCATCTTCTGGCAGGTAGGATGGAACTTGTACTGGTGGCCACACCCAGCCCGGTCTGTCTTAGATGTTTTATTAAGCATATGGTTTACTGTCGCTTTCTTTGCTTTATAGAAATTTAAAAAAAAAAAAAAAAGTACTGAAACAAGCTTAGATTGGCCACAACATCTAGATGATGGCCATCTCCTTTCAGAATATTGCACTCTCTACTAAGAACATTTCCTACTACCAAATAAATGTCCAGAGTGGGAGTTCTGTGATCTAAAAATAGAATGAAGAAACTTTGGACACTTGGTTGGCAGAATAATCTGGTGCCCATGAGAGTATGTGTACAGATGTGTGCATGTGTATGTATGTGAGTATATGTGTGTGTGTGTTTCTGTATGTGTGTTTATCCATATGTGTATGCATTTGTGAGTATTTGTGTGTATGAGAGCATATGTATGTGAGGTACGGAAGTTGTAGGGGGGTATGGGGATGTTAAGGGTGTGTGTGGATGTGTGTATATGTGTATGAGAGTATGTATGTATTTATGTGTGTTTGAGTGTGTATGTGTACATGTGTGTGAAAAAGAGTATGTGTGTGAATATTTGTGAGTGTGTGTGTAAGTGTGTGTGTGTGTGTGTGTGTGTGTGTGTGTGTGTAGACTTGGTAAATGGATACGTCGAGGTATATGTGGGTTTGTATGGGGAGATTGTTTAGAGTGTGTGCGTGTGTATGTGAAGGGTGGGAGTGGGGTGTGTAGGGATGGATGGTAGCATTGTGTGTATGTGCATGTGTGTATGTCCATGTGTATGTATGTATGTGTAAATTTACACAATTCTTTTTCTCCAGTTTAAAAAAAAATAACATGATGACAACTCAATGTAGAAATTTACAGTATAGTGAAAACTCCAGAAGTGGACGTGCACTTGCGGGCCTTCCTCCTTCCTCGATGGTGCCAGGAACTGTAACTCTGAACTGTAACTTTGAACACTGCCAGATGACTGTTGCTCCATGGTGCTCCAGAGGATGCTGCTGCAAATTCTGACATCTTGGAGCTGGAGACCTTGTTATGCTTGAAGCTTCACTGGTGGAACATCAACATTCTTTGCTTTCTCTTTGCAAAATATTTGCTGCAAAGTGTAAATAAAGAAAGATGAGTATTTCTTCCCATTGCTGTGTGGAAACATCTGACATCTGGGCCTGTGTTTATGCCCCTGCACCACAGGCCTGTCCTTCAAAGCAGTCCGAGTTTTGCTTTCACTTGCTTCAATGTCCAGCAAGTAACTTTAATGTTTTTCTTAGGAAGATGATTTTGTCCAAGCATATGGTGGATCTTAAATACTTGAGCCAAAAAAACAAGTCACTGAAAGGGGGATGTTTTCCAATTTATCTTTACAGCACACCTGTGTGTGTCCCAAGGGCTCTGTGTCACTCAGGGCTCCACCTACATAGTCTAAATATAAGATCCAAAAATAACATACTGCCTATGGGGATATCATTTTAAGACGTATTTCCACCTCGTCTGCTCCAAACAATATGATTACAAAGAATCATACAGCAGGGAAAAAAAAGCAGATAATTAAGAATTGAGAGAGAAAATGGGCAGGCAATGGACTAGAGACAGCGTAAAATGAAGGTTGGAGACAGTCAGAACCTGTATGGCCTTACCATACAGAATGTCTTGTATGTACCCACTGTGGCATGGCTGTCGTTTGTCTCTGAATGTCCTTAACACACAGAACATATTATATGTATTCACTGTGGCATGGCTGTTGTTTGTCTCTGAATGTCCTTACCACACAGAATGTGTTGTATGTTCTCACTGTGGCATGGCTGTCGTTTGTCTCTGAATGTCCTTACCACACAGAATGTGTTGTATGTTCTCACTGTGGTATGGCTGTTGTTTGTCTCTGAATGTCTTTGCAAACAAGTAAAAACCAGAAGCACAATTAACTATGTGAGTTTCAACACTGGGAAAGACAAAGCAACTGCTTTGGAGAAGTTCTTTTTGTGGGCAACAGACAGGTACAAGAAACTTTTCTATAGGAAATATGTTCATTTAGAGAAAGATATATGTTCAGACTCATTCTTGTTAGGAATATTGTGATCACTTTTGCAGGGAGGCTCCCATAATGCTCCTTAACACATGGCTAGGAAGTCTCCCCCAAGGCAGAGTCCATAAAAGGAATCCTATGTTGTCATTTGAGAGCCCAGACCACTGGTGGCCTAGTGGAATTCAAGGTCACATTTCAGTCACTGACTGTTTAGCTTCAAGAGGATTCTTCATATTCTCCATAAATACCTGTCTATCTGCATGTTTGTTCAGCAAAAATACTTGTGAAGCACATTGTTCCCGGTGCTGGGGAAATAGTAAAATAATAGATCTCTGTTTGTAAGGTTGTCTTAATGAGGCTGGGGAAAAGAGGCTGATTAAAAAGAGGCAGGAAGTATTTTTTAGAGAAAGCTATAGAAAGCTGCAGGAGGAGTTAAATGGGGACCATTTTGGTGGGCTTGTCAAAAGATGCTTCTGCCTGTCTGTTTCTGTCTCTGTCTTTCTATCACCCTTTGCCACCGTGGTGTATGTGTGTGTGTGTGTGTGTGTTGTGAAAGAGACAGAAACAGACTGACACATACACACAGAGGGGGGAGAGGGAGGGGGAGAAGGTGGAGGGAAGGAGGGAGGCAGGAAAAGAGAGAGGGTGGGTGTAGGCCAGAGACATCTTATTCCATCACACTCCACCTTATTTTTTGAGACCATGTCTCTCACTGAATCTTACCAATTTGGCCAGATCGACTAGCCAGCAAGCCCCAGGTAGTGTCTTAGCTCTACTTCCCCAGCACTGGGATGACAAGCCCTCCTAGGAGTTTCTGAAAATTTTTTAGTAGTGGCCGGGATTTGAACTCACAACCTCTGGGAAAGTGGTCAGGGCTCTTAAGCACTGAGCCACCACTCTAGGCCCCTGAAAATTTTTTAAAGCATCCCCCAGGAGATTTTGGAGACTGTCAAGGTGACAATCTAAACCATCACGGAGATAACCTAAAATGTTTTTAGATTTATATTGATTGCTATGTGAAAATGCTTTTACATTATTTTGTGCTCAGTAGAGAACCACACTTAACATGTCAGTCAAAGGCGAACAATAGCTCTTCACACTCCAGAGTTAGATCCACCAACTTCACTGGCAGCGAACTTCTTAAATATGAAATTGCAATGATTTTGTGTCTTTCAGAGGAGAGAAAATCAGTGTTAAGAAGTGAGGGGATTTTGTCGGGTGCTAAGAAACCACTAGGGGTACTGTATCAGAGAGGTATGAGCCAGCACACAAGCTGTAAACCATCTCCACTAGTTTTTCTTTAAGATTGATTAATTATAGTAATAATAGTAATTATTATTATTATTATTATTATTATTATTATTATTATTATTATTATTTTGCACATGTGTGCATGCACATTGCATATGCCCATGGGCACAGGTGCTCATGAATTTCAGAGACGTGGGCTCCCCCCTAGAACTGTACTGAGGAGCAGTTGCGAGCCTCCTGACATGAGTACTGCAAACTGAACTGGCCAGAACAATACAGGCTCCCAGTCATGGAGGTGCAGCTTGGCCTTTCACAAGGTTGTTAAATGAGAGCCACTCCTCTCCTCTTGGCAGCTTTAGGATATTATAACAAGGAGGAAGGTAAAAAGTCCCCCATGTAGGCAGATATCATCTACGACTTTAGGAACATCTAGACCCATTGCACAACCTTGCTGAGGTATGGACGTCATGAAGAACAGTGACATCATGGCAAGCAGTCCCAGCAGATCTGTGAAGTCTACCATCCATAGCTCTACAACTGTTGAGTCAGTCCTAATGCCGTAAAGGCATCATCATTCAATCGTCTAGTCCCTGCTGTGCGGAGTGTTTAAAAATGGCAGAATTTTCTTTGAAAAGTACATTTTTGGATGAACATGACACCAGCTTTTACTATTTGGCACCATCCTGGGAACAGCTGCCCCAGTGGCTCCTTTTCATATTTTCTTAGTTAGCAACATCATGACATCAGCTTGAGGCTGCCAATAAATTATCATTAAAGCAAATCTGCTCTTACTCTGAAGATTCCAGAAGGAAAGCTAGTCTCTAAATCTGGAAACCAAAATAGAACAACATATCCAACAGTCTGCACAACTCTGTCTCTGCATATCCTGGGAAGATCTGGCTGTCCTCTTGTGCTGAGGATTGAACCCAGGGTCATCTACATCCTGGTTTAGCAACACACCACTCAGCTATCTCCCCAGCTTGAGAAGTGGCCTTTTTCAAATGGCAGTGTTGTCCCTACATCTCCTGACTACAGTTGATTACAAACTTAGACCTTGATGTTCAGCTTAATAAATGCTATATCCATGTGCATAGAGATGTATCTTCCTTCCAGTTAAGTATGTAGGGAACTCTATCTGTCCTAAGGCATACCAGTCTTCTACAGAGCAGCATGAACTGATCGTTTGGGACTGGTACATGTTACTATTTTCTGTAACTCTTACTTCCTTTTACACTAGAGGAACCTCCAACATCAACTCTTACTGTTTCCCCACTCCTTGCCCCGTCAATGTTCCAAACACGCGTGAAAGATGGATAAGATGGGAATGGGGGTGAGGAAAGGAAGCTCAAGAGATTCCAAGCACCTTCTTAGGCAAATGATGTCATTGGTCAAGACGAAAGATTAGTTTCCCTACAAACATAGAGTTCTACGAATCCATTTGTACTTGTCAGAAGGTCTCACACTAAAATAAACGTGTCCTCCACGTGGATTTGAAGATCCACACGCTTACCATAATCTAACGAAAAACACTTGGCTTTGCTGTTGTTAGACACAGCATGTTTCTTGGATGGCCAACCCTTCCTCATTGATCCTGAGGAACACAAGCCAAGGCTGGGATGCTTTTCAGTTCCTTGATTTGGGGAAGGCCAGCTGTCCTGAATTGCTCTACCAATCCCTCAAGTGAATGCTATATTTGATTAACTGCTATGCCACATTTTTAGACAGGGTTAACAGAAACAGCATTGATAATCATGCTCCATATTATTCCAAAACAATGCCAGACAAGTTCTAAAGATATGTGGACTTCATTGCCTCAAAAAAAAAAAAAAAAAAAAAAAAAAAAAACTTTTCCAGGAAAAGTCTTTGGAGACCCATACCCTCTGCCCACCAGTGACCGCTGACATTTAGTGGCTTCTTGCTCTACTGGGCTTCCTGTTGATCTCCTGTGGGCAGGGCTTCTCTGTCTCACAGATTCTCCGCGAATTTCACTACATTGCTGTCTCACAGCATGGTGGCCTCAAAATGTATAGGGATCTGCCCAAGTTTGGAGAGCTAGTAAGCTGAACATTTGATTTTAAATATTGCTATCGGCCTTCACAACCTTTCTGTGAATAACCACCACAAGTTCAGACATTACTCAGATCCAGAGGGATCCCCAGCAGTGTCTCAAAGGTCTTTGGATTAACTGCCTACTAATGAGTCAATTAAATCATACTCTTATTTACAACTATGGTGATGTCACCCTTCCGCTAAAGCTAATATTTTAGACCTCGGTCCTTCCAAATAAAACTTTGACCTACACATGAGTGCTTTTCACTCTGAGCTGGCAAAACTCCTAAAGCTCTATCAACATCAACACAAAGCAACTGTTCCCTCAGTGTCAGAAGCTGCCGTGGGCACTGTCCTCATGTCAGCCTCCAGAGGCATCGTCACTGTACAGATGAGGAAATCAGGTTCATGCTAATATTTTATAGCTAAGAAGGCAGAAACACTACTTCAAAAGGTGTTATCATAATAATGACAAAAAGTATGAGTTGTTTTGCTACTTACTAAACACACTTTCCAGCTTCCCTCCTGTCTGTCGGGGTTATTATTGGGTCTTCTAACTTTAAGGCTGAGCCTACAGATATATATATATATATATATATATATATATATGTATATATATATGTATATATATACATACATATGTATGTATATATATATGTATAAATGTATGTGACATGTGACAGCTTCATGCGTTTATGGCACAAGGAAAACATGAGGTTTTTATTAAATAGAAAGTGGACTGACAGTTTTTAATATATTTAAAATAGTGCCTCTCATGATTATTATTTGAGCCACAACATTATGTAGTCATGTTAAAAATCCCCTTCTAATTTGGATGGAAATGTAAAAAATAAATCAAATAGTAATATGCATCGTGTGTGTGTGTGTGTGTGTGTGTGTGTGTGTGTAATACTTAGGCTTAGCCTTGATGTGTGTGCGAGTGTGTTAATGTTTAACACTTCTTAAAACACAAATATCGTGCTATAAATCTATGCTGTAAACAAAAACAGAAGAATTCATGGATACATAAATCTTTAAAACTTAGAAGCATTGTGGTAATTTTTTTTTTTTCTCTTTGAATCTTCAGATGAGGCAGCAGGAAACAGAGATTGTAAATAAAGGACGAGAAATGCAGAGCCACTGCTGTGAGAAACAAGATGTCATGTCAAATACTTCCTATTCTTATTAAATGCCTGGTAAATTATCAGTTGAGTGACCTAGAAGGAAGAGGAGAGGTCAAAGCGACTCCTTCAAGAAGACCTACACTAGTTATAACTTACATGTGACAGCTTCATGCATTTATGGCACAAGGAGACACGAGGTTTTGTTAAGTAGAAAATAGACTAACAGTTTTTAACCAATTTAACATAGTGCCTCTCATGGTCATTATTTGAACTACAATGTTTTAGTCATGTTAACAACCACCTTCCCCTAATTCTGGGGGAAAAGTAAAAGAAAAAAAAAATCAAATAATAAAATATCATAAAACTTGATTGATAATGTAGCAATGACTGCATAGTAGATAATAAAAGAGAGGCAATGGATTCCTAAAACTCATAAATAAAAGATGAAAGCATCAAAATAAAAAAAACTTTAAATATAAATTTTCATCATATCCATGTATTATATACAGTCTTTTAAAATCTCTTCTTAGCAGAGAAAAGCATAACGCACTCTGTACAAAAGCACAGTGTCCTGCCGTGTCAGCAGGCCTGTGACGCGGGGCTCTGTAGAAGCCCACTCTCACAGATGACATCCATAATGAAGTTTCACAGGTCACAGGTGACCTGAGCAGTCAGTAGTTTGCTTCTTGAACTGGTGGAGACTGTTGTTTAACTGCTCGTATTTACAAATGAGGTCTCCCGTGACTGTGACTCAACATGACCTTCTTATTTTCCAGGGTTTGATGTGGAAGACAGGCTGTAGCTTTCCTACCAAACTGTCAATCAAGATGCCGGTGAGAGTAGGATTCTGCTAAAGGGCCAGTCAAGAAGCCAGCATGTCCGGAGATGTTGAAAAATACAGATGTCCAAAGCCACCAAATGGAGGCCAAGATTTTTGTTGAGAATATCTGTGTCCGTTTAAACAAAGGACACAGAATGCTTTCTTAAAAGGTCATCCTTTAAGATCTTATTATCACACTGTGAAACCCCTCTCACAGCTGACTGGCACAGTCACTACACCTAAATAAACAGAAGGGAGCACTTGGAGAGGAACTGGAGAAACTTGCCATGTTTAACCCCAGCTCTGACCCTGACTTGGTGTGTGGTCCCGAGAAACCCATTTAACCTCTTGGTGGCTCACATTCCCTTTAGCATCTCAAGTTTCAGGGAGGTAAAGTGAGGATAGGATTTTGGAATTATCTATCTTAAGATCCAGGAATGTTGAAAGAATGAATGAATACTTTCTAGACACAGAATAAAAATAAATTTTAATACAAAAGTATTTTGAGTATCAATGGTGTGTGGGTGGATCAAGGAGTTTGAACAACCTTAGATTCTTATGTCAAATTAATCTTTTTTTCTTTTCCAGTTGCAATTTAATATTTTTGTAGACATACAGAGATAGAGATCTTATTAACAAGGAGAAAAACTGGGTCCGGCCAACACAAATTTTAGCAGTTGCATATTTATTCTTATGTCCATTTTTAAGAACTTTAACAGGGCAGATTGCCATCTTCTATGTGTCCATGGAAGGAGACCTTTTTCTATATGATAAGAAGTTAATTTACATGACAGGAGTTCTTCTAAAGAGCCTTCTCAGCAATTGCAGGTCAAAGTATTCAAAATAGTCTTTCATCTAGAAATTACACACACACTACAAATATACACTACAAACACACACCACACCATACACAGACATACACACAGACACACACAGACACAGACACACACACACACACACACACACACACACACACAGACACACACACATCACTTTAACCTCTGGATTTCTAGACTACAGCTTCCTGAAATCATTTTACACAGAAGCCAACATTAAAATTAGTGACTCGTTAATGATCACATAGAATGCAATTCATTTTTAAATGTAGGAATTTTTACAAGTAAGAATGGAAAGAAAAACTAATGCAGGCTGTCTACTGGAGGAACAACTTCAAAAGCCTCTGAAGTAGAGATCATTATATAAATTTCAGAAAAAAAGACTGAAGCACAGACAGGCTAAGTCACTTGAGAAATATAAATGGAAGGCTGGGGTGGACCCCATGTAGACTTGTGGGCATGCAAGGATAGAATCCTTTTGGCTCTACCAAAAAGCAGATGTTTGATCTCAACCGATTTTAGGGTCTTAGCGAATGTGCTCTGGAGATCCCAGGCTCGGGCATCTGCCCTTCTGTTTTATGAAGTTTGCCTGACTAGAGGACTTCATTTAAACTCTCTCTTCAGCTTTTCCAGGTGCGGAAGACTGTGACTTACTAAGGTTTTAGATATGACTGACGAACACGTGGAGCCTTCCTGGAGTGTACAGTCTGACAAGATGCTCTGTCTTCTATACAAAGGCTCTGAATGCAAGGTGGGAAGAACTCTACAAAGTAACATACAAAATGACACAAGAGAAACCAAATAGCATAAGAGACAAAGGGAAGGCAAGTAGAGCTGTGGGGAGCTAGATTGGAGGTAGGAGTTGGAGGGTGAGTCCCAGTGTGGGAGCAAAAACAGGGATGCCAGAAGAAGCAGAGACACAAATGAGCTGGGACACAGCGAGTGGTCATTTAACCCTGTACCCAGAAACAAATTCTGGAGTAGTAAGTTAACGTGAAGGGGCAAGATCACACAAATGTCATGCGAAGACACCGTATCTTGCTATTGTAGGCACTACAGCACCATTGGAATCTTTTTTTAAAAAAGGGTTAGTGGCATGATCAAACATGAGTTTTAGAAAGATAAATTTCAGATCTTCATAGATAAGAACTAAAGCGGGGAGTTCAGTTGAGATGTGTCTGTGACATAACAGACAAATCAGGGAAGACAAGAGTGGGTGAATGCTTTGGAGTAATATACGTTTCTTTTGGTTTTTGTTTTGTTTTTGTTTTTGTTTTCTTGTTTTTCGAGACAGGGTTTCTCCGTATAGCCTTGGCTGTCCTGGAACTCACTCTGTAGACCAGGCTGGCCTTGAACTCAGAAATCCACCTGCCTCTGCCTCCCAAGTGCTGGGATTAAAGGCGTGCGCCACCACTGCCCAGGTGTGGAGTAATATACTTTATAAGAGTCTACTTGTTGCCATTGTATGAGGGTTAAGGATAATGGGGATTGAGGCAAGTCAAGGCTTAATGCAAATTTCTTGCTTGTTCAAGAGGACTAATATTTGTGATAATCAAGAATGGGTATGTATAAGAGGTGCATTTGGAAGGGGACTTCAGGTGTACCATATTGGATGTATGGTGTTGGTGGCTCCATCACATGAGGTAGAAATGGTAGGTTAGTGGCTAAGAGTCAGCCTCGGGGTGTAGGTGTAGTAAGGAGGTCTCTGGTAGCAATTAACAGATGAAGTGCTAGCAAAACAGGTAAATAGTCTATAAAACGCCATTTGGAGTACTGAGTCACAAGGTATGGGCCCCAGAGTTAGCATTTAGAAATACAATTCCTCACATCCTGCTCCAGACTTGGTGAATGGAAGTCTTTTAAAGGGTAGAATACAGAAACCTATGCAGGTCCTATCCTGATACACAGGAAAGTGTGGATGTATTGTATTGAACAGAAAAGAAGAACTATCCAAGGTGTGTGTGTGTGTGTGTGGAGGGGGAAGAGGCTCCAAGGAAATAGGATGATGATTCACTGTAGTGTTCTTCTATTTTCTTTTGATAGAGATAATCACAGGTCTCCAAAGACATTGGAGAATTTCAGAGATAGAGTGAAACAGAGAGGCCACTTCCACTACATATTGGAGACTCTGGGAGATAATTTTATGGCAAAAACAAAGAAAGAAAGAAAGAAAGAAAGAAAGAAAGAAAGAAAGAAAGAAAGAAAGGAAGGAAGGAAGGAAGAAAGAAAGGAAGGAAGGAAGAAAGAAAAAAAGAAAATCAGTTTTATTTTGGTTTTGAAGGGAAGTTTCTTAGTATGATTCCATGATAAGAGAGAGTATGATTCTTGTTGTTGAAGGGGGATTCCAAAGGGATTATTTTATGTGCTGAGCAAAGATTAAAAATCACATTCTGAATTTAAGTTTTCAAAAAGGCAGAAATATAAAAGGCATTGGGTCTTGCAAAAGAGGAAGGAGATCAGAGGGACAGGGAGAAGAGAGGAGAGTGGGGGGTGGACACAATCACAGCACATTATATATGATTATACAAATATCACAGTGAAAACTATTATTTTGTAGTTAATAAACACTAGTTGAGAACTTCAGGGGCTTAAGGGGGTAGAAGTCAGACTGTAAGTGACTAAACAAACAGAGGCGGTGACTTTCCTTTTAAGAAGGAAACCAGCCAACAAGCATAAGATTACATTTTTTTTAGAGGGGTAAGGTGTCGGGGCTCACACACCAACAAAACTGCTCACAGCATACCAAAAGGGAAAGCCATGTTTGATGAGTGAGAGTTGGCAAATTTAGGAGAATTTGAGAGCAGGTACAGTTCTAAGAAGCTCTATGAGAATGGGAACACTGGAGGAAGCCCTGTCACCTCTCAACCCAGAATGAACTCAGTTTCCTCGTTGCTCAATTCTTAGGTATGTGCATGTTTTTAATGCACTATGTTGATGTGGTCTTTATGTCCTGCCCTGAGGCCTGGCATAGAGTTTGGGCTCTTCGCTTCATGGTCCAACTCTGGCACAGTTTTTTTTTTGTTTGTTTTGTTTTGTTTTTTACCTTTTTTACTTTATTAATTACAAAGTTAATGAACATTATTTTACCTCTAAAGCTGAAACATCCATGGGAAAGTCTGAAAAAAAAAGCCAAACGAGAGAGAACAAAACAATGAAACAAAACCAGATGAAGTTAAATGGCCAAAGGTTTGTAATCAACTCCAGGCTAAGGGTGTCCGTCTACTCTAGAAAGGAGTAAAGTTATTCAAATCATAGAGATTTCCAAAATCTCAGAGGTTTGTGGAACCATGTCTCCTACAACGTACCACAGTCATTCTGTGTCCATACCACTGTGCCTCCAGGGGGTCCAGGTCTGGAGGACAACCAAATCCTAAAGAAATGTAGCTCTCTATTCTGGCACAGTTTTAATCTCCAGCTTGGGTTGCCTTTTCTCGTTTGGCTCCATTTAGCTCAGATGATCCAGTAAAAGAGAAATGGAGAACATCATTTGTGGGCTTCAACAGATAAGCCAAAGGGGGTGGGCTCATTAACTTGAAGACTCATGTGTCCAGTAGTGACAGAATCCATGTACATGCCTCAGGACCCTGCAGATATTCTCTGGCATGTGTATGGGCTGAGACGAGTGAGGTAAATGGCCTCTGCAGAGCATCCCATTATCTTAAAGCATATAATAGCATTTCAATTTGTATAGTCTAGACTTGTTATCTCACACTGCTATTAAGCCATCAGGCTCACAGAACTTCCCAGGCCACAGATTTCCATTTTGGCCATTTTCACGTACCCCGTTATGTCTCAGCAAACCAAGTGCATGTTACTCACAGATCCTAGACATAAGGATCGGGAGGAAAGTTAATATTGTAACTATGAAAATATTGGAAACAATCATATTCTCTTTATTCATTCTTTAGAGGAAACTCAGGCCACCATTTGTAGATGTTCCAAATAGCTAAGGGTTTTGGCTACAGAAAAACATACACTTTGGAATCATGGCTTTTTAGAGCTCTCCCAAACATTAACTAACTGAATTTGAAAGGAAACTTCTTAGAAAGGATAAGGTCAGTCAGCTCTAATTCATTCCCAGTCTTCAACACACAGACTGTGTCTGGGAAGTTCATGCACACCCGTTGGGAGGTAGGCAATATCAGATGACTAGCCTCCTAAAGTCCACTGAAAGCTAAGGTGGTTAAGGGCATTTATAAGAAAATAGAAAATAGAAAGTACTGGAAAACGGGGTCATAGCAGTTGGGTAAAGTGGATATATGCTTTGACCTTGCATTGTTGGAGATTAGTG
The DNA here is from genome assembly GCF_008632895.1 of Mastomys coucha. NCBI lineage: Eukaryota > Metazoa > Chordata > Mammalia > Rodentia > Muridae > Mastomys > Mastomys coucha. Next base: position 54,285,910 of record NW_022196895.1, read on the forward strand.
GCTTGGGGAAATTAGCCATTTTTCCATGTGACATTCCATTTTAATGGACAGTGCGGAATGAGGACTCAGTGCCTGTCTGTACCGGAGCGTCTCCCAAGAATAAAGACAAATCAATTTTGAGCTGCCATTCTCATTTGTATCTCATTTTTTCTTTCTTTCTTTCTTTCTTTCTTTCTTTCTTTCTTTCTTTCTTTCTTTCTTTCTTTCTTTCTTTCTTTGTTTTTGAAGACAGAGATTCTCTGTGTAGCCCTGGCTGTCCTGGAACTCACTCTGCAGGCCAGGCTGGCCTCAAACTCAGAAATCCTCCTGCCTCTGCCTCCCAGGTGCTGGGATTAAAGGCGTGTGCCACCACCACCAGGCCATTCTTTCATTCTTAATAAATTTCTTTCATTCTTAATAAATTTCTTTCATTCTTAATAAATTTGTACTTTGGTGATTCACTTAATTCTAGGTTTGTGTGGTAAAACATTTGTGTGGTAAAATTATCTCCGCACTAGATACATAATAGAACCCTGCATCTTCTCTCACTAAACAAATAGAATAAAAGGCCGAGACTCTATTCTCTGCTCTTTGCTTTGAAAACTAGTATTGGTGACTAAGCAAAATGCCTCCTCCAGACCTTTGCATCGAATTCTGTGAGATGCAAAGAACTCTAAAGCTCAATTCAAGACATTTTTTGAATGGAAAATGACTCACAGCACATAATTTTATTAAACACATAACTTATATTGTCATTTCTTATATATCAAAATCTAACCATATAAAAATAGTTAATAATTTAAAAAAATCACTTTAGTTTTCCTCAAGTTTGTTTCCTGTACAAAGATAACAACTACAAACAAGAGTGTTTTCTTCAAGGACTGTCTTTGTACATCAAATTTCTTTGTTTTGCTAATATTAAAGAGTCATAATCAGCTCATTCATTCATTCCCCGCCCCCCGCACCCCCCCCCAGCCCCCGGAATATGGAGAAAGTTTACAGAATAGAATAACACAGTCATGTTGAGCACATGTTGAGACCCATGCAAATACTATGGGTCTTTAACATTCTGTCTTATCCTTGTCAATGACAGTCTGCTGCTACACATAAGCTACACGTGAGATCAACCTGCCCAAGTGCCACATACATGAGCAAATGCACCTAACATGGTCTGGAAATGCGGTTTCTAACAAAGACTTCATGTATCTTGTCTTCACAATTCCCAATAAACAGTTATCGGATCAATGAGAGTTGTCTCAGAGTTCCTCTCTCCCTCACCCCTCCCCCAATACACACCAAACACCCTTGCTTGTCAGATACTGATTATTTGAAATGGTTACTCATAAAAAAAAAAAAAAAAAAAAAAAAAAAAAGCGTAGTGAAAATTTGTGAAGCACTGCCCTCTAGTGGAAAAGTGAGTTTTTGCTGTATCTGTAGGAAACTTTCAGTGTGTAGAACTCAGCTTAGGTGTAGGGTTGCTGCTGTTGTTGTTGTTGTGTGCATGTGCCATGATATAAATGTTCAGACTCAAGATTCTTCAAAATCAATTCCTTTACCTTGTCTCCATCTTCTAATTATGAATCTTGCATGTGACTTCCTTGGAAGCCTATTTTAAAATTTAAACAAGCAGAGGCAGGCAGATTTCTGAGTTCGAGGCCAGCCTGGTCTACAGAGTGAGTTCCAGGACAGCCAGGACTATACGAGAAACCCTGTCTCGAAAAACCAAAAAAAAAAAAAAAAAAAATTAAACAACAACCACAGCAGCAGCCACCCCGCTGTACAATTCTAGGTAGCCTGCTTACATCAGCCAGTGCGATTTAAAACACTGCTGAATTGCTGATGGTTCCTCACATCGAGACGTGAACGTGAAACATTATTTCTCCTCACTTCGGACACATTGGGTGGAGACTCTAGCGCAGTCTTCAACTTCATAGTGTCCTGGTTCACGCTGCTCCCTTTTCTGCATGACTGACTGTATGCGGTGCAAAGCCTACCACGGGGACGCAGCAGCCAGAGTAGGAAGAGCATGCAGCGCACCTACAGGAGGAAGAAGAGTGTGAATGACCAATGGTGTTAGAGCGTTCCTTCTCTGTGTGAGCCGCCACCCTGCAAGCAACCCTACCTACAGCAGAGGCTGTGGCTCCCCTCATTCCTGAACTTTAAACCACAGATGAAGCAGTTGGTTCACCGAGAAGGTTCTGTGCCGAGCTCCGCATCCCCCTGAGTTGCCCGTGCCTTCTTTTCCTCCATCTTTACAAATGTGGCAGTGGCGTTCACCTCCAGCTTTCTCCTCAGATTGGGTAATTCAGATGTTCTGCCGTAATATTTTCAAAACAAATACTACGTTTATTTTATTCACTCATGTAGTCGTTTATTGTGTGTGTCAGACAGATGCTGAGGTGTATGTCAACAGCAGAGGACGACTGATTTAAGGCTGTTCTTTCCATCTGGTGGGTCTGAGGAATCGAACTCACATCGTCAGAGTTGGTTGCAAGTACCTTTACCCTGAGCCATCTCTCCGGCTCTCTGCTCACTTTCAGAGTGGAACAGTGGCCATGAGCTCCTGCAGACTCCACTGTCTCTGCTTTAGTGCACCTGGTTTGTCAGCACATCTAGGTATTTAGGAAGTGGATGAAAATCTGCTCCCTAATCGGGTTTATGAGCTGAGGCAGCTCTATCGCATCAGCTTTTGCAGAGTTCCGGAAGATGGAATGAGCACCATTGGTAGAGGTTAGTTTCTCCTCAGCATTAGGGTCTGCTGTGGACTACAGGCGGCTGCATTCTCTCTGTGCTTCATATTTTCCTCTCTCCACATCCGATTCTATTTCTCCCACTGCCCCAACCCCAGCACCCATCTTTGTAGGAATACCAGTCCCAGTAGGAACTCATGGTACGTTAACCATTGGGTAATGAGGCTTAGAGCTTCAAGGCTTGGCATTTCAAAGCATACAATTCAACCCATGCTGGCAGTCCTTTTAAGGAAAAGCTAATCCTCTGTAGGAAGCCTAAGCTCTGAGCAGAGTCTGTTCTGAACTATAATCACATTTATCTTTAGTAGGCTATGAATTCCAGAAAGGCTTGTCATTTTGTCAGTACATGTTCCACTATGTACTTGTTTTATCTGTCTGTCTGTTTGTCTATCTATCTATCTATCTATCTATCTATCTATCTATCTATCTATCTACCTACCTACCTATCATCTATTATCTGTCTGTCTGTCTATCTGTCTGCCTGTCATCTTTCTCTCACTCTCTCCCTTGCCACTGTTTATTTCTTACTACTCTTCTTGCTTCTAACAGACTCCTGGGAAATACAGTGGATTTATACATGCAGACTAAGGGTCAAACCCTCTGGTTTTCCTAGAATTATATTTTGTCTAATATAGTCCAAATTACTCTATTTGTTCATTGTTTACTTGATAAGGTCATTTATCAATACCAAGCAATAGCTCAATGCAGGGACCTATCCCATGCTTGCAAACAACACACAATGAATAAATCACATTGGTAGTTTCCTTTCCCATTTCTGAATCGACAGCCTCTGGAAGCTGCAGCAGAAAAATAAAAAAATAAAACCAAAAGTTTCTTTGTTTTGGATGGCACTACCTCCCTGCTACGGAAGTGGATTCTGACCCTGAGCCACCTATTATGTAGACTGATCCTGATCTTGGGTTGTTTATTTAAATGTGAAATTGGTCATAGGTGGCCTAGTGATGGTCCTTTGTTACTAACACTGGAAAGATTATTCCGTATGCCCACATAAATATGTAGAAAATAATGCCAAGGTACTAGGAAAAGGTGATAAATCACAGCTCCCCCGACCCCTAGTCTAATGAAGAGAATCTTCTAAGAAGCCTAGTCCAAAATATTTGAACAATAAAGCCATGTTTTTTGTATTTTGTTTTTATCCTTTTGAAGCCTATTTGATGTAGCATCCAGTCAGGAATGTGAGGGCTTCCAAATTTTTAACATGGTATAATTCATGAAATTAAAAAAAAAAATCAATTTTTTTTAAGGGAGAAAGAGTTGTGCACAGTAGCAGAGTCCAATCCATTATGGGAATGAAGAAGCAGGGGTGTGAGTCTGAGGGTCACGCTGCATCCACAGGCAAGAAATGCAAGAAATGAAGATCAAGGAGAAGCAGGGGTGTGAGCCTGAGGGTCACGCTGCATCCACAGGCAAGAAATGCAAGAAATGAAGATCAAGGAGAAGCAGGGGTGTGAGTCTGAGGGTCACGCTGCATCCACAGGCAAGAAATGAAGATCAATGAGTTCTAATCTATCAGCTTTTGCTTTTTTATTCAGTGCAGGGTGTCAGTTCCCGGAACGGTGCCACCTGCAGTTAAGGTGTGTCTTCCCATCGCAATTAACTTAAGATAATCCCTCACCAATGTCCCCAGACTCTTGCCTTCAGGGTGTTTCTATATCCTGTCAATTTGACAACCAACACTAACACACACATGTAGTACATGCTGAGTACCAACCTTCCAGTCTAGGCTACAGATTTTCAGACTAGCCAAATCCCCAAAATTCACAGGAGGCCAATTCCTCAAAATAAGTCTATCTTTCCTATCACAGATCAGTAGGCAATGATACATAAGCAGATAGTACAATTTGTAGATAAATTTTTAAAAAAATCTATTTCTTGAAGTGTCTCTCATTAAAGAGGTATGTGTCTTGTCAATAAGATTATAAGTAAGATATTCAGTCAAACATATAAGATCAGTTATTAAGTAGTTGTCTGAAATTTAAAGTTTACTTTTTATGTATACTCATGTCCAAATCAGGAAATATTTCTAGTCTCTTTCAGATTCTCAATGGTTTTCCCATTCTCTATTTATCATAGCTTAGCCTGACAGTAAGACTTGAAACTCATATATATGAACATATTCATATATATTCATATTATATATATGTATATTTATATATGAATTCATACATATATTCAAGTATATTTGTTAATGGTTTAAATCATTGCATCTTTAAAAGAGAATGTAACTGAAATTAGTGTTATCCTTAGTAATAGACATTCAATCTTTAACACAAGGCAACTGAGAGTACAATGGTTACCAACATTTTATTTGCTAGAGGGAATAACTTTAAAGGCTAGCATAGGTCACTCTTCTGTGTGACATGAGACCCTGTGTAAGTGGAACACGTGTCTGTTACCTAAGACAACCTTCGCAATCAAGTCACCAAACGACTACATGGCCCTAAAGTTAATTTAGTGCCCTGCAACTTCACTTTTAAGAGAAACAGAACAAAGTTCAGAAGATCAGAATAGGAAAGGCCAGTGTGCATACTGCCAAGACAAAAGCATAGCTTAAAATGCTCTTACTGAGTCTTCACTGAGTGTCATGATCAAAGGTAGCTCTGATAAGATGGATGAGTTCACTGTGATAGGCATTCATTGGAATTACCTTAGAGCTGCCTCTTAAGGACTGGCAAAACTTCTTGTTTAGAAGTTCACTCTGTCTGGACCGAAAGAAGGCATCACATGGAAGTGAGGAGATCAGTTATCGGTGCCCAGGCAATGAGGGACTCTGTGATTTAGGATGTTTGCCCTGTTTAATTGTAGCGACATGGCCCACTGGAGAGTCTGACCTGGCTGTGTGCATTCGTATCAGTGGTATCATTAAAAATCAAAACAGAGCAGGTAGGGTTTCTTAAGCCTCAAGAGCTGGAAGTTGCTAAAGGCAACACTCTGCACATCTTCCCCGCCCCCTCTGTTTGTTACTTAAAAGGAATGGTGCTGGAGCCTGGTAAACTGGCATGGATTTCTCTGTGGGGAGTTCTCCCAATCTAGTCACTCAGGATTCCCCCACAGGACTCCCATTCTAGTGCCTCTGTCCCTCAACCTTGCCCTACTGAAGGGTGCTGTTGGCTCCTTGGAGTATGCCCTACCGTGGGGATGCCCGTGTCCCACTTGTGGGGTTCTGGTGGTTCTCTGGATGGTGGATTTGTTCTTGAGGTTCTGGTGGATCTTCTTTGTACTGGGATCTTTGCCAGTTCCTGGGGTTTGAGACCCCCCTCCCCTTTCTGGTCTTCTGCACCATTATCAACTTGGATAAACAAGAGCCTGCCAACTGAAGGATGGCTAAAGAACATCAATCAAAGAGGCATTCTAAGCTGAAGGAGAGTTCAGTGAGATCCAGATATTATCTTTTGGTGTTCTCAATTACAGTGGATCCCCATCACCTTCATCTAGGTTGATCTACCCAGAAGACCTGATCTACTTCCTTAAATCTCTCCAAATTCTGTGGTCAGGAGACTTGTCCTCGGCATGTCTGTTTTTGCTAACCTGTCAGGCCTCACTTCATTTTTTCCCACAGGATAAAACCAGTTCGAACTGCAAGGACTGCACACCCGACACTTGATTTTGAGCAGCTCTTGGAGGGGTACCCTTCAGCCTACTCCATCTATTCCTGGTGACCTCTTATGGGACCCAAACTCCTATTCCAAAACAATTTCTCCCTTCCTCATCTGTCTGCTAACATGATTCATCCACACCACTGTCCAGCATGACTCTTGTGAATGACAACTTGTTGATGCCACCAATTCCCAATTTAAAAATCACGCTCTTGCCCACTTGGCACTAGAGGAAGAGGAAATGGAGCTTGACCTTAACTCTCATGATGCTCTAGTTTCAGCAGGAAGTTGTATATGTATATGTATATGAAGCAGAATTTAAGTCGATGTCCATAAACCCCTTGGGTCTCCCCTCCTGTCCCTTGAAAACCTCTTCCAGAGTGTGAACGTTTCTGAACTATCTGGCAATGCTCACTGCCTACTCTCATTTCCCAACTTTCTCCAGATTTAAATTCACTTGTTAAGTCAGTCAAATAAGGATGCATTCATGAGCTGTGCCTCCTGTGAAATGGAATGTACAGGTGTGCTGCAAATTGGGGAAGTCCCCTTTTCCTCCCAACTTCTCATTCTACAACACAGTCTGAACTATTCTTTTGGACTCTGATGATGCTGGAATATAGATGATGTGATGACAAGACACAGCCCTATGGAATACATGTCTCTATTGTTGTTTTCAAGAATAAGGTAGTTTCTTAAGCAAAAATACTTTATCCTTGAAATCATATAAATTAATATTCCACTATAAAGATTCCAATTATTGGGCAACTTAGTTTGCATTCAAATGATAAAACAACAACTTAAAACTTGTCTTTGGAAAGACAAACAATACAGAAGGGAGAGCTGGGTACATATACCCTTCTGAGTTTAACTAATAAAGCCTTTAAAATTGCCTGCCAATCATGTCCATTCAGGTAGAATTGTATTGCAGGATCCTAAAGGACATTGCTATTCAAAACAATTCACCATAAATCTTTACATGGTGCAGAATTTTTTATGGTGTAAATAATCATCTTTGGTTTATTTTTTTCAATCAGTCCAAATTTTCACATTTTGCTCAATGTTCAATGTAACACATAAACATTGTCATCATCCATACTTCTATGATGAAAATCATACCAGTCAAAATCCGTGTATTAAGATTTGAAAAATTGGAGCTAAAGAGATAGTCCAGCAGTTAAAAGTACTTGTTCTTCTAGATTTGAGTCACAGCACCCCCATGGTGACTCACAACCGTTTGAACTTGACACTCTTTTCCCCTCTGATAACACCAGGTAGCATGTGGTGCACATGCATAAATACAGGCCAAACATGCACAGGCACAAAATAAACGTCAGAGAAAAGAGCTCTCTAAAGGAATTGTCTAGGTTAGTACATTCTGAGGCATTTAGATATTTAATAACTTGGAGGTAAATGACTGTATATTGCATATGGTATTATACTGCATATGTTGTGTTATATATATATGTATATATGTATATACATATGTATATATGTATATATATATGTATATACATATATATATATATATATATATGCATCTGTACATGAGAAAGAGTACACTTGCTTTTAGAATATCATGATCTTTAACTCAAATTTTTACCCAAATTCCTCATCAGTAAAAGAAGGCTTGTTTAAGGGATGTTTGTTTGTTTGTTGTTGTTGTTTCCTTATTCATGTATCTGACTAGACTCTGAGCTCCACAAGAGCTACAGTCTCCTCAGCATCTTTTTCCTACTGCACTATGAATATATAGAAAAGAAAGCCGCATAGGGCAGGAACTCATTAAATAGTTTTAAATGAATAAATAAAAGAACCAGAATAAAAAAATCATCATGCTTTATATATGTCAACATGGATGGACTATGGTGCCAGATATTTGGTTAAAGGCCAGTCTAGATTTGACTGTGGAGGCCTTTTTTAGATGTGACTAACATTTAAATCATTAAATAGAGTAGGGTGAATTACCAACTATAATTGAGTAGGCATCATCCAGTCAGTTGTAAACCTCAGAGAAAAAGCTGGAGTACCCCATAAAGAAAGAATTCTGCCCCCCCAGACTATCTTTAGACTCAACACTGCACTAATAGCCAACTGTGGCCTTTAGTGTTACAATTTGCTCTGCAAAATTTGGGCCTTCCAGAACCTATGATCATGTGAGGTAATTGCTTAAAATAAGTCTCCCATCCTCAACTCCATCCCCATCCATCTCTATCCCCACCATCTTTCTGTTTCCTTGATGTACACATAGGCCTTTTACATCCTTTTCCAGCTCATTACATGACACAACATGTAATTGTCCATCTACTCTCATGCAACAATTCCTGGCTTTTTAATACACAGGCTGCAGCATTTCCAGTTCTTGAGAAATAAGAATCCAGGCTCTTTGTGCATTGTGCTCTTGTTTTCTAACCCAAAACTAGTTAGTTAAATGCTAGTTTGCTGGCCACAAAAGGCAGGGCTAAATGAGCACTAATGCCTCTTGTGTGCAGCATCTCCTGGCAGCCAAGCCACTGGCTTGAAGAGACAGCTCACAGGCCAGGTCCGTTCTGCATGAGCGATGCTGTTGTTGGCGCTACAGAGTTCTCAAGCCAATCTTGCAATCACGTCATTCTCCAGTCCCGTTTGCATCGCTATACCTGGCTAATACACCTTCCAGTTTCCACATCGGCAGCCAAATGTGCAATGTGTGGACTGCTTTCCTGGAGCCAAGATGTTTAAGTCAATTTATAGCATTTAAGATAGGTTTAGCCAAATCTAATCACGGTCAGTGTTTATTGTTTAAATTTCAACATTTGAAGAGTTGTTTTTGTGGAAACAGCACAGGGTCCAATCAACAAGAACAAAAGAATGACTAAAAACAGACCGGAGAGTTTCTTGATGATGCCTTTTAAAAGGAGCCAAATTGTCTAAGAAATGTTTCTAAATTGACTGCTTAAAATAGAAAATAATCCATCAGCTCAGTGGAGGGATTGAAAGCATTGCCAAAGCCTTGTCATTTTCCAGCTGAAAGCCAGAAGATTAGATTAAGGAGTCCATTAAGTGCTCTGACTTAATGGATACTAAATGCAGCCTTGAATGAAGTGATTATAAATGTGATATTGAACTAAGATTGAGTGAGACACTGAGCTGATTATGCGGGTGCCATGGGTGGTGGGTCTTACCTTTGGGGTAAGGGTTTGTTGGTATGGTAAACAACCAATACAAAGTACAAAAGTAGGGTTGGGTTGAGAGGAAGCCTTAAAGCGCCATCAACAAGAAGCTAACAAAGTGATTGAGATAATCAGTCTTACATGCACAATCATACACTGGGAACCTGCCAGGTCATATCATGCATTTTAATATCCTCCATAGATCTTTGCCCTAGACATTCTAATTCCTTGAAATAATAAAATAATATATGTAACAAGGAAACATAAAATCACCCCTTCATATTCTCCTGATGTTTCCAAGCCAGCCCCCCCCCCTTCTCCACCTTTGAAGGTATTGCTGATTGCAAAATCACTGGCACTAGAAAATTAACCTATCTACATTCTGGTTAAATATTTGTTGTGATGCCTTTTCCAGATTCTCTATTGTAAGGAAAATAAATGTCCTCTAACTGGAAAAAGGATTAACAGGATGCATTCCCAACCAAGCTCGCTGCATTCATAAAATGTCTATATTTTCATTTATTTCGGGGTTGACCTTGTACACTACTCTGGAATAACTACTCAACATGTGCTGCTTCTTTCTTTTTTAAGATATGAAAACTTACATTCCTTCAACTACTCACAGGCATCACTCATGCTATGCAAACATCCCCAAGAATATGGATAATGGAACTACCATCCAATCCACCTGCTATGCACAGACCTCCAAGAAACAGATCAGCATGAGAAGCAGTAGCTGCACCCCGTGTTTACTGTAGCACTGTTCCCAACAGTCATGAAGCAGAATCAAACGATTTCCACCAGCGGATAAAAGAACATAGAAACGTGCTAAGCAATTGTGCATGTTAAATTGAATTACACTGCATATGTATTTACCATAATCTTATTTTTTAAGTTGATAGAAAATTTGGTTGCTGTATTAAGCAGAGCTCTCTAAAAGAGCAGAGCTGATAGGGTACATATTATAAGGATGGATGTATTCCTTAGGCTATCTGCGGACTGAAGGTGCTGCGACTCTGTCACTGCTAAATCTGGAAGTTGGGCACCTCAGGAGACTTGATCAGGTGCTGGAGGCCTGGAAGATTATTCATAGAGAGCTGCCAGTGGTCTGTGCACATTGAAAGGCAGACAGTAGATACAGCAGCAACAATGGTAATATAGTATAGTTATTCATGAAGAAGTAAAGTCAGGCAAGAGACACTTCCTGGGTCTCTTTACATCTGGGGAGCTGATAGGGTACATATTATATGGAAGGAAAGAGGGAACAGGGTGATGAGAGAGGGGGGAAATTTGGGGTTAGTCTTGTGATTCTTTATGGAGAAGTAATTTATTGTATAATAATCAATCGCAACCGGATGATTACTCAGTGATATGATTATTCTCTTAGGGCTAGTGATTCTGCTGCATGGTAGAGTATTTGCTTAGTATTCTCATGTTAGTTTCTAGATTGATTTCTAGCAACAAACACTCAGAAACACATCTGGAAACAACACATATAACATCCTCCCACACACACACACATATGCACACACATCTCTGAAACCTTAAGTCCTCCTAACACAATAAGGGCTCATCTCTGGAGCTGGGTGCAATAGTAACAAACTTTTGGAAACAGAAGAGAAATGTCCTACTCACTCACAAGTACATGTAGCCAACATCTGGAGTCTGAGAAATAATTTGGGTATGGGTACACATGATAAAAATTGGTGAACAACCACCTAAGAGTAGCTAAGACAAAGCTCAGAGGTAAAGCTGCACTGCTTTGTACGACTACACTAAATAAAATAAGCATCATCATAATTTACTTCTAAGGGTCCTTTCTTCATTATTATACTGTGTGTGTGTTTGTGTGTTTGTGTGTATGTGTGTATGTTTATGTGTGTATGTCTGTGTGTGTGTGTGTTGGTATGGAGGCCTTAATTTGGCAATGGATTTCTTCCTCTATCACTCTCTACTTTGTTTATTAAAGAAAGATCCCTTGCTAATTCCAGCTAATCTAACTAGCCAGCTTGTCCCATGAATCTTGACTGGGATTCCAGGTGGCTGCCACACATGCCTGATTTTTGCTTGTGGTACTGGTATCTGAAACCTGGGCCTCACACTTGTCCACGGAGCCATTTCCACTACTCTGGAATATGCTTTGTTTGACTTATCATCCTGGTTGGCTCCTTCTTGCTTCTTGCTTCACTGCATCAAGAAGTAAATCTGCTGATTGTATGCCTTTGTCCCCGAGTTGTCCCTTCCTTTGATTCCCAGGGTCCCATGCATTATAGACCATGTATGTTCTTGTCTTGGCCATTCATTCCTCATCCCCTTTGTTATTCTTTCCTATGGTCTACTCCCTAAATGCCCAAATGTCTGAAGACTCAGTCCTTTCTCCTCCCTACCCTATACAACTATACAACTTGCTTTCGTGATTCTGTTCAACCTAAGGAGATTAGAGTCTATGTCAACAATGACAACTCCCAGATTTTCATGCCCAGCCTGAACTTCCCCTGGGAACCTTAATGAAAGCATGTCCACCATGCCAGGCAAGTCAAAATTTCTTCCTCTTGTTTCTGCAGTACTATCTGGTGCTTGAAGGAAGTGGATGGTACAGCAAACTAATCTCTGTGATACTTTATCAAGTCATACGGCCAGTTACCTGCTCAGTGTCTTCCCGTGGGGATATGAGAGTTGGCACACCCCAACTTTGCCGCTGCCACCCAGCTGCTACCCACTGTTCTTTGCCCTAAGGTCATTTCCAGCACAGAAAAAAGAAACAAAACAAAACATAAAAACCAGCAATGCCAGGTGCACACATCAAAGTCATTTGAAGAACTTCTTTTCACTTCTTTGTCTTCCCATATCCTAGTAAAAAGAAATCAACTGGAAAATCACTTAAAGTTATATATTCAAAATATACACCACATCGCTTCATTTCAAACACCTAGACTCTTCTACACATTTTTTACGTGTATGCCTTCCATATTATATGCCTTCCCTCTTCGGTGCCCCTGTGTCCCTGCCTTCCTTCCTCAGTGCTCATCCCCCTCCCCTGCTCTTCTCTGCACTGATCTCATGTCTCATCTACCGATCTACTCCCCATCTGTGCTGAACTCTCTTCCTGCTTGAGTCAACTGTGTATACTCACCTCCTACAGCTCTTGGACTCACCAATTCCTCTGTCTTGATGCCACTTTCTGAGACGATCATTTTTCTGACTCTTTTACTTTTGTTTTTGTATCACTTTATTCAGTGATGTGTCCCACCAAGAACTCACTCATCCCTTCTCATGACCATGTAGGACACAGTATCTATCTGTCTGTCTGTCTGTCTGTCTGTGTCTGTCTATCTATCTGTCTGTCTGTCTGTCTGTCTATCTATATTCTTTAATTTATTTGCTGTAGGTTATACTTCATAAAGTCAGGATTTCTTAGCTAGGGATGCATGTCTTTAATCCCTGTACTCAGGAGACAGAGACAGGTGGATCTCTGAGTTCAAACCCAGCCTATTCTACAGAGCAAGTTCTATGACAGCAAGGACTACACAGAGAAACCCTGTCTTGAAAAATAAAAAAAAACAAATGAACAAAACCCCCAATGTGGCTGGAATAAGCTTGGTCCAAGGAGTGGCACTATTAGAAGGTGTGGCTTTGTGTGTCACTGTGGGGTGGGCTTTGAGACCCTCCTCCTAGCCACATGGAAGCCAATCTTCCCGTTTGCCTTCAGAACAGGATGTTGAACTCTCAGCTTCTCCACTGCCCTGCCTGTCTGGACGCTGCCATGCTTCCTGCCATGATGATAATGGACTGAACCTCAGAACCAGTATTGAGACAGAGCTTCACTATGTAGACCTGATTGACCAGGGAACTTGCTGTGTAGACCATGATGGCCAAGAATTCTCAGAGATCTGCCTGTCTCTGCTTCCTGAGTGTGGGAAGTGCACCACTGCTCCAGGCAAGTCAGAATTTCTTACAGTCCAGTTGCCAAATGGCTCAAATCAAGAATCCATATTAAAACTCAGCTCATTCAGGGGCAGATTGTCTTGCCTCTCTTGTGTTTGAGGAAGGTGACCTGGCCTCAGTAATCATGATGGCTACAGATCAAGGTCCAGAAAGTAATAAAAGTGGCTAAGCAACATAGAAGCCGTCGCCTGCTTTGGCCACTCTCTAAGCAATCCATGTACGACAGAGGCTACTGTGAGTGTCTACAAGCTACTGCCAACAGAGCTTTAGGTCAGCTTAGGAGCCAAGTGTGATCTGGATAAAAGGAATAACACAGGTTATTCAGTTTCTAATGGCTACTTGCACAGCTTTTTCCTAATTGCATTTTCCATAGACAATTTGTGCCAAAATGAACATTTCCCTAATGACGCTGGCAAGACGGTTTGTCAAACACTGACACCTAGTGAGTGTTACTGTACAGACCTTGTTCTGGGCTCAGTTTCAGGTCCAAAAAAATTCCACAGACATTCAATTTAGGAGGCAGTCAAGTCTCATTCACCTACTTTTAGTATTAAACTTGGCAGGGTTTGACTCCAAAGTGGCGCTCTCTCTCATGATGGGGCCCCCTGTGCACTCGTGAATGAATGCCCTTGGAATGTTGGTGAAAGTTTTAATCGAAGAAAAACAGCTAGGAGAGAACTCTAGCAAAATTACCCAGAGAGTCTTCTAAGTCAAGTATAAATGTTTAATATTTGTTAACTACCATGGTGCATGCTCAGCGCTGAGCCCTGCTCCTCTCATGACAAGGAAAGAGCTCTGTCTATCCTCAGCCTGCAGGGGTCTTAGATACATTACTGGGCCAGCTCTGATATACCTGTGTCTGATACCCTGTAAACTGGCTCTGATATACCTGTGTCTGATACCCTGTAAACTGGCTCTGATATACCTGTGTCTGACACCCTGAAAACTGGCTTTTCAGAGGCTGCCCATGCCAATGGGTGTGATTTAACGGGGGACTTACAGACCCACAAAGAGACAGGGACTTTATGAGATGTGGTAGATCAGAATGGAACATGGAATCACACAGAACAGGAACAAATTAGAGCTCCAGAAGAGAATATTTTACATGTTTACTAATCTTCTTGGCAGTTTGGCTTACTACTCCATAAAAGGAGGAAGAACATTGGCCTGTGGTTTTGAGGAGACGTGTGTGGGAAGATGCCTATAATTTGCAAGGTCCATTTTCTGTATTGCTGGGGTGGGCAGAGGTTCAAAGCCGCTATCTCTTCCATTCTGTGCTCCATTACCGTGCATCAGTTACTGAGTGAAGATGCAGCCCTCGCTTCCTCTCTGCTGTACCTGTGACTCCTGACTTGTAGAGTCCACTTAGGGTAGCTAGGCCAGTGAAGAATGACCATGGTAGTCCCAGTGTACTGATTCCTCGATTTTCCTGAGTGGGTTCTGATATCTGCCATTGTGAGTCTAGATTCATTCAGATTAAGAAATGGGCTATGGGGGCTGGGGCGATGGCTCAGTGTTTAAGACCATGCGCTGCATTTGCTGAGGGCCTGAGTTCAGTTCCCATCACTCAGATCAGGTGGCTCATAACCACCTCCAACTCCAGGGGATCTGGTGCCTTCTGCTGGACTCCGTGGGCACCTTGACTCACACATATACCCCTAAATATAGACACACATATGAATAATTGAAAATAGAATACATCTTTAAAAATACTTGATGGTAATTAAAACAAACAAACAAACAAAACAGAGATGTGGTCTTATCCAGATTGCCTATGGGCCAGAATACTCTTTGCTTTCTTATTCACTAAATGGCTTCAGCAAAGTCATTAAGGTCCCTCACTCTAGAAATCTTTACACAAAATTCAGATGAAAGACATACACATAGGCATACATTATGTTAAATGCACACAGCGCCTGTCTGTTCAAAGAAGGGTCGAATGAGAGCTGTCTGGTGGGTAATGACATCTTGGTCAGTGTGAGATTAGAACATAACAAGGTACATGGAAGAACTCGAGCATCTTGGTTCACATAGGGCTCCTCTGTAAGTGAATGAAGGGTGAAAAGTGCCTGATGCCGTTTCTCGGAATGTGTCTCTATGACTGTGAAGTGTGCTTCTCTCTCACTTAGCTAATGATGATGTCTCTGTGCCACCGCCTCATGAAGAGAAATCAGTGTGGATAATGACCGGTTGGCCCCTAGAGGAGACAGGGTCACAGAAGCAGGATGATGGACGTCTGCATTTGTGTGGGTTTGTGAGGCTTTAGCAGCATCTCAACTAGGTAGCTACTGTTTCTTTACAAAGATGGAGCAATTCTGTTGCTCCTGGTTGTCTACCAGCAACCTTCCAAGGGCTTCCAAGAGAGATGGGCATTTGGCTCTTATTGCGGCTTGCCCTCCCCTCTCCTTTCTTGGCACCCCTCTTCCCTTTCTCCTTCCTCTCCTCCCTTTCCTTTTCTTCTGCCTCCCACTCCTCCCCTTCCTCTGTCTCTCTCTTTTACTCTCTGGTGGAAAAGCTGGAGTTTTTCTTTTGGTGAAACCTATATGTTACCAATCAGCCCATACTTTATCCTACAGTCTCTCAGTCTTCAGAGGGAACAGCCTAAGGATGTACACAGAGGTGGTGGGAAATGTGTGAGTGTGTGTGTGTGTGTGAGTGTGTGTGTGTGTGTGTGTTAGTGTTTTCTATCATTTCTGTAATGACATTAAAAAAAAATATTTCCCAAAGTCAGTGAGTTGTTGCAAGTGGCAAAAAGACTAAAATGGTCCCTATGTTTCTTCACAGTTACTCAAACAGATAAGGAAAAACTTGGCAGTTTGATCTTTGTTCCAGAGAAGTCAGGACTGAGTGCCAAGAAACATGGTGCTTACTCGTTCCCGACTCTTGAGTCTCAATGAATAGGTTTCTCAGCACATTCCATTATCATCATGGTCTCCAACTCTGTTCTCAGCCATGTTACATACCGTATCACTTCATCGAACAAAGCACCAGTCACGTGTTCTGTCCCACAAACCGAAATCTCCATCATTGTAACTGCTACCAGGGTCCGTTCTAGATGTCCCAAGACTGTGGCCTAGCTCTGAGCTACTTGATTATAATGTTTTGTAATTGTCAGAGACTACTTTAGCCATGTCGAAAAGTATAAAAGATACCTCCCTACCAAAAATAATACAAATACAGTTCGTTTGAGTTAGTACATCTGTACTGCCTTGGCTGGCTTGGGTGTGGGTCTTCACTCTTCAGCGACGTTGGGCTGTGTCTGTTTCCTCTGTACATAGAGCTTGACTCGGTTTAAATCTATTTATTGTTTCTCCAGCTGCGCAAATATCTTCACTCTTCCTTCCCCCTCTTTCTTAAAACTTCATCCCGATTGACCATGGTTCTCTCAGTTCTAATTATCCTTTGTTGGAATAGAAGCTATATATTTTATTTTCCCTTTACATACTTTTTTATTATAATTTTAATTTGGATATGGGTGACTAAGAAATTAAAACTTGACCTATAACATTACCCTTTCTGAGTGATTACTTTGTTGTCCACCTTCAGTCTGAAGAGCGTCTCTACTGAGTTCGTTCTTAACCAGTCTATTTATTATTTTTCATTAATTACTTATACAATCAAAGTTTGTAAAAGTATCAAAAATTTACCATTGACTTTTGCCATCCTTGCTGCTAATGGTCCCCAAGCTTTTCCTTTATGGGAGATGTACAGGTTTTCAGGTATTTTGGTGAATTATTGTCCTGGGGGAATGCTGTAATGGCTCATGTGAATAAAGGCACTGGCCCCATAGGTGTGGCGACCTAAGTTGAATCCCCAGAGCACAAAGTGAAAGGAGTGAACCAATTCCCGAAGCTGTTCTCTCACCTCCACATTTACACTCTGGCTCATGAAAACACACATCACACACACACACACACACACACACACATACATACAAACACACACACACACTCACACACATCCACACACACACACACATTGAACTCTTTTTTTTTTTTAATTAAAGAAATAGTTTCCAGTGTTTCTTAAACTATATCTCAAGGTTTCAAGCCCTTGTCATTTTAGGCGGTTGCTTGGTTCTGTCGCAGCTTCCATAAGCTCTAATATATTTGTAGCACCTGGAGGCTCTGCTTTCTCTTTGCTTTCAAAGGTGCATTCTTTTAGGTTATTTTCTGGTTGCCTCGAAGAGGGAAAATGAGCAGGGCCCCACACCTGTGGAGTGGGACATCAAGTCCTTTGTGTATATGCCAAGGGGAGTGCAGCTGGGTCATAGGGTACATCTACCTTTAGCTATTTGAGAATTCACCACATTGATCGCATAGTTGTGACCCCACCAATAGAGAATGAGGGTTCCTTCCTCCGCCTCCCCTCCCGTATGTATTTGTTGCCAGTTGTTGTCTTGATCTTAAGCCATTCTGACTGGGGTAAGATGAAAATCTCAAAGCTATTTTAATTTCGATTTCCCTCATTGATAAGGAGGTTGGACATTTATAAAACACTTTGCAGCCACTTCTATTTCATCTTTTGAGAATTCGCTGTTTCAATTGGCTTGCAAAGAGTCTCTGCCACTCTGTAGGCTTCCTCTTTTGTTTCTCTAGCCATGCAGCTTTTAAGTTTTATGAGGACTCACTTGGTAATATTTTACTTTTTCAGAAGGTTTTTCCTACACTTACATCCTGCAGGATGCTGCCCATGTTATGTAGTCTTCCAACAGGTTCACTGTTTCAAGCTTTCTACTTAAGTTTTTGATGCATTTGAAGTTGACATTTGCTCACAATAGGCACTTGAACAAGTGTGCATATACCAGTGTTGATTGCAGCAGTATTGACAACAGGTATCAGCCACTCCTGTATGTCTATGGAGAAGGGGTTAAGTAACATAGAGTGTACATATGATGAAATTTACTCATTCTGGAAAAGAAAAGAGATTCTGACTGCTGGGAATGGATGGATGACTGGTAAGGGAGTCATCCACGGTAATTAAGTAGCCAAGTATAAAAATAAAACAAGTATTGAATGCTTTCATGCACCTGAAATGCCTGGAGTCATCTCTCATAGAGACCACTGACATAAGGCTGGCTACCCGGATGAGAAATGAATCAGGTAGTCATTGATAAATGTGGACCCTCTTCTCTGGAAGATAAAAATAAAACGTCCTCCACTCTCTCTTGCCTTCTTGCTCTTACTCTGTCCTCTTGTCCCTTCCCCCTCTACTCAATTCCTCCTCCCCCTCTCTCTCTCCATGTGCTCATGGCCAGCCTCTACTCCTCTCTCTCTCTCTCTCTCTCTCTTTCTCTCTCTCTCTCTGTCTTTCTCTGTCTTTAAATACCCTCTCAACTTCCCTCCCCATTCCCTGAAATACTAAAAATACTATAAATAAATAAATACTATACTTAAAATATACTATACTAAAAATAAATAATAAATACATACATAAATACATAAATAAATAAAATAAAATGTAATGTCCTGGAGCTAGGTTGTGTTGACAGTTTGTGATTATGTGATTATATTTAATACCTTGAGATTGTGCACTTAAAAATATTAAAACTGGGATGGGAGTGGGACTCAATGGTAGAACACTCCAGGACTTGATTACCAGGACAAAGGAAGGAAGGAAGGAAGGAAGGAAGAAAGGAAGGAAGGAAAGAAGAAAATAAGAAATAGAAGTTAGTTTTATATCATATATATGTTAGTAAACTAAATCTAAAATACAAGGTATTTGATATACTATTTGTAGCATTTCTAGGGTTTCTGGGTCAAAAAGCTTTCTCAGTTATTTGAAACACATTTTAGCCTGCATATGCATTTCCCTAATTATTTTGCCATTGGAACATTCAAGCTTTTCTTTTTCTCCAATGTCTTCCTGGGATGACTAACCAAAAGTACAATGAGAATCAAATCTGTGGCTCCTATAGCAGATATAGGATTCTTTGAGAAACAATGTAAAGCCAGGCATCACAAGGGCTCAACTGATGCCCATAGAGAAATGTGGTCCCCCAGTTGTAAATTTTCTTCTTGTTGGTTTTTCTTTTCTAGTAATTATTGACAAGACCGAGCTCTCTATAAAACAGGGTTTCTTAGGCAATACCTTGTCCTGACAGATTCCATTTTACAAGTAGCTTTTGATACCAATTTGAGTGCAAACTTGTAAGGGACACCATCTGTCTGTCACTAAACACAAGGCACAGGCTGATAAATCATTAACTCTAAAAGTAAAATGGGTGCTGATCTATAAATATATCAATATAAATAGGGACCATATGAACTCATGGACATATGAAAATCTTATCAGGAAAACTGGCTGGAGAACTTAACAAACACACAAGACTGAGGCAACTGGTAAAGAGGACCCTATAAAGACGAGAACTCCTGACTGAGATGGTGATAATCCTCAACAACCTGTCATCTAACCCACAGGCAGAGAATGCTTGACTGATCCAGGGGCTTCACCTCAGGTTGGTCCTCACTGACAATGAGGGCTACTCAAATTGTCTTTCATCCATTCATCCATCCTGATTCAGTTATGCCCTTTGCTTCTTCAGCTACCATTGTCCCATTTCTTGCTTCTGCAGCTTAAGAGACTCCACTCAACCGCAAGGCTCAGCTCAACTCTGACACCGCAGCTCCTCTCCACAGGAACTCTCCTAACAGACCTCCAGTAGGGCTCACTGTGGCACACAGAGATGGTCTTTGAATGTCTCTGTGCTCTCTGCCTCTGCTGTTCCAAGGCCTTTTTGGAGCTCCTTATAGTCTTCGACAGCCTCTGTAGCCTTTTTACAGACTGGAGTAACTTATAAATATACATATGTAGATATAGATGGATTTACTGTGTGATAAGTAACACATAACCTGACAGTCAATGATAGAAGTTAAGATTGGAATAAAAAAAAATCTTGGTTTACATTAACCAGCTATCAAGACAAATCAGGATTGCTTGGTAAATTACTGCCAATTGCACTAACAAAGCTTGTACATTGATAGTTATTCAATTAAGTCTGTAGTTATAGAAAGACAGACACATGTCCACATTTGTTTCTGATAGAACACGTTCTTGGCAACTAGCTGGCTATATTTGTTTTGTTTTGTTTTGTGCTATGACTCCCTAAATTTTGTTAGAACTCATTAGAAGGTATGGAGTCCTCCACCTCATGGACATTCCTCATGCGTTTTGGCATCTGTTCATCCTTATAAATGTTGTAGATGCTTGGCTTTCTAATCCCAAAATTATGATTTGTTGATGATTTGAGTACAATAATCTGGGCTACATTTGTTTATTCACCAAAAAGGAACACACAAGAAATTCTACTTCTGTGCTAAGTGGCGGGTTCTGGGTAGTAAAATGAGTGGGAATTTTCTTCAACCCCTTCATTATTTGAATTCTCTGGAAATTGTCTTACAAGCATTTAACAAATGAAACAAACTTGTTGAGCAACAAGCTGCTCATTTTCCTCATCTCACTTCAGCATCCTAATATTGCACCCCAGACAGATGTTTGCAAGGATCTTCCTTAGAGGTCAGTGTATCTTCTAGGAAGGCTCTTCCTTAGAGGTCAGTGTATCTTCTAAGACGGCTCTTCC
>NW_022196895.1:54307167-54307318 GCF_008632895.1 Mastomys coucha
TAGAGGTCAGTGTATCTTCTAAGACGGCTCTTCCTTAGAGGTCAGTGTATCTTCTAGGAAGGCTCTTCTGCAGAGGTCAGTGCATCTTCTAGGAAGGCTCTTCCTCAGAGGTCAGTGTATCTTCTAGGAAGGCTCTTCCTTAGAGGTCAGT
>NW_022196895.1:54308364-54315322 GCF_008632895.1 Mastomys coucha
CAGAGGTCAGTGTATCTTCTAGGAAGGCTCTTCTGCAGAGGTCAGTGTATCTTCTAGGAAGGCTCTTCCTCAGAGGTCAGTGCATCTTCTTAGCAGGTGGTGGAAACACTTCTCTTCCTGTTCCAGCTACAAGCCACAGAGGTTTAGTTACAAGTCAGTGCAACTGAGAGGTGGGGGTTTCCTTCTTCCAACTAGCTCCACTAATCCATGCAGGGTGGGTTGTTTTTTTACCTTGGTCATGGCAAATCCTGGAGCCCTGTTAGCCCTGCCTTAGCTTGTGAAGTTGTGGTTCCTAGCTAAGAGTGGCAAGCTGGCATCAAAACCCTCCACCCTCTCTTCTCTGCAGAATGCTCACATCATCTAGTGGAACTGGCATCCAGAAAAAAAAAAGCATATAGATTTCCCTGACTGGAACTTCAGAGGGAGATGGGCCACAAAACAGAACAATTGAAACTCTTTCTGAAGGAACTGGCCTTATTTGCAAAGGAGGCATAAAAGTTGAAGCTCAAGGACACTCCGGCACAAAGGTCGTCCCAGTGAAAACTAATCAAGAAGAGGTACAGTGGCTCATTGAGCCCAGCCAGAAGAATCAATCTGTCTTTGAGTCTGATTTGAGACAGTGAGTCTGTCTCAAAATAAGTAGATAAATAAATGAAAGGAAGAAAAGGGAGAGGAAAGAAAAGGAAAAAGGAAAATTCAGGAGAGGATATAGTATATATAGTATAGCATTTGCTCAGCTTGTGTGAGGCCTTATGTTTAATTCCATTGCATTATAAAGTAGTTAATTAATCAATCTTTTTAGAGATCAGGAAATCTGAATACTTGCATAGGAACTATGACGACAGAAACATAGGTTTTTCTGGGCAATTATGTGTTTCAGAACACTGGAGAGATGAGCAGAACAATCAAAGAAAAAGGAAGGAGTCGAAGGAGGACCCACGCCAAACCAGGGTGGCTGTGTGCACTGTGTGTGCACTCCAAGTCTTCTCTTTACGAGCAGCCTTAGAGACAGTGGATAGACATCACCAAACCTGTCCCGACAGTCACTAAACAGACAAGCAAATAATAGCAATACCTAGGGTGGGCTCAGGAGTAATAAGTGTTAGATTTGTGTGCTATTTAAATATCCAGTTTCAGATAAAAATGTTTGAGATATGTCAAATATTGTAACAAGCCTTGAGACATCTTTTGTTCAATGCACTTCCCTTCCCTTGGTGCTTGCAAATGTATAATGGGGAAATGAGAACAGGATGTAATCCAAATGAGAGTGTGAAGAAGATGTCAATCAGGAAAGCCATCCAGTTCAGAGAATTCAGAGTCACCCTAAATGTGGGGAGTGCCAGTGGCCTACTGCTACTCCTTGAGTGTTTTCCACCACAGTGGTCTGAGCAGTGTCATTCTTACCTTTGACAGTATGTCACATGGTTCTAACCCCACTTTGCCTTCTACACTTGCTCTGTGTGTCTCTTCTGATGTCCTTTGATGGAGACTCAAGGATAAGGGAAGCTGAGGGAGAACAGGGTGGGACCCCACTCAATACCTTACAAAGGCTTTCTCATTTCACAGGATTCTCATGTTATTGGGTTTCTTCAATCCAAAATTTCCATCTTCCCTTTTTAAATCATTTCTTTCTATTAAGACTATATTTTATTACTTCTTCAACCATCTTCTTTTGAAGTCTCAGTTAAATTCAGCTCTTAAAGCCAGTCTCTACTGATTGTACCCACCCTCTAAACACATAATATGTAAGTCATACTACTACTAGGATCCTAGGCTAGAGGATCACTTCTGGCAGGGGAGGGTTACAATAAAGCATGTTTATCCATTTATTAAAAAAAAAACAAAATCATTTTAAGATTAAAATATTCAGTGATGATTTAATATTATATATATTATACATGTTTAAATTCTATCTGATTATCCTATATCAGCATTACTGATTTTAAGTATCTGATTAATGTTAGGTGTTAATTCAAGTCATATAGTAATGTTTAGACAGTTTCTAAGCGAGCTCTTTGACTATCCAGGGTATCACATGCATTTTTAAGAACATCTGAAGGCAGGAATGAAGGCCTTCATACTCTTAAACATGCTCTTAAAGGGTTACCCCTTCTGATTATGATCTCTTATTCCTCAAACACAAATGCAAAAGGCATTCCTGTCTAAAGTTTGGTTAATTCTTCATATTATGATTCTCAACATGTTTATTTTAACCCCTTTGGGGGTCAAAAGAACCTTTTA
Source organism: Mastomys coucha (assembly GCF_008632895.1). Classification (NCBI taxonomy): domain Eukaryota; kingdom Metazoa; phylum Chordata; class Mammalia; order Rodentia; family Muridae; genus Mastomys; species Mastomys coucha. The sequence continues at coordinate 54,310,606 of NW_022196895.1, forward strand.
TATCACCTAAGACCAGAGGAAAACACAGCTATTTACATTATAGTTTATAACAGCACCAAGAACACAATTATGAAGTAGGAACAAAAATAATTGTATGGTTGTAGGTCGCTTACTACAACATGAGGAGCTGTATTAAAGGTTTGAAGCATCAGGAAGACGAAGAAGCACTGCTTTGGATGAATTTGGATGTGCTCATGGGATGTTTTCCCGAAGGTCTGGCCAAGACAGTTGAGGAATAGATGATCCTGAGGGTCAAATACACAAAGATGGCAGAGTGTGGGAATGGGCCTTATTTATAGTCTGCATTGACAAGGCCTTTTGAAAATCAATGGCCTCTTTTGGTGAAAGAATTCAGATTTCTAAATTCAGTTGCTCCAGTTTTAGTTCATGATACTTTTGAATAATTACAGTCTGGGGCAATGAATGAAACACAATGTTTTGCAGTAAAAGCCATAAGCACTAACGCTGTCATAGCTGTGGAACAAACATAAGCACTGTGGCTTACTGATTAAGAGAAGAGCAATAGAAGAGGTTCGTCTTTACAAGAAGGCCCCGGGTGCTTAAATTCCAACAAGTTATACCGTCTAAACAGTGAATTGTAAAGCTCAGAAAAAAAGGATACCACACTGTGAAGATGTGATCCTTACAAACAGGCCTGCAATGACGGAATTTAAATCCCAATCAAGACCTGCCCAAAGATCTGCCCACCACCTTGTGCAATGCATCAGCAAATACTGCAAGACTGCAACACGGCTCTGAGGTCATCCCAGCATCTCTGGCATCAGGAACAAAAGTAACAAATCAGTGTCATAAAACTATGATGTCTGAGCATTTACATTTGATTGCGGTTCGTTTTAAATATTGTCTTGCCTAAACCTGTGCAGAAGAGGACCACCTGCTAGATTTCAGGTAGCGAGTCAGGAGGCTGATTACTGAGGTCAGCCATGAAGGGATATGTAGAAGGCAGTGAGTCAGACTGGTGAGAACAGAATAGTCCAAGAGGAAGATGTGAGGTGCACAAATCCCAAGAATCAAAGTAATCACGTTGTACGTGCTGCGTACATGTGATCATGCGCATGCGTGCTGGTGTGCGTGCACGCATGCGCATGTGCAATGATAAAGTTTGTAGGCAATATGGATTACAACTGTTAAAGGATGTAGCTGGACATGTTAGATACTCTTGAACTCTCTAGTAATAGCCCGCGGGGCTTCCAACAAAAGCACAGCTAATAGGAATGATAAGAAATACATGTCTTCTATAAATAGTTCAAGAGAGAAAGTCAAGAGACTGTTATTGATGACGGATATAGAATTAGACACTGGAGTACATGGTTTGTCCTGGTATAAGCTTCAAGTATTAGAAAGCTAAATGGAAGTATACGCTTGGCAGGTGTGCTTAGGGGATGATGGTGGAGATGACAGGGGCCAGCATTACAGCATAACAATTTTACACATTTCTGTCAAGTTTTTATTAGATACACAGTTTCTAGACACTTCCTCAGTTCTGGTTGTTTCCACTCAGGGCTTGATCCTTAAATTTGCATTTAGGCAAGCACTGGCACGAAGAAGAATCCAAGTGAGATACATGCGCATGAGCTGCTTGAGAGTCACCTATACCAGTGACTGGATGATAAAAGGATCACAGTGAGTGTGGCCCCAGACTCAGCCTCTTTCCTTGAAGTATTTCAACAATTACTCAAAAGAGAAAGACATTTTCTATTGTTTTGGGGAATATCCTCAAATCCTTCCCTTGTTTGATGCATGCAGTCAAGAATGCAGCTAGAGAGATTTCACAGAGCAAAATGGATGCTTAAAAATCAATTTCTTTTAACTTTGAAGACAGAGAACCCGTTTTCCTAATCACCGTAGTTAACTCTAAGGCCCTCAATTATACCCATAACATCCAGGAATATTGCCTAGGATCAAACAACAACAACAGCAACAACAACAACAACAACAACAAAAACAAAAAACAAACAAAAAAACCTTTTTGCGTATTCTGGACGGTAACTTAATTTGATCTTCATAGAACCACCTTGGCTATTGTTACAGCATGTGTTAAAACGTCTGAGGTTTGAGAGAAAACAGATCATCTTCGGAAATCACTCTGGATGACAAGGGAACTGTAACTCTAGCTTTCAAACTACATCAATCATGGGGGTGTGGAGCACAAGCTAGAGCCATATGAAAATAGTTGGGGCATGTCCAAAGCCTGAGCAAGTGAAGGCCTACGGCAATAATGTAATGTTTAGTTTCAAGGCTGGTGCTTTTCCTTTCAAACGGTTTGGAGAGACACTTCTTTTCCTCCCATTGCTCTGGTTGAGGTTTTTAAACACTTGCTAAGAACAGCAGCTTCGGGGAAGAGTTGAGCTGTTGTTACAAAGCTCTTACAGGCTTGGAATAGGAAACACGTGTGTGCTCTTAAGCATGACCAGCGACCAGTTATGTTATGTAAATGAATTCTGTGGTTGGGGATTGTTCTTCTCAGAACGAGTAATGATTTGTGAGATTTGAAAATAATCTAATATATTCTTTGTTTCATAATAGCAGAGGGAAGGAGCAAGCAACAGGAAGGGAGGGAAGCTAACAACAGAAGAAAGGAGACAAACTGGCTATCTAGGGACACAGCGGGGCTTAACAGGTAACAGTCCTCAAAAATGGTAACCCGGAATTCCCCCTGTCAAAAGGAACTGCAGGGACAGAGTAGAGCAGAGACTGAAGGTAAGGCCATCCAAAGTCTGTCCCACCTAGGAATCCATCCAATCTGCAGACACCAAACCTAGTTACTATTGCTGAGGCCAAGAAGTGCTTGCTGACAGAAGCCTGGTATAGCTGTCCCCTGAGAGGCTCTGCCAGAACTTGACCAATACAGATGTGGATGCTTAGAGCCAACCATGGGACTGAGCACGGGGTCCCCAATAGAGGACTTAGAGAAAAGACTGAAGGAGCTGAAGGGGTTTGCAACCCCACAGGAAGAACAGCAATATCAACCAACCAGACCCTCCAGAGCTCCCAGGGACTAAACCACCAACCAAAGAGTAGACATGGAGGCACCCATGGCTCCAGCTTCATATGTAGCAGAGGATTGCCTTATCTGGCATCCATGGGAAGAGAGGCTCGTGGTCCTGTGAAGGTTCGATACCCCAGTGTAGGCAAATGTTAGGGTGTAGAGGTAGGAGTGGGTGAGTGGGTAAGGGAGCATTCTCATAGTAGCAGGGGGAAGAGACATGGAAGGGGGGGTTGCAGAAGGGAAACTGGGAAGGGGTGATAACATTTGAAATGTAAATAAATAAAATAACCAATAAAAAATAAAGTAAAAAGAGGTAACAGTTATGAGCACAAAGTGACAGCAGGAAGATGGTGATTGGAAAGGAGGAAGAATGTACATTTTAAAAGCTGATGATTAGCCGGGCAGTGGTGGCACAGGCCTTTAATCCCAGTACTTGGGAGGCAGAGGCAGGTGGATTTCTGAGTTCAAGGCCAGCCTGGTCCTCAGAGTGAGTTCCAGGACAGCCAGGGCTATACAGAGAAACCCTGTCTTGAAAAAAACAACAACAAACAAACAAAAAGAATTAGCTCAAATCTGTAAAGAACTGCGAATTTTCTTCCACTGCCTAAGAATTGCGACAGAGAATAAAAGCCTGCATATACAAAAGTAAGAGTGCAGAAGAGAATCACTGTTAAATGAACTCCAGGGAAGCTAGTGTTTCGATTCAGGGTCTCAAAGTCAGCAAAATATGAGCTAGTAGGTCATTCTGACTATATAGCAACTATAACAACTATGCCATGAGAAGTCTCCTCCTGACAAGTCCCCAAAGGTGACCATTCATGCTGACCAACTTTAAACAAAACTTATGAGACAATGCTACAATCAGATTTTCACTCTACATTTTGTTGATCTTTTATGGGGATTTTCTTTCATTTGATCAAATGCAGACTGCGGCACAAATACCCTTGACAGATTTTACAGGAAAAGGCTGCTTTCCCTCTCCCTCTGTCCTTCCTCCCTCTCCCTGGCTTCCCACTCCAACCCTCCCTCCATCTTAGTGGCTACACAGTTAACCCTACTTGTCTGCTTCGAATGCCTTGGGGGTGATTTATGTGTTTATCAGTTCCTTCAAATGTAGTTTGTACCACAAATCCATCATCTTATGTATGTTGGAGTCTTGGTATTTGCAGTTGGTAGTTAATGGTATCATTATTATTTAGATGTGGCAGCTTTATTTGCTTTGTTTAACATTGCTTTTCTTATTATAAGAGTAATAACTTTTCCTTTCAGAAAAAGATCAAAAAGTAGAAAGCAGTTAAAAAAAAAAAAAGATCTTCTCACTATTCTGCAAATATTTTGTGAACCTCTTCCCTAGTTTAAAACACTTCCACGTGTGTGCGCAGAGTCACCTGTAGCTGTGCCTAAGTGGAGAGAGGGGGCTAGAGCACCACAGGAAGCACTGGTGACATCACTCCTGTGCACCGGAAGTATGACAGATCAGGTGGATGGGATGGGGATGAAGTAGGTGCCGAAAAGGGCATGAAAAGAAGTTCCCAGAAAAAACAGAAATGCATACGCAAGAGCTTTATGGGTGCACAGTGGGTGGAGAGAAGAGTGGATTTTTGTTTTCCCTTTCATCTGTGAGAAAGGGTGGAGAGACACGCTGAGCGGAGGTGGAGCAGCCATTCCAGCAGAGCCTTGGGTGATCCATGTGAGCCCCTGTGGCTC
>NW_022196895.1:54315333-54316249 GCF_008632895.1 Mastomys coucha
CGCTGAGCGGAGGTGGAGCAGCCATTCCAGCAGAGCCTTGGGTGATCCATGTGAGCCCCTGTGGCTCCTTAGAGAAATCTGACTCAGGATAGAGCAGTAATTTATCTTTCACGTTGGAGGAGACATCTTGACGTACTCTACTATTAGACTCCAAAATCCACAAGTGGTGTTGCACTCCCTTGATTTTTTTTTTTAAGTTTATGTCTTATCTAGTTGATGCACCTGGAGTCCTCTGAAGATATATACTGCCTATTGAAGTTGAATACTGAACGATAAATGTCTCTGGAAGGAATACCTCACCATTCTGCTTAATTTTGTGGGCTAGAGCTTTGTCATTGGCTATACCGTAAGTCAGGGAAGTCACTGTTCATTCTGGCTGTCAGAGAATTAGTGAGGATTTTTTTTTTTCTCCTAGTGGATACCACATAGCCACTAGACATCTCTGTCATAAACAATGAGCCCACTAAAACACAGCATCAAGGATCTACAACTGGGGAGTTACTGTTCAGAGTCAAGGGAAAACATTTTGCATTCTGACATTATAGAAATACCTAAAAATAGTGGTAAGCCATGTGGACATGCTGGGTCCTGAGCTAGTGTGAGAGAAAGAGGCTGTGGTGTTCTCTGTGTTACGCAAGGGTAAGCTGTTGTCAGCTGGAAGGACTGTCTCTGCAGGACACTCATAAGATCATGGAGTCTCGAACGTTCTCAACATTATAGGCCTCTTTCAGATGGAAAAGAAAAAGTTAATTCTTGGTGCCACAAAAGCATCTCTGTTTTCAAGAAAAATAAGTTAAAGTAGTCCTACCTGGTGGAAGTCATGTTTTGATTCTCTGGATGACAGGGTTACTCTGAAGGACAGATCGATGCTCCTCTTCAGGCAGCTTTCCCACAGGAAGTCTGCTCCTAATCACCT
>NW_022196895.1:54316259-54316971 GCF_008632895.1 Mastomys coucha
AAAGCTGGGGACCAGAGAAGAATGAAAATTACCCTTGTGTATATTAACAAATGTGGAGAGTAACTCCTCAAGGACTGTGAGGCAAGACCTGCCTACATACGGCAAGAGGTTGCAGTGGTGGTTATAGAATAATGGATTTAATCTTTAAATTGAACATATGATTGATGTGTTGTGCAAAGAAAAAACCTCTTACGTAGTACAAAGTGTAGGAAAAACGAAACAACTCTTACCTAGTACAGATTATGGAGATATTAAAGCCTTGATTCTGACAAATTTCACCTTTAGCTAGTTTTATACAATAGTACTTGCATTTAAAGACGTTGATCTTAATGTTTAGTTAATTGTGAAATGTGCAGGACAAGCAAGCATTTGCCTAAGAGAACCGGCGTTACTAGTTAACATTTTTCATCTGTGCCACTAGATGGCAGCACAAGCAAGGAGGCTTATTGATGGAGTAGCCTTTCCTTTGATTAGAAACATAAAAAGGAGTGATTCAAAGGCTAAACTTTCATATCTAGCGTGGAAGAGGTCAGCAATTGTTTCTAAATCCAAGAGTAAAATATGTTTTTCACTCAATAATGGCAAGTTTGTTCTTTCACAAATTAAGCTATCTGATTTAAAAAAACTGCTTCTTTTTAATTCAATAAGAAAATAGCTTCATACAAATCTTGTGTGGCGTCTCTCAGATGCTGATTCATAAACTAAACACATT
>NW_022196895.1:54319461-54319682 GCF_008632895.1 Mastomys coucha
GCAATCATTTCCTCTCTCACAGGAAAGACGCTAGGTGTTATTCAGACTTGATCTCTAACCACTGTTTTAGTAGTCTTTTTTAAACTGTCAGAAACGTTGTCTGGTAACTTTACTACATTTCAGAGCTTTAAATGTTGGTTTCTATAAACATTAACTATTATGTGAGGTACACACATTAAGATTGGCTCTTCAGGCACGTCCAACTGTGGCCTGTAAGCCAC
>NW_022196895.1:54319695-54320883 GCF_008632895.1 Mastomys coucha
TTTTTTCTAGCATTGACACTATATCATAAAATAAATGTGAAATGAATAGCAATTGTGAGACCACATCGCATAAAAATCATAAAGTGAAAATTTCAAGTTCAAACAACGCAAACTGTAGTTTTTTGAAAATGTGTTCCAACATCAAACAGCAGATTTCAACAATATCAAAACCACAATTACTCTTGCATCAACGTAGTAGTTAATAACTTTTATTATAGTTCTATCCCGCCCAGATGAAAGGCCCCGGGAAATAAGCTCTGTCAGATTTTTTTCATTGTTGTGTGTCTGATTTTTTAGAACAGCCCTTGGACACAGTAGCTGTTCACTGAACATGCCCTGGCTGGATCGGTGTAGAAGCTGGGATGACTACCCACCGTGAGGTGGTGCTGTATCTAATCAGGACAAGTGATGTAGAAGGAAGGTCAGAGAGGGGTGACATTGCTGTTCCCCTTCACTGCTGAGGACTCCAGCTGTAACTGCATAATCCTTGGGGTTCCATTTAGTCCATGTGTATAATAAGATGTTCTTGTTCATGTCTTTGCCTCTATATGAATCATCAGTTAGACAAATTAGACCAAGTTTTAATAATCTGAGATTACACGGAAGAAAAGTAGCCCCTTCTCACTGATCACGCTTTTCCTAGCCACTAATTTAGGGTTCACTAAAATCTTCCCCGGGGACTCTATTATAATGACCAGTTCTCAGTGTCTTGCCTGAGCTCCTTCTGTAGGGATTTTCCTGAGCTTATTGGTTGTAGGATGTACACTGTAAGAAAACTGAGCAAATGTACTCAAAGGAATGGATGACATAGGGACAAATTCTGACCCTATTTTTCCACATATGGAATTTATATAACTGTGGTGGAGAAATATACATTTCATTGTACTTTGAGTTGCCAGGCATTGATTGTATGAGGTACTAAGCTTCATAACGACATTTCATTCAAGTATATAATGTCCTTGAGCCCACCAACCAAGAAGGGATCCACAGCTCCAGATACAGATATAGCAGAGGATTGCCTGACAACAATGTGAAGGCAGATGTGGGATGGGAGGGTTGTGGAGGGGTAACTGGGAAGGGGGATATCATTTGAGATGTGACTGAATGGAATGACTAATAATAAAAAATAATGTCCATGAACATAATTGCCATCACATCCTGCACCTTCCCTGTCTCACCCTATAAACA
>NW_022196895.1:54321754-54323134 GCF_008632895.1 Mastomys coucha
ACTCATTCTCAGAGGAGATCATTGTCCTGTTTCCTAGCTGGTCTTGTGATCTTGTTCTTGCCAGAGAGCAGGTTTTGAATCCAATATCCAGGGTGATTTTTGTTAAAATAAATGTATAAGCATATCACTTTTTAGCTCCCTAAGTCTAACAGAGTAATGTCTTCTTACTTAGTATACAAACAGAGAAAGAATAGAACAAGTAACAAACCTGACACGGATTCAATGCCCTATGTCGCGTACATACAATGCCTTATGTCACATTTGTCATCTCCTCCCTGCTCTGGTATCCTTTTAGATTCCCTAGTTCACTCTACTCTGTTACACTGCAGCGTCTCAGTCCTCTTGCAGATTTATTCTTTCATGGCCCAGTCTACCTGGTTTTTCTTAAGCTTACCTATCAGTTAGGCCTCTCTACAAAGGTTTTTGCACCTTCCTGGACAGAAAATGTGGTACATTTACACAATGGAGTAAATGGAGTACTCAGCTATATTAAAAAAAAAAAAAACAAAAAACAAAAAACAAAAGACAAAAAACAATGACTTTGTGAACTTCGTAGGCAAATGGGTGGGACTAGGAAATAACATCCTGCCATAAGGAACCCAATCACAAAAGAACACACATGGTACGCACTCACTGGTAAGTGGATATTAACCCAGAAACTCGGAATACCCCAAGATACAATTCACAGACCACGTGAAGCTCAAGAAGAAGGAAGAACAAAGTGTGAATGCTTCAGTTCTTCTTAGAAGGTGGGACAAAATACTCTTGGGGGGAAATATGGAGACAGTGTGGAGCAGAGACTGAAGGAAAGGCCATCCAGAGACTGCCCCACCTGGGGATCCATCCCATATATAGTCATCAAACCCAGACACCATTGTGGATGCTAAGAAGTGCATGCTGACAGGAGACTGATATGGCTGTCTCCTGAGAGGCTCTGCCAGACAATACAAATACAGAGGCGATGCTTGCAGTCAACCATTGGACTGAGCACGGAGTCCCCAATGGAGGAGTTAGGGGAAGGACTGAAAGAGCTGAAGGGGCGTGCAATCCATAGGAAGAACAACAATATCAACCAAACAGACCCCCCCAGAGCTCCCAGGGACTAAATCACCAACCAAAGAATACACATGGAGGGACTCATGGCTCCAGCTGCATAAGTAGCAGAGGATGGCCTTATCTGGCATCAATGGGAGGAGAGGCCCTTGGTCCTATGAAGGCTCGATGCCCCAGTGCAGGGGAATGCTAGAGCAGTGAGGTAGGAGTAGGTGCGTGGGTAATGGAGCACCCTCATAGAAGCAGGGGGAGGGGGATTGAATAGGGGTATTCCAGGGGGCAGGGACTGGGGAAGGAGATAACATTTTAAATGTAAATAAAGAAAAT
>NW_022196895.1:54323960-54324975 GCF_008632895.1 Mastomys coucha
TTTTTTAAAAATATGGAAGTTGCATTCAAAAGATATGATTCACATCTATCAGTTTCAGTCATTATTGTGTCACTGAGAGTCAACAAAAGTTGCCTCTCCCGCAGAAGTTATATAATCTGTTTTAATAATTTGAAAAAACACTATCCCTAGGAGCAAACACATTTAATTAATTATATAGTGTAGACTTGAAAGTAATGTACTTTACATGTGCAATAAATTGTATAATATGATTACATAATATGTACTTTAAATTAATGTAAACATACATGCAATTAATTATACAGTAGGTACTTTAAATTAATGTACATATGTGTGCAATTAATTTTATAATATGGCTTGAAAATGACATGGGGGGGTGGTTAAAATTTCTCCATAGCCTTGTGTATCCGAACACTTGGTCCCCAGCTAGTGACACTCAAGAAGTTTGCAGAACCTTTAGGAGGTGAGTCTTGCTGGAAGAAGTGGTTCACTGGGGTGCGGGACTTGCCTAGCATCTGGGCTGCTGATGTAATGTGACTAGCTGCCTCTAATCCTGGCACTGTGCTTTCCCATTGAGATAGAAGGTATGCCCTGGATTTGAACCCTGCCTGCCTTAGATCGTGTTATGCAGGCATTTCATCACAGCGATGAGAAAAGTAACTACGATGCGTAGCTATGTCTATGCCCTCATCTACAAGTTTGTACATAGATTAGGATGTGTCTAACAAAATCACAGCCCAAAGGAGGCTAAGAAGAAAGAATGTTCAAAGTGGCATGGAGGTTGGCTGCTGTTGCTGCTGTCGGCTGTACGGTACTGTGCAGCTTTTTCTAGCAGCTTAGTGTCGTGTTTAACCTTTGCAATCCATCCTCTTCTTGCATGGTTTTTGTTTTGTCTTACTTTGTTTTGTTTTGTTGTTTCTCTCTGCAAAACCACAGTGACTTCAGTGAGGGTTAGCTTTTATTTAAACAGCACGATGGTCCAGAAAAAGTTTGATGCTCATCTGTCAAGGATAATCACAAATCAAATACTAAGAAG
>NW_022196895.1:54326499-54327632 GCF_008632895.1 Mastomys coucha
CTTCTCTGCCTCTGCTGATCCCTGCTCCATCTGCTTCTCTCTCACATTACTCAGCTGCTTCTCCCTCAACTGTGAAGGACTCAGCTAGCGGCCTTGACACTTCTACAACTCCATCCACTAACTGGATGTGCCAGTCTCCGCTGCTTCTTTATCCCTCTCAACAGAAGAAGGAAAAGAAGAACAAAAGAACAAGAAAAAAAGCACACCACAGAGAAGCCATTGATAGGAGGTGATGCTGCGTACCAGGAAAGACATCACGGGAGTGGCTCTAACTGACTCACTAAGACATCCTCAACTGCCTGCTTACGTAGCTAGGAAAGACGTTTTTGGCCCATTCTGATCATATATCATATGGAAATGATGGTTTGTGTTTGGAGCAATCACAGGAGCCCTTTTCCTATGCCACTATGGCAGGTGCTCCTTTATGGCCTACAGAGAAAAGCTTGCAGGGTCATCTAAAGTTCAGTGAGAATTGGAATGGTCAAATGGCTGATAAAAACCGGTTTGAAACAGGCCTGCCTTCAGGAGCTGAAGCAATCAGCTGTGATCGTGATTGTGGCATATTTCCCTGTAGGCTCTGGCAGCCTCAGAACAGCGAGGCTGGCTGTTTGACTGATAGATCCCCTTTTGCTTCAAGGCAGCAGGAAGATCTGACAGCTGTTAATTAAGGAAGCTAGTTGGTCCAGCCCACACCATCTTTACTTATACACAGGGAATACACATCAGGAGGCAGTACAACGAGGCTTAATAACTCCCCCTTAACACTGGCGATGATTTTAACAATGTTTCAATGATGCTCAGCATCTGTGAATCACAGATCCCCTTCCGCTGTTTCAACACCATGTCCCTAAACCTTTTCCTACTAAGGTATTATTACAATTCCACCCTGGCCTCTGGTATCCTAGATGAACAGATGCAATAATTATTACGCTTGTTGCTTGGCCTTTTACACAGGAAGAACTACTTTTTAAAATTATGAAGTACATGAAAAGTATCCCCAGCCTTCGCACTACAAGAATTTCATAAGGTGTCACCTTCCAACCAGAAAAACTAAAACAAAGAACACCAATATTAACCTATGTCTTCTTTTAGCATTTTGTCAATTTTTATATATTATCACTCAAGTGAGAACA
>NW_022196895.1:54327643-54328740 GCF_008632895.1 Mastomys coucha
TTTTTTTTTTCATGTGAATACTTTTTTTTTAAATGCTGGTAGCTTCCCCCATCTTTGGATTTTATCTTTCCTATGTCATAGCAAACACAGCTCAAGGTGGCAAGGCATGAAGTGATAGACCTTTGTTTACACTCTTGTTTAAATTCCTACACCTCCACACAGTGCCACATAGCATTCCTATGGTACCATGTACAGTAAAAGGCGATGTACTTTTTGCTTTTAAGTTAGAGATAACATTTGAAGAATAGATGGCTGGCTTCAAGTTTGCTTTTCTTATACAAATTATTGTTTTTGCAGTGGTGGTGTCCTCTGTAGGCTCTGGCATGCAGTCTCCCAGCACAGAAGACAAATGCAGGAGTCATCACAGTGAGCCAAGCTGGGGAGAATGAGCAAAAGATACCCTACACCTGGCTCACAATTAAAGCTTCTGCTGTCAGTGTACACAGAAACCCCGAGTTTACATAGAAAGACCCTTGCTCATTTAATTCAAGCACGTGTGGCTTTAGAGTATCCTTGTGTAAGTAATTGTAAGTAATTGTAAGTAATGTCAACCCTGACCTAGCATTCAAAAAGTCAGCATATCTTATAGCAATTGCTGGAAAGATAAAGCATATGTACGTTATAAACTAGTGTAATTACTTAATTGTGAAAGGTTAAAAAGTGTGCCTTGCAATGGGAGTACAATTTCATGTTTGTTAAATATCTAAATGGAGAAAGTTAAATTATTAAATTATTTTACATTTGATGTGACTGAATGATTTTATATAGCCTTTCATCAGAGACATGATGGTTAGTGCCAAATGGAGTCCAGCCTCCACAATTTCATGGTGGCTGCTATACATCTATCTATGCTTTGCATTAATCCCAGCATGCCTCCATGAGGGCATTCATAGCTATGATCACATCACCAAACAGCAGTTGTTCCTTTTAGTAACTGACCCAGGATATGATGAAGGAAGGTTATAAACTCTGCATTACACATCTCAAATCCTATATAATCCAGTACACTCTTATTCACATGAATACACTGAATACAACAATGTACAAACTGCATGCAATTTTACTCTCCCTTGATTTACATGTTTAAGACTTTTTGT
>NW_022196895.1:54329962-54332877 GCF_008632895.1 Mastomys coucha
TTCCCAGTAGAGAGCTCTATTTACTGTGACAATGAAGAGACATTTCAGATGTCCTTACAACACTCTGGCTCTGGATGCTTAGAGTTAGCAGCTCTCGGACCTTGCAATGAGAAGTTCGATAACAAGGACAAAGGGCCTCATGAGGATAGCATGCAGCATTCTTCCGCACTCCCTGTGGGGTAATTGATCAAATTCCCTCTGATATTTCCCAGGAAGGCATGCCCAAATCTTACAAGGGTGTTATTCAATGCATTTTTGGCAAGCGTTTCATTTAGAGCGGTTGTGCCAACTTCTAGTTGACTGATAAAAAGGAGAATTCAATGTTATCTTGGTTTTGGAGCCTGGCATCTTAACAGAATGGACAATGTATTGTGGTGGAATGAGTATGCTGAGTTTCAAACGGAAATAAACTTGAAGAGGGAGCTCTTTACCTGCAGTGCCTTAGAAAATCTCCCTGTTTGTATTGTAGATAGTGGCTTTCTAAGTTGAATACGTTATTAGGACTGTTCTAATATTTTACTAATCCCTCTACTTCACATTTTCTTGCCTTTGTAATGGCGATTTGCATTCGTTTCCAAAATAAGTAAAGGTGTGATTCATGATGTGAAAGAATATACTGTCTTATTAACAGAAATATTAACTTCTATATTTACATGTAAAATTAGTACAGCAGGGAGGAAGAGCCATCCCCTCCCCAAAGGCATAGCCTTGTGTTAGTTGCATAAATAATCCCCAACCATGCTCACATAGGCAACCCTAAGTAAACCTGTTATGTCAAAGAAAGAAAATAAACAAACGACAAAAACGACTTTTGCAGCTCCTTCCCCATTTTACGGAAAAGAGGAAGAAAAGCATACCTGGGATAATAACAGGTCATGCTCTGATCACTAAACATTAAATATTCCATACAGCCATATGTTCGTGTATGTGTATATGTATGTGTATGTATATGATATGTATATTATGTATACATCATATGTTAAAGTATCTTTAAGTCTAATTCAACTATGGGACTTAAATGAAAGTATCTGTAGCTCCACAGAGAGCATGTTCATGCCTGAATCTATAACTTGGTAGTAGTGAGAAGTGAGAAGTGCTGAATCAAATATTCTATGAATTATTTCTTTGAAACTTGGCAAAAGTCAGCATGTGCTATTTTTACTTTTAACTTTTATTGAAAATGGTTATTTTTTCTCATGTAATATATCTAGATTATGGTTTGCCCTCCCCCTATAGCTTCCAGTTCCTCCCTACCTCTCCTCCTGTCTAGATCCATTCCCTTTCTGTCTCTCCTTAGAAAACAAAAGGACGGGGCTGGAGAGATGTCTCAGCAGTTAAGCTGTTCTTCTGGAAGGCCTAGCCAGCTTCATTTCCCAGCACCCACATGGCAGCTCACAACTATCTGTAACTCAAGTTCCAGGGTATCCAACACCCTCACACAGATATACATGTAGGTAAAATACCAATGCACACAAATTAAAAATAAGTGAATTATTTTTTTTAAACAAAACAAAACAAAACAAAACAAACAGACTTCTAAGGAACAATAATAGAATAAACCAAAGTGTGCTCCTGCCAGTGCTAAGGCAAGTATTACTTGGGTTTAGGGTGAAAGTGATACAGCAAAGAGGTTTATTTGAGTCATATTGGAGCTGTGCTTTGAGGAGGAAGGCTCTTGTCTGGGCCATGGACAGAAGAACACCATGATTCATGCTGAAAGCAGAGAGTGGTGTAGTTTGGCAGGAATCAGCATGAACTAAAGGAAAGAGAAGTTGGGGGAGGGTGGGAAGTAATGAATCTTATGATTGATTTAATCTACCTTGCAGAGTGGCTGGCTGGTGTCTTCAGATTATCTGTTCCTTTCGATCATCGCAGTATATTCTAGCAGCTAAAGAGCTTCTTTAATTCCTAGAAAAATGTTTTAGGTATCTCTCTTGAGGACACACCAATAACTCCATTATAGTTTTATTTCATCTCTTGAGATGAGCAGACATAAATCTACTTAATATAAAATAGTAAAATTTTAACTACAAATAGTCTTAAAAGGTTCATAACTTATAAATAATGCACCACTTGGCTTCCATAACTACTAGAAATGGATTGAGTGAAAAGAAAAAGAGTAGGTGAAATAATGGTCAGTGAATATGGCGTCTGCTTTCAAGGTTTGATGCTGTGGGAGCTCATGGAAATGAGGGAGTGTGGCTGACTCCAGGCTGTGGACACAGCAGAAAGATGGGAGAGAAAATTCTATAGTTTATCCTGTATTTGATAATGAATCAAATTGTCCTATTAAGCTATTAGGGCTTGTACAGAAGTCTTACCATGCTGGGAATTTTTGTTTTGTCTCGTTTTGTTTTTGTTCAGTATAATATGGCTAATCTATAAAAACATGTTTTATCTACATATGTACTGAGCATAAGTAGCATGGCATGGCTATTGTACGAGCCCTGAAGCTTCAATAGGATAATGCCCCAGAAAGGGAACCCATCAAAGACCAAAGTAATGATTTGCACCCATAATTGTACCGAAGTTCAATTTAGTGAGCCAATGAAATGTGTTGGGTTACTAACAGGAGTGTGAGTGAGCTCTTACTCAGAGGGACATCGATAACTCGGAAGGCAGTTGCATCACCTGGAAGCACATTTCAACAGGGGCAATGAGGCTGGAAAGCTGCAAGCAGGGAACTCTGAAGGTAGCTTGATGGGTTTAAGAATCTCCTTTCTGAGGCTCTGCTGAGTCCTCCCCAGGCATCTGTTTGCTCCTCTACAAAGCTGGGAGGTGTCCTCAAGAGTCTTCCAAGTTTCAAAGAGGCATACCTCAGGCAAATCTTTGCCAATTATATCTCTGAGAGATGGCTGGTTTCTAGAATATACAAAGAACTCAGAAAACTAAGCGTGATAAATATTAATAATGAC
>NW_022196895.1:54335014-54337275 GCF_008632895.1 Mastomys coucha
TTTTTTTTTCTCTCAATAGAGTGACACTAGGAATGTGGCTCACACTCCAGGGTAGGTCTCACATGTTTTGAGCAATTGGCTAACACAAAACATATTCCATGTTTTGTTTGAGGTTTGGTGCCTTTTCTCTTTGCCTGGCTGGTTTCATTATTATTTTTTTTAGGAGCAAGAAGAACTAGAAATTGGGTGGATAGGGAGGGGGGGAGTTGGAGAAGGGCAAAGCCTATAATCAAAGTATATTGTAGGAAGAAAATTGAGCTTAAATTACATTTTAAAAAAATGTTTCTAGTCTTCACTTTCCTGACAGGTGATCTTTGGTGTGTCTCCTGAGCTTTCCTGTCCCTGCTGGAGGGGATGTTTCAATTCTGAGGATCTGAGGAAACTACTGTGCCCGAGGGCCCTGTGCCTATTGAGACACTCTTCACAGTTGTAGATAGTTGCTGAAGGAGAGGGAATCCCCTGATTGAGGACATAGAAGCTGGTACATTCTCCATTCTCCAATGGATGGCCCTATATCCATGCACTTATGGGCAGCTCTAACTGGACGTAATGGGTTATTTACTAAAGGTGTAAAGTTGAGAAAGGTCATGTTTGGGAAAAAGGGAGGAAGTTGGACGGGACATGTTTACCTCTATGGACCAAGATCAGCCTGGCTCTCAAGACCTTCAAGTTAATGCTACTCAATTACAGAGAGACCTGGGGATGATTAGCTGAGACAATGTGATGATGTCCATCTTTGCTGTGGTCTATAAAAACGCTGACTTAACTTTTGGAAGCCCTTCAAAAGACTTTCATTTTTGTATTAGAGAACAAAAGGATGAAGCAATTTCTGGGTGTCTCTCTACTGCTGCTGCATATGTTTGTGTTTAAGAGGCTTCCTCTAGTGTCCATGTGGCTTTTTTCCACATCAGCTTCTACTTAGGACGATTTGATAGTTGAAGAAGTTGCAAAATTATTATGAATTAGTTGTCTTGAAACATGTTACAAGTGCAGCCTTCTTAACAACGCTCCTAAGGTATCAGTCGGGACTGTAGATCCTACCATAGTATGGAAGTTCTCTCTGGAGAAGTTTTTAATGGATTCCAATTTGAGATAGTCTCCCGCCACTCTATAACTGTATCACTTACCCAAGGGCTCACAGACTATTCATTCTTCCGGTCTAGGCATCAAGGAGATGAAAATGAAAACTTCAGAGAGCTACCCCATCATTGCAAAATACCTCTACCAATCGGGAAAAACAAAGACACGAATGTTGTAAAGGATGTTGGGGAAAATAGTCTTTCACACGGTGGGAGGGTGCATTAGTAAAATCTTTATGGATAAAAGGATGGCAGTCCCTTAAAGAACTGAAAGTAAGATAACCGCACCGCTATCCACTTATTAAAATTGATACATGTCCCAGGGTTTCTGTATTACTTTTCTGTTCCTGTGATTGGATGCCCCCTGAAAAAAGTAATTTAGGGGAGAAAGGGTTTATTGAATTTGCAATTCCAGTTTTCAGTCCATCCCTGTGGGAAAGTCAAGGCTGGAACTTGAAGCAGCTAATCATGTCCGCAGACACCAGAAAGTGCGCAAGCTTCTACTGCTCATCTTACTATCTCCACTCTAATAGAATCCAGGACCCACACCCAAAGAATGGTGGCCACATTAATGGTGGTTTTGGTGGTTCCACATTTTATAATTAATTTCCCATGGACAAGCCCTCTGGCAAACCTAATCTAGACAATATCTTGAGGTTTTCTTCCTGGGAGAATCTACATTGTGTTAAGTGGACAATTAAAACTGCTATCACAAAACATAAGACATGAACTCAGTCTTTAAAAGAGATAGTTGAATTCCCCATTTACTGAGATATCACTCATAACAGCAGCTAAGAAGTGAAATCAGCTCATCTGCCCATGATACATGGCTAAAGAGAATGGTTTACGTACACAACTGAGAATTAAATTATAAGGAAAAAAATCCTGGTTTTTTGCAGTAAAATGGATTGAATTAGAAGACAGCATTTTATTTTAAGTAAAATATGTCAGACACAGAAAGACCAACACCACATCTTCTCTCTCATATGTACAAGTGGGAAAGAGTCTTGAACTCATTGGCACAGGGGGAAATTTCTTAAACAGAACTCCAATGACTCATGCTCTAAGATCAAGAAGTGATAAATGGACCTCATGAAACTGGGAAGCTTCTGTAAGGCAAAGGACATAATAAGACAAATTGGCAGCCTACATATCTTCACTAACCTAATATCCAAAATATAT
>NW_022196895.1:54340191-54341924 GCF_008632895.1 Mastomys coucha
GACCCTTTGAAGCCTTTGGCCTGGAATAACAAATACTCTGGCAGCATAACTGGCTGTATTGAGAGACAAGCCCAGTGTGTGCTGCACACACTGCCAAAAGGGCTGGAGTTCCAGATGCTGCGCCCTATCTAGTGTGCGGTAATGTTTGCAAGAAATGGTTTTAGCACTGTGGACTTCACTGGCATCATTCTGTCCAAACCCTTCCACTCTTGTCTTGCCTGGGTCTGAGTCGCCAAACTTTGTGATAATCTGCATTGGTTTCTCTTTTTGTAATCAATTGCAATCATTTCCCCTGAAGTGTAGCTAAACATCAGAGGTTGTGTCCCAAATGGAAGGGAGCCTGAGAGGTACAAACTTGAGAGGATTAATGTGAATTGTGGACGAGACTGGAAGTAGAAGAATCCTTGTTGGGTTTTTCCCAGGTTCCTTCTTTTTAAAAAGTAACTTCCTCGTTAATTCAGCTTCTATCATCAAAAACTGACTTTGAGAGACATGAAAGAGTGATTGAATGAGGAGAAAGGGAAGCAGCCATTGACAAAGGGAAATGTCCTATGCTGTGCACCCTTATGGAGAATAGCATTGTGATGCCTTCCCTTTCTCGTGTTCAATGCCAGCCCAGGGTGGCTTTGACAGGAACAGCATGTACAGTCCTATGTGAAGGCCAGTGAAACACATCTTCCCATACATGCCAGTAGAATAAAAAAATGATCAACGGATGTGTGTGCAGTAGTAATCCTCCAGGTTGAACTACCCAGAAGGTGCCTTCGTCCTTCTGTCATTTCTGATGAACAGGATTGGAACAAGGAGAATTTCAAACCAAAAGATGCAGGTTGGAGTTGCTTGTTGCTTTTGTCTTTGCAATTCTATGTTTTTACATTTCAGGCATCAGCATTGTATGGCACATTTCAGGCCAAATATAAACTCAGTGAAGGCATATTCAAAACTAGCCCTCAAGCAGAATATCACGAGCTTACCAAATCTGTACTGAATTAACACACATGTGTCAACAGCGTAACTTCTTATGCATACCAGGAAGACAAGTCAGGATAACTATCTCCAGCAAATGAGCATGTGGGAGAACACTTGATGAAATAAACATGAAGCACAATTAAATAAGAAAAACAAAAACAAAAACAGAACAAAATGTTGGGCTAGGAAGATGATTTGATGGTTAACAGTGTCTCTTCTGCAGCCTTGAGGACCTCCATTTGAAGGCCAGCGATCCTTTCTCAAGAAAATAAATATGGGTTCCCAATTCCCTTCTTTAGCTTCTATACATATATACAGACATGGATGCCCACATAACCTCCCACACACATATATACACACCATAAACACACTTCAATTGAAAACAATAAAAACAGAAACTTAGAAACTTTTAAAAATTGCTTGCATGTGTTGGCATGCATATCCAAGTCAGAGGACAGCTTGTAGGGGGTCAGTTGTCTTCCCCCATCATGTACATTCTATGGATTTATCCCAGGTCACCGTAGTCATTGGGCCTCTATCAGTCCTTTCTTTTCTGGAGGTAGGCATATGGCTTGCCAGGCCTGAGAAACATCTCTAAGAAATTTGTCTCTTTTCAACTTCATTATGACTGCAAGAAACCAGTGCAGATCACAGACATTGTTCATATGGTTTTTATGTAGTGGAGATTTCTATAATGTCAGTTAAGAATTAATAGTCATTGCCTATAGTTTTAGACTTGAATATGGTCAGGATCAATGTATTGC
>NW_022196895.1:54342324-54344136 GCF_008632895.1 Mastomys coucha
TTGTTTTTGGACTGTGAAGGAGCAGTTTGAAGAGGGAACATAGCTTACTAACTTCTGTACAGCTGAAGTCTTAGGATTTGGAAAGAACAGTTCTGACTCATGAGTCAAGAATTAACATTAGCACCCATAAATTGAGAACCAGGAAAAAAAAAGCAGAAGAGACAGATTTTAATCTTTGATCTAAATAATGAATAAATAATTGAAGTTACTCATGGTAGCACATGCCTATAATCTCAGAATTTGAGAGCCAGATGTGAGAGAGCAAGAGTTTCAGGGCAACTGTGATATTCTTTCTCCAACAAGAATAGCAAATTTGAAAGCTTAGCACACACAACATGAAGGTTTTGAAGTCTTTCTTCTCTAATCAAAAATTCTAAAGTACTTCCATAGTTAGACGTAGTCAGGGCATAAGCATGTTTAGGAGTTTCTTTTAAAGAAAAAAACTTGAAATCTGTTTCCAGAAGACTTCATAAATTATTTCTGGTAATTAATTACCCATGTAACCACAGCTTGCTAGCATCTCTTTAATCTGCTTTTCCTTATCATTGAATCCTGAGCCAAGTGGCACAACCATTCTATATTGTTGGCCAGAACAAAGAATAGATAATTTGTACTAACAGCTCATTTTGTGGCTTAGGACATCTTCCTTTACACGTGTGTTATGTTGTTTAATGTCAGCAATAGCTGCTGCTAAGATAAAACATACAGGCCTGCCTCACTCTACAAGATCAGGGGATATTTCTGTCCCTGTGCCAGAGACACCTCTTGTCCTTGAAAATGAAATGTAAAACTAAAAGAAACTCACTTCAAGCATTATTTCCTCTAGTAAATTTGCTGATTTTTCCAATGCAGATCAGCAATATATGTTTATATTGTATATTTATGTTGTATGTAAACTTTCCATTGGATAATAGAGGCACAATAGATGACACAGTATCAAGCTGACATTCTAAAACTACCTGACAATATTTTTAAAAAGTTTTTTTCATTCGAGGATATCTCAAGAAAATGAGCAGAAAATAAAATGTATAATATAGGCTAAGCAATTACATTGCAAAAAGGAGCAAAGCTATACATAATCGTTAGGAAGGTAGCACTACTTAGGCTCAGGAAGATTGCCACTGTTTCTCTCTTGTTGGATCCTTGGTTTCTGCAAAGCAGAACATCTGATGGTGGTGTTTCTTTTGTTCTGCAAGCAAAGCACACTGAATTTGGAATTTGCCAATAGCACAAGTGTTAATCTTTCTTTAGATCAAGACTTTGCTAGGGACTCACTTATGCTTTGTTTCTGATCTCTACTGGAAAGCAAATAGACACCATCCACGTGAAGCCCCTGTGAATGTGTCTGATAAAACCCGGAGTCTGACCCTCCTTAAGAGCTTCACAAATTTATGAAAACTGGTTTCCAAAATACTGAATAGATGGCAATGAAGAATAGCAACAATCCCTAAGGCATGAGAGGGAAAAGAGGCGGGACACTGAGGCTGCCCTCGTTTGCTTACAGTTTAGAGTTTTGAAGAGCAGTGGATTGGGGAAAGTAGATGTTTCTGGAAGCTTCCCTGAACTGAGAGATGGAGCTCAGAATCCAGGGAGACTGACATGGCTATACACAGCCAGGCACACTGTCGGTGAGGTGAGAGCCTACACAGAAAGGACATAATCTGCAGTGTTGTTTAGACCACAGCTGAGCTCAGGTCAGTCTCCATGCAAGATGGACCTACGTCTGACAACAGTCAATCCAAAAGGCGCAAGGAAGCAACGGTCCATACTCACACAAGACCCGAAACGCTTCTCTCCTAGCCTAGCATTCAG
>NW_022196895.1:54345347-54346343 GCF_008632895.1 Mastomys coucha
TTTTTTTACCACAGTGAAATTAAATTAGATATCATTTGAAAAGCTAACATGGAAACTCTGCACATTTGTAGACACCAACACCACCTCAATAAATAAACCAGGGGTCAAAGATGCAATCAACAGGGAGTTTTAAAGTATTTTGAATTACAATTTCAAAAGATGGAGTTACAAAACACACCAAATAGAACTACAGCATTTTCTAAGAAGAAAGTTGAGCAGCTGGAGTTCCTCTCCAGAGGAAGAGGAACTTGTTTCATAAAAGAAAAGCCAGGAATAAGAGAACAAATTAGACCCGATTAGGGCTTCCCGTTATGTGGCTTCTTCATCTCATTAGTAATAAAATTAAGAAAGAAACTTGAGAGGAATCCTGAGGACTATTCTATTAGGGTGATGAATGCCTTAGATCTACCTGTATATGCATGTTGATTTAAAAATCGAAAAAGTTTCCCTTCCCTCTCTCCAAGATGTGATCTCACTTTACAGCACAGGCTGGCCTTGAACTTACTAGCTAGGGTGACCTCAAGCTCATGGCTGCCCTGCCGTAGCTTCTCAAGTGTTAGGATTACTGCTGCACACTACTACACCCAGAAGAGTGTTCATTTTTTTTTTTTAATCTCAGTTGTTATAATCAAGTATGAATTTTCTGAAAAATCTTCCATAGTTCAAATCTTTAGGAACGTCAAACAGTTTCGGAGAACCTATGAGGAAATCATCCAGGATTGTCCAGATGAGACAAGAAGCCATGGGGGTCGCAAGTAGGATATATGTTCATAAGGTACCAGCCTCAGCCTGGTACTTTAAAGAAAACCGCGAAACCAGAGCAATGAAACTCAATGAAGTAATTTACATTTTCTGTTTATAATCTATCTTCCAAACTCCACTGAACTTATCTTCTAATCCCCAAATACACTATCAAGTAAGAGGCTCCGAGGACATACCTATGGAAGCTCTTCAGTTCCCTCCTTGTCCTCCTCTTGAGTTTCAGTAAGGTGTCAG
>NW_022196895.1:54346353-54347397 GCF_008632895.1 Mastomys coucha
GGATTATTGTGTCACCGAATCTGGCCCTCTACGCTTACTACTGAGATTCAGGAGGAAAGGAGAAAGAGGAGACAGGGTTTTTAAGGGTGGTAGTAGAAAGAACGATGGAGATAAACCTTGGGGAAAGTATAAAGGCATTACAGGCCAGTGCTTTCCTGGTGGATTAGCTTGGACCCTGAGTATCAGCCAGGAAAACTTTTTAAATATTTAGTACGAGGTCCAAGCAGAATGATTCCTGAGAGATAAGAGCTACTTGCAGCTCATTTCTACCCAGGATATGTATGAACACAAAAACTGTATGATTATTGGCCATAGTTTATAGGTCTGGTTTAATTTACCTTCAGATATCATACAGCTTCTCTAAATCCTGGTCACAGCATGCTGTGAGAGGGGTTCACAGCCGGTAGGAGGAGAAATGTGTGTTCATGCAATGCTGTTAGCTGGGACATGAGTACTCTGTGATGCTATGTATTCACTTGAAGTTAAAAAAAAATCTATCAAGAAGGGAATATTACTTGACTTTGGAGTCTTATTTCATGTGAGCTTGGTAGCCAGACAAGAAGAGCAACACAGAACTGAATTATACATAACAGAATTTGATTGAGCCACCTTGGCTGTTCTTGAGTGTGAATATGGGCATGTAGTAACACAGAGACTAAACCCTCAGTGTTTGATAGTCAGGAGCAAGCATATAAAACTCTTGTCTACTCCACCCAGATAAACAATGCCCCTTATGTTCTACAATGAGCATCATAGATGGTCCTGAAGCTGCTATTCTGTATGCTTGATGGAAGTGGATCGCCATGGCAGGCATTGGTATAGGACAGACATGATTTTCTTGGCAAGATGACAATTGACATTCCTTCAGAAGGCTTTAAAAAAATGGTTCTTGTTCCATAAATACGTCCTATGTCTAACCTTGGCCTGATAACAGTGAAATCTAGCCTATGCTGCTCCTTCCCCCAAGCAAGTTCTACAACCTGATGCTGGAAGACATCTGCCTTCTCTACCTCTTTTCTTCTTGGTCTCCTCTGCAACAACACC
>NW_022196895.1:54348953-54349248 GCF_008632895.1 Mastomys coucha
CATGTCTGTCTGTTTGTCTGTATGTGTGTCTCTGTGTGTGTCTGTGTGTATGTGTCTGTTTATGTGTGTGTCTCTGTGTGTGTCTTTCCATGTGTCTGTGTGTGTTTGTGTCTCTGTGTCCATCTTTGTGTGTGTATCTGTGCGCATCTGTGTCTGTATGTGTGTCTCTACATGTGTCTGTGTGTGTCTGTGTGTGTCTGTGTGTCTGTGTGTGTATTTCTGAATGTCTGTGTGTGTGTCTGTTCGTATGTGTGTGTCTCTGTGTGTGTCTGTGTGTCTGTGTGTGTATGTCTGA
>NW_022196895.1:54349258-54349469 GCF_008632895.1 Mastomys coucha
TATGTCTGTTCGTATGTGTGTGTCTCTGTGTCTGCGTGTGTATGTCTAAGTGTCTGTGTGTGTCTGTGTTTCTGTGTTCACAAGAAGCGACTCTCCAACCACTAAAGTTTTTACCGTCAGTCATTGCTTCATGCTCCACAAGTAATTCCAGCTTTTTCTGTCACTGGGCCACAAGCAGAGTAACTTCTTGAAATGAAGTCATCAGACCTTT
>NW_022196895.1:54350250-54350799 GCF_008632895.1 Mastomys coucha
CTGGGAGGAGAGAGATTCAAGCACAGAGTGGGATAAAGAGATGAAGGTACTCCTCCCAGAAAACTATACAAGTTATTAATGGAAATCTCAGTGTCAATGATAGACTATCTGTCTGTGAGTTACTAGAGGTCCCAGGGACTCCCAAAGATAACTATAGACCATTGCCATTGCTCCGGGTTGCCCACCATAACTAGCTATTTAGACCCCATTGCTGAAGATACCAGTCATTCAGGATGCACGACATCAGAAGTTCAATCTCGAAATCATTAAGAAGCTCTTGTCCTTCTGTCTAACTTTCATGGTGCTGGATTGTAGCATGCAAAGTGGTGTGGAGGAGAAAAGACATCAGTGATGGCTCTCAGTGCTGGACCTTACATACCATAATAGCATTTGCTAGACAAAATGGGACAACTGCAATAGTGGCATGATGGTTAGAGGGGTAACCGATCAGGTTCTGATTGGGTTTTTATGCCAGCTTTGACACCACAGGGTAAACTGAGGAAGGCAGCCAGTGAGGAGTCAGTGATTGGAGTAGGTTCTGATAGCAAC
>NW_022196895.1:54352255-54353618 GCF_008632895.1 Mastomys coucha
CCCAAGTATCAATCCTAACAGACTACAGGCAAAAAGGGGTCTTTTTTTGCCCAATCACATCCTGTCAGAACAATGAGGGAAACAGCAATAACAAACACGAGAAGGCACAGCAGCTCCAAGAACAGAGCACTCCTGGGCCTAAGCCCCTGGCGCCATGCGCCTACCAGTAAACCTAATCAAATACCGACGTCTGGGGAGGTTGCAGATATTAGGAAGAACCTATTGGTGGTGTTTAGCTAAATAGTCATGCTTTCATACCGCCTTCTAAATATTTATGCTTATAAACTAAGATTTATGCTGCTTTCAACCTTGGCCAGAGAAGCTATTTTTCACAATTGATAGTAATTAATGCAGAGATGGGTAAGTGGCCAATGTGCTGAAAATAAATGAGTCTGAGTATTCAGCTATAAAAGAATCATCTATATAAACCTTCTGCCACCAAAAGACATTGTATAAGAGGGGCCACCTGAAATACTGAAAGAGCTGGATGACAAAGACAACAGCTCTGAGCAACAGTCTTCTGGATACAACATGGCTATTGAGCAACTCAAAATTTTAGAGTGGATTTGGAAAAGGTTCTTGAGGTTCCAGCCCTAGGATGAAAGCTATTGGCAAATTAATGAATGCTGAGGGCAGCAAGGTCACTTTTTCTTGGGGTATGACAGCTGGTTGAGTGCCATGACGCATAGGATGACTTTGTATCCATGTACACATGGACATCACTTATTTCACTCAGTGGGTTATTCATTTTTTTTTCAAATAAAGGGAGAGAGACACTCACTCACTGTTGGGGGTCATTGGTGAAGCTTGAAGGAGGCAGTAGTTGTTATAAAGTCAAACAACTTTATATGAATATATGCAATTCTCTAAATATATTTAAATGTTATTTTAAAAAGTAATACACAATTCAAAACAAAAAATATATTTGTGTTTGTCAATAGTGAAGTGTGTTGTTGCATATCTTTCTTTGATCAGCTGTTACTGCAGGAAGGTAATTAAGCATTTATCAAACTATCTTATGCAAACATTCGAAATAACCATAAAGCCTTCCTTATTTAAAAAAATGTCAGCTAGCAGTGTAGGTGGAATGATAATTGAGGGAGTTTCAAGTATCTACTAACTGGTGATTGAAGAAAATGTTGGGTGTTAGCATCCAGAGCCTGTGTGATACATGGGTGATACATGGGTGTGTCCACAGACCTGTGGCCAGGACAACAGCCACCATATTCCCAGAATTCGTTGGGTTCACGTCCCCCATTTACCTGCGCGGATGCTACGTCACAACCCATATATATATATATACATGTATATATATATATACATATATATATATATATATATATATATATATATATATATATAT
>NW_022196895.1:54354787-54355622 GCF_008632895.1 Mastomys coucha
AGCTAGATTTATCTTTCTTATGCTACTTAGCAATCAATTCAAAGTAGACCGAAGACTTTCATTTAGAAACTGAAAACCTGGCCGGGCGGTGGTGGTACACGTCTTTGATCTCAACACTTGGGAGAAAGAGGCAGGTGGATTTCTGAGTTCGAGGACAACCTGGTCTACAGAGTGAGTTCCAGGACAGTCAGAGCTATACAGAGAAACCCTGTCTCAAAAAAACAAAATCAAAAACAAAAACACACACACACACACACACATACACACACACAAACCCCAAAACACCAAAAAGGAAGCTCAAATCTTGGAACTATTAGAAGAAAATATCAAAATATATATCAAGATGTGTATATGCAGAAACCCCGAGCACCAACAGAAAGAATGGAAAAAGGCAACCTGGAGATGTAATTGGTAGAGGTGGGGGGTGACCTCTAGAATGTAAGAGAGTACTAGCAGGTGATAGACTTTCAAGTCTTAAAGGGACGGACCTTAGCCGGAATGGGCTACAATGAGGAGAGGGAACTTGTAAAGTCCACCTCCAGTAGAAAGATAGGGCATCAAGTGGAGTGATGAGGTTTCCATCACACAGTCAGAAACTCTGACCCAGAATTGTTCCTATCTGAAAGAACTTCAGGGACAAAACTGGAAAAGAGACTGAGGAAAAGGAGGTCCAGTAACAGGATCAAATTGTGATCCAGCTCAGAGGGAGGTCCCAAGGCCTGACACTAATACTGATGCTATGGTATGTTTACAAACGGAGACCTGAAATGACCGCCCTCTGAAAGGCCCAACAAGCAGCTCAAAGAGTCAGAGGCAGATATTTCTATCAAACCAA
>NW_022196895.1:54355633-54357307 GCF_008632895.1 Mastomys coucha
AAGACACATTAATTGATTTTTTTCTGGATTCATAATTGCTACATTTAAAAAAATCTATCCTTTCTCTGCCTTAACAGAGTATAACATAGTTTTAAAATCACTTAAGGATTTCTAGTTGATGTATCCATGTACACGTGGACATCACTTATTTCATTCAGTGGGTTATTCATTTTTTTTTCAAATAAAGTGAGAGAGACACTCACTCACTGGTGGGCGTCATTGGTGAAGCTTGAAGGAGGCAGTAGTTGTTGTAAAGTCAAACAACTTTATATGAATATATGCAATTCTCTAAATATATTTAAATGTTATTTTAAAAAGTAATACACAATTCAAAACAAAAAATATATTTGTGTTTGTCAATAGTGAAGTGTGTTGTTGCATATCTTTCTTTGATCAGTTGTTACTGCAGAAAGGTAATTAAGCATTTATCAAACTATCTTATGCAAACATTCGAAATAACCATAAAGCCTTCCTTATTTAAAAAAATGTCAGCTAGCAGTGTAGGTGGAATGATATTTGAGGGAGTTTAGGGCAAGTATCTACTAATTGGTGATTGAAAAAAATGTTGGGTGTTAGCAACCAGAGCTTGCGTGATACATGGGTGATACATGGGCGTGTCCACAGACCTGTGGCCAGGACAACGGCCACCATATTCCCAGAATTCGTTGGGTTCACGTCCCACCTTTACCTGCGTGGCTGCTACTTCACAACCCATATATTGATATACATATGTGTATATATATATATATATATGTATATATATGTATGTATGTATGTATGTATGTATGTATGTATGTATGTATAGGAGCTATCCTCCATGTTGCTCTCTCTCTCTAACCTCTCTCTCCGCAACCACTACCCCTACTCCCTCTCAATAAAACCCCTTACACCTGGAACTGTTTAGGCCTAGTGTGGTATTTCCAGACGCGACCGCTGCCGTTCTAACACATCATGGGGTGCTTGATAGAAAATTGGACATTGTCAGAAAAACAGGGGCCACTTGCTGATGAAGTGACACACCACAAAGGGAAGACAAGTCAGACATCTCCACGTGAAAGCATTAGTCAGTATGTCATTGCTCATAGTGACTGCTAACTGACTCATGGTGCCCAGATAACCATTATTGTAACATAATATACAGTGGGTAGCATCACCTATGAAGTGAAGTGTTCTTAATTTATTTTTATTTTATTGCACTGGTGTTTTGCATGCATATATGTCTGAGCCATAGTAGAACGTTCCCTGGTTCTGGAGTTATAGACAGCAATAAATATGGATGTACAAGCATCTCTACTAGGATGTAACTATTCTATATGCTCCGGTAGGATGTAACTGGGTCACATGGTAGCTCTACTTTTAATTTTTGAGAAAGATGTACATTGATTTACATATGACTGTGTTAGTTCTACTCCTGCCAGCAGCAAATGGGAAGTTTTTACTTTGTATCCCTTCATCATTGCAAGTGTCTGGTGTCTTCTTTCTTAGTGGTAGCCGTTCCGATGTATGAGATAAAATATATAAACAGTTCTTCTTTGGGATAGCTTAGGATGCTTGGACCTTAGAAATACTTAGAAGCAATTCATATATTTCTCTAGAGAGCTTTCTTTTCAATTAATTACCTCATGTATTGATTGGCAGATTTTTAATGGCATTTTATTTTAGCAGTCATTACTA
>NW_022196895.1:54357318-54357528 GCF_008632895.1 Mastomys coucha
CTTAGGACTAACAACAATATGAACTAAGTAGTACCCTCAGATCTCCCAGGGTCTCAACCACCAACCAAAAACTGCACAGGGAGGGGTCTGATTGTTCTGGCAGCATGTGTAGAGTAGAGGATTGCAAATTCGATCAGCAATGGAAGGAGAGGGCCTCAGCCTTGTGAAGGTTCTGTGCCCCAGTGTAGGGGAATGCCAGGGCCAGAAAGT
>NW_022196895.1:54357854-54358055 GCF_008632895.1 Mastomys coucha
AAAGACACATTAATTGATTTTTTTCTGGATTCATAATTGCTACATTTAAAAAAATCTATCCTTTCTCTTTCTTAACAGAATATAACATATTTTAAAATCACTTATGGGTTTCTAGTTCATTAGAGGAGTCATTAGGCTGCAGTGATTTTTGACCTTTTAATGAAAAGGAAATCCCAAACTGTGGGTTACTTATATGATAGA
>NW_022196895.1:54358065-54358246 GCF_008632895.1 Mastomys coucha
AAAGCAAACTTTGATTTTAGTCATAAAATGGATTAAAGTGAAAACAGTTCCTGTACCTTTTCACGAGTGAGAATGAGGAAGAGCAATACAAAGTTGGAAGAAGGAGCCCAGTAGGACTGTCTGTTGTTTCACTATAGTTGATTTCATTGCAGTCTTACCATCAGCCTACTGATGCATTCAA
>NW_022196895.1:54358256-54358351 GCF_008632895.1 Mastomys coucha
AAATACTCAGATTAACATTAAATTATACAAGTGCATGCCTGCATGCCTGCATGCCACATGTGTGTGTAATATGCTAAATAGTACTTTTATGAAGA
>NW_022196895.1:54358361-54358533 GCF_008632895.1 Mastomys coucha
CAAAATTAATTTATTGTCATATAAATTTAGAATAGTAATGATTAACTTTGGAACAGAGATTCAGTGAAACATAAGAAAATACCTTTGACTAACTGAAATGCTTCTTGTCTTAATTCAATTGGTAAATACTACATTTATTAATATTTCAACATTCTATGAACTGTATACCAAA
>NW_022196895.1:54358695-54359200 GCF_008632895.1 Mastomys coucha
AACCATATTCTAACAGCACAAGGATATCTTCAAGAAATAACAAATGAACTAAATTAAATCTAAGAGTTTCTGCACAGCAAAGTAAACTACCAGATGATCCAGTAAATAGTCTACATGAGGAGAGAACATCTTGGACTGGTCTTTTTAAAAAGTAAGTCATGGGAAAAGGCAAAAAAGTTTGTAACAGGAACTATATAGATTAAACTTTTTTCTAAGCCAGTGCTGATTTCAATTTCTCCAAAGTGACAACAATAACAACAACTAAACTGTTTGCATAGGAATTACCTATGGAATATTAGGCGAACCACTAATTTTTAAAATTCTTACCAGATGTGACCAGATGTGTCAGTGGAAGAATTTAGAAACTAGCAGTTTTCAATGTATTTGTTACCTTGTTTGTTTTTGCATTTGCTTGGCTTTTAGACAACATTCACACTGTAGCCCAAGCTCACCTTATACAATCTTCTCGACACAGCCCCCCCAAGCACCTAAATTATAATTGTGA
>NW_022196895.1:54359210-54359285 GCF_008632895.1 Mastomys coucha
ACAGCCACAATTTATCTACTACTGCCTAGTGTCCATGATAGGATACTGGAACGTACTTTGAATGCTGCCAGAGGA
>NW_022196895.1:54359295-54359693 GCF_008632895.1 Mastomys coucha
CATCAGCAGAGCTGTAGATTCTTTGATCTGCAGTGGTGTTCTGCCTGCAAGATATGGTGGTACATCAGTGGCACCAAAGCTGTGTGGGTAATCAACCAGTATCTGATTGGATTTCACGGACCTCTATATGAGATAGAACCATGCTCAACTGTTGGGTGGTCAATGACCAGGGACTAGATAGGCCATGGACCTGTGTGAAAACCATATATTAATGTTCTACTAAAGGAGCACAGTAATAAAATGATTCCCGATGTCATTCTGCTGTACTCAGATTCAGTGACTCCTCCTGCAGTAGATGGAAACAAAAACAGAGATCCGAAACTGAGCAATGTGCAGAGAGGGGGGGGAGGGGGAGAGGGAGAGGGAGGGAGAGAGGGAGAGGAAAAGGGAGAGGGAGG
>NW_022196895.1:54359836-54360832 GCF_008632895.1 Mastomys coucha
GAGAGGAAAAGGGAGAGGGAGGGAGAGAGGGAGAGGGGGGAGGGGGAGAGGGAGAGGGGGAGGGGAGAGAGGAAGATGTGTCTGTCAAACCCCCAAACCCCCTCTGCTTGGGGCTCAGGGAATTCTGCAGAAGAGGAAGCAGAAAGATTCTTAGAACCCAGAGATAGAGGACATCAAGGAAACAAGGCCTTCTAAGCACAGCAGGTCTGTTATACACGAAACAGAGACTATAGCAATAGGCACAAGCCCTGCAGGGGTCTAAACCCAATGTGGTCCCAGTACTGAGAGGGGAAGTGGACACACACCCCATCCCCAACCCAGGAACTCTCTCTGATTGGCAGCTGTTTGGAAAGGGGGAAAGGGTTTGCCAATGAACTTTCACTGGGTATAAAACCCACACTTAAAGGGCAGCTCAACTATAGATGAGCAACACAAAATAGACTCAGTGGTATTTTTCTAGACCTTTTGTCTCACACTGCTTTATCTGGGCCTTTTTTTAAATAGTAAAGGTCTTTTGCTTATATATTATAGTTTTCTATTTTGAGTTTCTATGGGATTTTTTAATGTGTGAAAATTTGTGCATGTCTCTGCATCTCTATAAGTTCCTTGCGCTTTTTCTTTGGCTAATTTTTTTCTGTTTGTTTTGTACTGTCCTAGTTTGTATTTTATTTTATTTTATTTTTATATGCTTGTCTATTTTCTAATGAGAGAGAGGGGGGTATGGGTTTAGGTGGATGGGTAGGAAAAGAGGATCTAGGAGGAGGTGGGGGGTAGGGGAGAAACCATACCCAGAATATATTATATGAGAAAATATATCTTCAATTTTGTAAAAAAGGAAAAATCTCTACTTAAGCGCTTAAGAAAATATATTTTTTAAAGTTGCAGTTATTTAGTTAATATGTTATTTATTGATTCATTATAAATTGCCCCTGAATTTAGTATGATACAAAAAGGTAGATGAAACAAATTGAGCACAACATTGGTCATTAACAGGCC
>NW_022196895.1:54360842-54360950 GCF_008632895.1 Mastomys coucha
AGGCTCTCAGGAGACAGACATATGAGGCTTCCGTCAGCATGCATATCTTGGCATCCACAATGGTGTCTGGGTTTGATGACTGTATATGGGATGGATCCCCAGGTGGGG
>NW_022196895.1:54360960-54361423 GCF_008632895.1 Mastomys coucha
ATGGCCTTTCCTTCAGTCTCTGCTCTACACTTTATCATGCTCACAGCTAACCACTGGACTGAAATTGGGGTCCCCAATAGAGGAGTTAGAGAAAGGACTGAAGGAGTTGAAGGGGTTTGCAACCCCACAGGAAGAACAGCAATATCAACCAGCCAGATCCCTCAGAGTTCCCAAGGACTAAGCCATCAACCAGGGAGTACACCTGGAGGGACCCATAGCTCCAGCTGAATATGTAGCAGAGGATGGCCCTGTCAGGCATCAATATGAAAGGAGAGGTCCTTGGTCCTATGAAGGCTGGAAGCAGGGGGAGGGAGGATGGGATGGGGGATCTGGGATGGGGAGGAAACCAGGAAAGGAATAACATTTGAAATGTAAATAAAGAAAATATCCAATAAAAAATAAGAAAAAAGAAAAAAATAGGCCAACATTTTTTATTATTTCTACCATTATGCACATTTGAAAT
>NW_022196895.1:54361433-54361936 GCF_008632895.1 Mastomys coucha
AAACCTAAAAAGTTAACACTAGAAACAATAACTGGCATGTCTTTTCTCAGCTATTCCCCTTTTCTGATGCTTATGAGGATGAGACATGGAGCCTGGAATCTACGAATGTCTGTACATGGGAAGCCAGCACAAGATGACATTGGCAGAATCAAACTGAAATGGACTACTTAACTATCCACAGAAGTGAAGCTTCCAGGAATTTTCAGTCAGTAAAAAAAACCGCACAAATCTCTTTCCCAGAAAGCTAGTTTCACCAATGTCAAGGAAGGGAAACTTTTTCATAACCAACAGTAACTGAATCTAAAATATGCTATGCATAAAACACATGTGTGAAGCATCTCGTTAGGACTTTGAGTCACATAAATTTCTAGTTAGATTTTTGATTAGTGGCAAAGTGATAGTTAAATATTTAATTTGTTTGAAATTGCTCCCAGAACTATTATTATGGGGTGGTTTAGTTGGCACTATAAAACTTTTTTATATTTTAAGATGTGTTTGATGTG
>NW_022196895.1:54361946-54362507 GCF_008632895.1 Mastomys coucha
GAAGCAATGATAATAGCCCCCCTAGGCTTTAATATTGTTTGTTTCATGAGGCCTTGTGGGGAGCAATGTTCTAGATATAGTTATTCATTAACGCAAGTAAACATTGAATTACAGGAAAATTAAGCTTTCCACCAAACCCCAACTTGGTATCCCATCCTAAAGGCAGTCATTACAAAGTGTAAAAGGCTGCAGCAGCTCTGGGTGGAATTATGAAATGGGTGAGCTCTGCAATCAGTATTTTCAACTCTATTCTTCTCCCCTTTGGAGCATCATCATGAGGGAAGATAGTGCCTGTGTCTCCCTGCTTCTGTAGAAGGGTGGGAGCCAAACTTCTCCGTGAGTACCTTGCTTTAAGTGGCAAATTGTCTCATTGTGAAGATGGGGACAAGTTGCTAGTCTTTGGGGTGAGACCAATTAGCCAACACACATAGCCTTTCCCCTTTGCCTTCCTCAATAACGGGTCTACAAGATTACCCTCCTTACACTCAATCATGGGAGGCCTATAAGAAATGAGGCCATGGATGAAAGTGAGCTAGGAAAATTGCTCAGTTAGCCATCATT
>NW_022196895.1:54362517-54362645 GCF_008632895.1 Mastomys coucha
GATCAGGGGAGCTGAACAGAGCATTGTCGTGGTTCCACAGACCTTGAAGTTTTCTTCTCTATACACTATCAACCAAGATACTCTATACATTCAGCTGAGATCCACAGCTTCTGTAAGACTGCTTTCTG
>NW_022196895.1:54362655-54365091 GCF_008632895.1 Mastomys coucha
TGAGAAGATGTAACCCTTCGTTTATAGAGGCATAGATAGCTTTCATATGTATGATGTCAATTTCATCCCGCTTTCTTAAGCCCTGGCAGTGTTAAGTACCCAGCAGGTTGATTCACTGAGAGCATCCACTGTGATGCTTTTTGGTCAAGCTTGCATCCCACAAAATCATTCCCAGCCTCTTGCGTTTCACCCTAACCTCCCTTAATCCTAAGGCTGACTTGCTGCAGAGCTGCCCCAGAAAGCACAGGAGGGGAATGGAGGTTGTAGCGGCCACGGTCTGAGAAAGTGAGCTACTGTCTGTCCTATAACGCAGTTTGTTCTGCAGGACATTGATCATTTGCTACAGTTCATCTTCAGAAGAACTGAGTGCAGAAGGGACTGGAAGAAGGGTAAGGAAGAATGTCAAATCAGAAGTGAGGAAGAGGTTACCAAGAGCATATGTAGACTGGGAAGACCCTTCTCTTCCTGCCCTGACTTGTATTTAATCATACTGTTTTGTACTTCCAAATACCCTTAGAGAAAAAAAAAGAAAAACAGAGTTGATATATGTCCCAAAGGGAACCTGTGTAGTATTGCACTGTTCCTGGTCAAAAGCAGTCTCCAGACAGGTGTCTGGATGATTTCGGGAATCTTGTTTCTCTTTCTTTTACTTAAATCATAGATCTAGTCACTTGTAGCTATTGCTGTCTGACAGCCACTGTACAATGACTTGGTATTGTGGCTGAAGATATAGCCATCTTTGATAGCTGTCTTTGGTAATACTGAAAGTCTATACAAAACTTCCGGATGAGATAACCAGTTTGCATGCTCATACAGGAATGCATACGCCTCTTAAATGCTTCAAGATTAACAGCATCCATCATCCATGGGGAGAAAGCACATAGGAAATGTGTCTGTGTGAGGTTTTTTTTGTTTGTTTGTTTGTTGTTGTTGTTGTTTTTTAAGCCTACAGCACCTGGTATTCTCAGGCGGTCTCCCATCCAAGTACTAACCTGGCCCGACCCTGCTGAGCTTCCGAGATCAGACGAGATCAGGCACGTTCAGGGTGGTATGGCTGTAGACTCTGTGTGAGTTTTAATAACCTGAGCTCTAAGATCTTAATATGTTAGAGTCTAACATTAACAGTCAAACCAACTGTCTCACACTAACAACCCTGAACATTCCCTAATCTTACTTATATTGGCCATTGATGAAAATTGAGTTCTGTTGAAATGTTGTTAGAAGCTACTAAGAAAAAACAAACATGCTTCCCCGTGGGAGGAGAGCGCGTTTGATCCCATCAGTGAGCCAACCACCAGAGACACTAACTGCTCTGTATTCATTCTGTGGCTCCAAGGTGTTTTCCAGGATGTGACTGAACCACTGGGGCAGGAGGGCAAGCACCACCGTTTCAGACACACTCATCAAGTCTAAGATGCTCGCTGGTATGACCTTTCCCTCTTACCCAAAAGATCTTTCTAAAGTGAAAGGACAGGAACTTGTATATAAAGTTAGAAAATGTTTTCTTCATCTACATGGAAAGGTCTAAGAGTCTGTGACTTCAGGAATCTCTACTGTGAGTTCAGACTAACCAGGACAGCTACAGCCTGTGTTTGGTTTTTATCAAGGGTCTTGTCATTTTGTTTGGTTTTGTTTGTTTTTTTTCTTTTCTCTCTTTCTTTCTTTTCTTAAAGAATCTGAAGTTTGGCCAGAAGCCAGCTGATGGATGGAAGAAAAGCCAGACATAATGAGGCACTGGTAATTATTTAAACATACAATAGGCCCTGCATATACCTTTAAAGGTGAAGTGCTGGACTGATGGTGTCTACTAGGAAAGAATTTATTAGTAAGTGCCAAGGAAATGAGGCAAGTACCTGTCCAACCAGCCTAAGTAGCAGAGTTTGGATCCCCAGCATTGATGTGGAATGCCAGGCCAGGTGGCATGAGCCTGCAGTCTGGGGGAAAAAACTGAGAAGGTGTAGCCTTGGAGAACCAGAGATCTGGTCCAGCAGGCTTCTTGGCCAGCCAACCTTGCCCATTCCAGTAAGTTCAACGAGAGACCCTGAATCATCATCATCATCATCATCATCATCATCATCATCATCATCACCATCATCATCATCATCATCATAATCAAAAACAATAATATGGAAATTGATAGAAGAAGACATCTGACATCAGCCTCTGGCCTCCATACCAAGTGTACACACCAGTTTGCACACCAACCTGCAAGCGTGCATACATGAGCACATACATGCTTATAGATAATTATTGTGTAGGTAAATATTGCAAAAATACCTCATTTAACACGTATAATAAAATGCTCCTCTGTGTTTTATTTTTAGTAGAATGCTATTTTTGCACAAAAATCTGTATTCTTTTTAATATAGCTGCTACTTTCCTACTTTAAGCATAAGTAGGAAACCCTTTGAACTTTGACAATTTTTTAAACGGTTG
>NW_022196895.1:54365101-54365536 GCF_008632895.1 Mastomys coucha
AAACCCCTAATCTTTATTTGACTTTTTCTTTGACAATTTCATAAATGTATTTAATGCGTTCTGAGGACTGTAACTCTACCTGTTCTCATGCCTTTCCCACCTCTGCTACCACCTTCATCCCTACAACTTCCTTTTCCAAAATCACAGGATATGCAGCATTTCATGCATTCAAAAATACAGACCTGACTTAAAATACTAGATCAATATTTTAAGAAGCTGGCGCTCTAAGGATAGATAGTGTTACAAACGGACAGGCCAACACTAATTTAACCACACACTTTAAAAATTGCCTTCTGTAAGAGAAGAAAATGTAAGCCTTCATGAGCAGGTCCAAACATTCCCCTTTTCTCAGAAAATCATCCTTCTGGGACCTAACTAATTCATAACTATACATTCTCCTCCCTCTCACAACTGTGTTGCTTATTTGGAGCCTTT
>NW_022196895.1:54365546-54365844 GCF_008632895.1 Mastomys coucha
TCATCAATAGTTTGCTAACTCTACTAAAGAGCCCCTCTGACATCATTCTTTCACCTCACTAGTCTTTCCAGAGGCCCCTCATCACCCCTGCCAGTAGTTAGGCACGCCCTCCAAGCTTTCCAGCCTCTGTCTTAACTCTGAGACTGCGGGATGTCCAGCCTGAGTCAGGGTTGAGTTGAGAGCTGGCTTCTACACTCCTACATGGAAGGGGAGGACCATTTGCCCAGCAAGAAGCCTGACAGAGAGTCAGAGCAGTCACTGTCCCACTGGCTCTGGACTTGTGGGGAGGAAGGAAGTA
>NW_022196895.1:54365854-54366244 GCF_008632895.1 Mastomys coucha
CTCCCAGCTTCAAGGACACTGGGAGGAAGGTCGCTGGCCTGGGTGCCCAGCAGCTCCTTCCAACAGACTTGAGCTTGTGTAGGAGGGAAGGCTGAGCCTTGTTCTGGGCGGGGCGAGGCGCTGGCTGCCGCGTCTGTCTGGGGGCCGTGAGGCGTGGCTGAGCCCCTGCATGAACACGGGAGGGAGCCAGCAGGAAACCGCGGGTTCTTGGCCATCCCAACTCCAAAGCAGAGCCCAGATCCTGGTGCTCAAATGAGCCTAGCTTAGCAGGGTTCTCAGAGGGAGCAAGGGGATGCTAAAGACAGTCCCAGACTGAAGCCCAAGGAGCTGCAAGGAGCCTGTTGGACAGCGGTGGAGGGTGGGTGCGCTGAGCTGCGCTGGGCTCTTTTC
>NW_022196895.1:54366254-54367359 GCF_008632895.1 Mastomys coucha
AGTGTTGTGAGTACAAACGCTTTTTTTTTTCTTTCTTTTTTCATCAAAGAAGACTCGGGGCTCTGCTCCACAGCTGCCTCGTCCCGTGCCCCAGGCCTTATCCCCAGCATTCTGTAGCTTTCTCCGTGAAAGCCTTTGATTTCTTTCACCGGATACACAAAGAAATCCTGAACTACAGGTGCCAGCCCTGAGCTTTCAGAACAGGAGTCTCCGGGGCAAGAGAGGCGAAGCTCTTGGAAAAGAAAGAGACACTGGTAGGACCCATCGGGTCAGCTGGAGGTCTGGGCGCCCATGCTTCTGTCATGGCTCGCAGGATTTGGGGCTGGACTGCTCTCCCTGCATTTCCTGCAGAAACTTCTGTTCCCGTACTTCTGGGAAGATTTGTGGTTCTTGCTGAAGGTGGTGCGCTTTGGAATTCATATGCTGGTGTACAGACTGAGGGGGGAGCTGGTCACAGTCCTGGATAAGTTCCTGAGACACGCCAGGAGGCAACCACAGAAAGCCTTCATCATTTATGAGGGAGATGTCTACACCTACGAGGACGTGGACAAGAGGAGCAACAGAGTAGCCCATGCCTTCCTGAACCACTCCTCGCTGAAAAGGGGGGACGTTGTGGCTTTGTTGATGAGCAACGAGCCCGACTTCGTTCATGTGTGGTTTGGCCTGGCTAAGCTGGGTTGCAAGGTGGCCTTCCTCAACTCTAACCTTCGCTTTGATTCCCTCCTACACTGCATCCACACCTGTGAACCCACTGCCATGGTGGTGGGCGAAGGTAAAGTATGCGCTGTGTGGTCTGCTATGCACAAAGCGAACCAACTTATTTCCTGCCCTCCCCTTTCTATCCATACTTCCTGTCTAATACTTCGAGATGGGTGATAAGGTATGTAAGATAAAAATCTGCAATAGTTGTTCCATCCCTATAGCCAGTGGCTTAACTCCTCCCATACCTCCTCAATCGTTTTGCTGTAGGTCAGGAAATAGCAATACAAGCGAGGAATATCTTAATAAAATTTCTGCTTCTTGCCATTTTGGAGGAGGGGCTACTGGTACGTTTGGTCCCTGCAAGAATTCAGGAGAGATAGGGTTGAGTCCGTTATTTTATCAG
>NW_022196895.1:54367369-54367811 GCF_008632895.1 Mastomys coucha
ATGTCTCATGAATAAGAAAGCTATCAATTTTTTAAATGCCCCTTCCCCATAGTAACTTTATCGAGAATGAGTGCATTTGGATAACAGAACATTTAATCGCGAGATTCACACATTCTTGTATCTATTCCTGCACTTACTTTATACTCTGCAGGTTAGGATTTGACAGAACAAGGCTGGGCTGTCATCAGTCAGGGGCAGGCTCTTGGCAGATAGGAATCCTTCCCTTTGTTTTAGTCCCCTTTCATTTTCTTTCAGTTACGTTCTTCTTTCCCTGATGTGAGTTGAGATACCTTCCATTAGACATATTCATAATGAAAGACATAAATCTCTGGTTTAATGAGTAATTAGCTAAGGAAACAACTACTTCATAGCCCAGTTCTGATGATTATATGATCTGGCTTTCATGACTTAGGCAAGTGCCTCACTGGTAGTTGCTAGACGC
>NW_022196895.1:54367821-54368430 GCF_008632895.1 Mastomys coucha
AAACTAATCCCATGCTGTGCTCATCAAATATCCTACACCCAAAAGAACAGAACGCAGTTTGTTCAAAATGGTATTTTAGAAAAATTACACTTCTAAGTTATGTTCAGATTTTAGTGTGTGTGTGTGTGTGTGTTTATATTGTGCAAGAATACATGTGAGAGTGCACATGTGTGTGAATGCATGTATGTATGTGCATGTGGAGACCATAGGACATCTTGTAGGGCCTTCCTTCAGTTGCCACTCACATTCCTTTTGAGACAGAGTCTCTCTCACTGGCCAGGATCTCACCGAATAGACTGGCCTAGCTAGCCATTAAGCACCAGGCTTCTGCCTGTGTCTCTGTCCCCCCCAGTGCTGAGATCAGACATGTGAACTATGACACCCAACTGGTAAAGATAGGGTACTAGGGATCAAACTCAGGCTCTGTGCTTTCTTTACCAAATGAGATGTCCGTAGCCCGACTTTAAACAAGTTTCATGGGTCAGGTCAGATAATGTCCTTGGTGAAAGGTACAATTTCCACCTTGGCTTAGCTTTCTGACCCTCTTCAGGAAGAAGTCAAAGGAAAAGTATCAATTAAACCATCAACAAACCTTATTCAGTAACGATG
>NW_022196895.1:54368440-54369151 GCF_008632895.1 Mastomys coucha
TCAAGGCTGACTCCTGTAAGGTGTTCCCAGTACCCCTGAGAGACACATGTGGTGATGTTAGGTATAGAAACCAAGTAGCTCACTTGAGTAACTAACTCACTTCAGTAGGTTGCAGAACCAGGATCCAAATCTCAGCTTCTGGTGTAGGGTTTTGATTTAATCATAATCCAGCTGTGTAGGGACCACCGCCAGTTACCCTTGCAGAAAGTTATAACAAATATAAATGTCCAAGCTCTACGAAAACATTACAAAATGGCAACATCAAGATACCAGTCTTTTAATACATGGTAATTAGAAAATTGTGTAGGATATTGTTCTTCCAACAGAGCTGAAGACTCAAATATACTTGCAAAGGAGTCTCCTATCTATGCTCCGGTCTCAGGGTCTTAATCAGGTTCGTGCTCTCTGCTAATCAAAGAATGGGAATGAAAAGACAGGAAAAATCTCAGGCAGAACAGGTGACAGCCTAGAGATTCTCAACACAGCTGACAGAAGCTGCTGTTAAAGCGAGCTTTATTAGGGAAGAGGAAAGGCTGCTCTTCATAAGATAAGAATGCTGTGAATCCACCAGGTGTCCATGGTTCCCTTGTTATTCACTGTCACTACAAACAGATAAACTTTACCCTGTCTCCTCTATGTCAAATGGGATAGTACTTAGCGTGTGAGTTTATTTTAAAGGACTTGAGATTTCTCTTTATGAGAAGTAACTAC
>NW_022196895.1:54369161-54369502 GCF_008632895.1 Mastomys coucha
AGTAGAAGACTTAATGGTCACTGCCCGGCCCTGCTGCTATGAGCAGCTGCCCTCAGGCTGTGCAGAGGAAATGTTTAGGTTAGCAATCGAGCTGTTGCAACTCTGCAATTACCCTTTAGCCATAAAGGCAATTCTTCTTGACATAAGCAGGACAAGAGGGGGAAAGCCCCTTTAACTTTTACAGAAAATTATATGTACGGTACAGAAAACTAAGGAATCCTGTGAACTTTACTACCTACCTTGTGTTCCATGGTACCCTTTCACAGGACACATGGACATTTTTTCCTAGGACATTGCTAACTTTTTTCTTGTATTTATTAGAGTGGCTGTTACCCCATACT
>NW_022196895.1:54369512-54369860 GCF_008632895.1 Mastomys coucha
CATCTTGGATTTAGCAGGGTCAAGAAAGTTACCTTGCTATAAAAGAAAATAATTTAATGAATTTAGATGTATAGTGTAATTTAAAAAGAAGAAACCTGGACAGAGAACTGAATGAAACAGAGTGGCTCATACCCATCTCTTCTCAACTCTCAACAGAAAGGGGAAAATGACTTAACACAGCATGTGGAGACTGCCAAATTTGAAAATCATTAAAATGAATAGGGATGTAGAAAGGATGCTAATTGGAGGAGGGTGGGGGTGGGGGGGTAAGGGCTAAACGTTGAAGTCAAGTACACCTGGATTAAAACAAGGGCATTAGCTTGGGCAGGCTATCATCTCCTTTTAGAC
>NW_022196895.1:54369870-54370106 GCF_008632895.1 Mastomys coucha
AGGCTATCATCTCCTTTTAGACTTTCAGTTGCCTTCAGATTCCTTTCGTTTCACTCACTGCATAAGTGTTCTATGACTTATAATAAACACTGTTCATGAAAGAATACATACTTAGCTATTAGATTATTCATAAGTAGTGTGAACATGCATGAATAGCATGCACTTCCTGAGAGTTCTGTGATTTATAATAAACAGTGCTCATAAAAGTAGCTGGGCCACTATTTACACCAGAGTGA
>NW_022196895.1:54370116-54370580 GCF_008632895.1 Mastomys coucha
CTCACACAAAACACTGGACATGGCTGACTTCAGAGTCACTTTCTTAAAACCCGGAGCCTAGCCACGCCTCCATAACAAGGCTTCTGAGCTGCTCTACACAGGAGAGGGATACGGTCTAGAATTTCACCCTGACTTCTTTGTGAACATTGTTTTGCCCTCTAAAGAGAGCAGGTCACCTATGTAGAGTTGATTTTCATACTGGGTTTATTGATGCAATGTTTTTGGTGCTGGAAATCAAACCATGGTCCTCACCTCAAGACGTCTATAAAAATGTAAAGGTAAAATACTTACCAACGTATCGGTAAATATTTTACCTTTACATTTTTATTTCATAAAAGATTTTATTTATATAAAATACTTGCCGATATACTAATTATATATTATTTAGAAATATACACATATTTATAATATATAATACACACATATATAAACATGTATATATATATATATATATATATATATAT
>NW_022196895.1:54370590-54370940 GCF_008632895.1 Mastomys coucha
GTGACGCCCTTCCCTCACATGTTAAACAAGATGACATAAATAGTTTTTGCAACATGCAAATCACAATTCATATGGCAAGTTGGAAGGACATGTGAAAATTTTGTTATTGACTTTACAGTCTCAGAAATGTGACTAAGAGGTGCAATAATGATGTAAGAAAGAGAAATCACTTTGTACTACGGGTCCTGAAGGCTCACACACACGAATGTCACTTACTCATGCTTACACTTGGGGTTTTCCCTAATGCTGGGCCTTGAATGTGGGAGAAAATTGTACATGCTTCTTGAAAGACCCTGCTGCAAAAACAAACAAACAATCAAACAAACAAAACCAATTCACCAAACAAACCG
>NW_022196895.1:54370950-54371258 GCF_008632895.1 Mastomys coucha
GCCTTCTTCTGATTCGGACTTTATTAACTATCACAGGAGACCACAGGAGACCTGGCAAACTGATGTTCTCCCATACTGCACTCTCAGGATCTGCATCTAGTGTAGTCTCCCAAGCACAGATTCCAGCTCCTTTAACCAGAAATCTGTGCAGAGCATATGGTGTGCCTGACAGGTGCAGTGAGCAGCAGCAGGAGTAGGCACTGACCACTTCGTTAAGGTGCCTGCAGTACGGCAGGCATCAACGATTTGTACGTTAATGTATTTAAACAATGTTACTCTAGGGGCTGCTTGAACAGGTTGGGCTGCTA
>NW_022196895.1:54371268-54372239 GCF_008632895.1 Mastomys coucha
CCCGGGTTTGATTTCCAGCACATATATATGGTCTTGGCACACAGCCTTGTCTATGTATAACCCTAGTTCCAGTGGGTCTGAAAAAGAGGACACTCTTTTGGCCTCCACAGTCACCAAGGGTGTGCACACCGTGCCAAGACTTATATACAGGCAAAACAGCCACAAAATAAAATAAACATATTTAAGCAGTATTATTTTAAGGCTTATCACTAGTCTGAATTTCCTTTCAAAAATCAAGGAAGCCTCTTTCATGTTCTTAAAATTGATAGTGAGAAGGTCCTAGTGATTCTGCATCCTTTCTTATAAGATTGATTTTCTTTTTACTTAAGGTTAGGGGTTGATAAGCCCAGGTGTATGTGGGTGCCCTCAGA
Organism: Mastomys coucha; assembly: GCF_008632895.1. NCBI lineage: Eukaryota > Metazoa > Chordata > Mammalia > Rodentia > Muridae > Mastomys > Mastomys coucha. The sequence continues at coordinate 54,371,640 of NW_022196895.1, forward strand.
GGCCAGAAAGAGAGTTTCATACATCTTGGAGCTAGACATGCCAAATGGGTACTGAGAACTGAATTCTGGTCATCTGGAAGAACAGGAAACCCTCTTATCAGCAAACCATCTTCCAGTCTTTCTTTCTCCTCACACTGATGCTTCAAACTTTCATTTCAATGACCATTTTCACTTTTAATCACTGTTGAAAGAACTGTATTTGAGAATTCTGCCTCAGCTGAGTCAGCTGAATTTTAAGGATGTGAAATCACATTTCCTTTGAATTTTGCACAGTTCCTTTATTTTTGTAAACATGACTTCTCTTGGTAAACCCTCACTATTCCCTAGACTCTGTAATCTCAAAATTCAGGCCCCAATCATACTGAAATTCCATACTTACATCCCAGTTCATTAAGAAGTTATAGAAGTTTAGCCATTGGCTTATATGATTCTAGATGACCAATTTGAAATTATGATAACTACAATAAGTAGTTGAAAGAATCAATAAGTTGATATGCCAGAAAGAATAATTTAAATAAAATCTAGAACTGTTGTTTTGAAAGGCTAGCTCCTTTGTGCCGTCTTTCTGTTTCCGTCTTGTCTTTCCTTCTAGCCATCCTT
>NW_022196895.1:54372249-54373788 GCF_008632895.1 Mastomys coucha
TTGCTTGTAGCCAGGCAGTCTGCACACAGCAGGATATAGCATAACTGCATGTACTAACCAGAACTGACAATTCTCCTTGGATTCTTACATCTTGCTTTATTTGAATTTGTGATAGAAATAAACATTAATAAGACACTTTAAGACCTAACCCCAGCTCCCTGGAGACATGGTACCCTGTTATTTATGTGTTTGTTTTGAGTTTCTTACAAATTCTATTATGAGTTATCTAGTGCCATTTAACTCATTAATTTTTATTAATTAATTTTATTGTAAAAGACCTTTTCATAGAATACATTTTGTTCATGTTTTTCCATCTCCCTCAGATCCTCCTGACCGCCCTAACCTTATGTTCTTTGTTTTCTCTTTCTCAAACAACAACAACAAAGAAAACTGCAAAACACACACACACACACACACACGTACACGTACACGCACATGCACATGTGCACATGTGTGCCCCAAACACAAAAATGAAAATCCAAAACAAACATGCAAAAGACAAAAGAGGAAGAGAGAAAAAGAAAGCAAAATGAAATTTTTAAGAAATCCACAAAATGCTATTGAGGGTTTTTATTTTTTGGTTTTTGTTTTTTTGGTTGTGTTTGTGTGTGTGTGTGTGTGTGTGTGTGTGTGTGTGTGTGTGTGTGCTGGCCAATCACTTCTGGTCATGAGGCTTGTCCTGAAGTGTGGTTGTCACACCCAGTGAGACTTCATTGGGAAAAAAAAAATATCTTCCCTTTGTCAGCAAACATCAACTGGAGATAGCTTCCTAGTTAGACCCAGAACCCTTCGGCTACCTCCTAGTCTCAGTGCTAGACCCATTAGCTGAACCTGGCCTAGGTCCTGTGCATGCTCCCAGCATCTGTAAGGTCTTCTGTGCGTCAGCCTTGTACCTGGAAGACACTTTTTGGAGTCATTCATCACCTCTGGCTTTTATAATCTTTCCTCCTCCTCCTCCTCCTCCTCCATCTCCATGTAGACCCCTGGGAACTGAGGGGAAGGATGTGTAAGATAGTCCATTTAGGATTGAGGGCTCCAAGGTGTTTCACTCTGAACTTTGTCCAGTTGTGGGTCTCTGAGTTAATTCCCATCTATCATAAGAAGCTTCTCTAATGTGGGCTGAGCAAGACACTCATCTAGGAGTATAGCGGAATGTTGTTAAGAGTCATTTTATTCCTTCAGCAGAGTAATAGTATTAGGTTTCCCCCTAGGTCCAGGACCTATCTAGCTTTAGGCTCTTGGCTACTTTAGCAATGAGAGGCGTGGGTTCAATCTCATGGAGCAGGCCTTAAATTCAATTTAAAAAGTGGCTGCTATTCCCATAACATTTGTACCAGCACTGCACCAGTATATCTTGCAGCCAGGTCACCGTTGTAGGTCACAAGTTTGTAGCTGGGTGGTCTTTGTGTACCTTTCTCTTTTGGTGGTGTTCAGAGTATCTTCCAATGTCACAAATGCTCGTCACTAGGGGGCAAGATTCTATGTAGGCACCGGCTTGATGTCTTTGTGTTTTATGGTGTAAGTATCAGTAGGGCTTTA
>NW_022196895.1:54373798-54374433 GCF_008632895.1 Mastomys coucha
GTGGACATCAAACGATAACACTGGCAATAGCCTGTGATATTTGGAGATTTATATGAGGCCCCTTTGTAGTATGACTCAACTGGATTTAACCAATTCCTGCCACTGGAGGTATCTCACCTTGTGCATAAGATATCTAGTTGAGGCTTTGGTGCTACTGTTATTTGGTTGCTCCACTTAGGATGAATATATATGTATATATGGAAGCTTCTACAGCAGTAGATTTTCAAATGGCTTTCAGTTTTATTTGTCCCTCCCCATATTCCTTTGTTTACCCTTCACTCCCATATTCTTCCTTATTTAGTTTTCCCATTCTAGGTTCTTCTCATCTAGTGTTATGGAAATAACACTAGTCTTATTTTTCCTTCCATGGGAGATTCTTTTCTCCCCGCTGGTCCCTTACTAGATACCTAACTTCTGTGCTTATGTGGTTTAAATCACACATTTTAAAAGCTTAAAAACTAACATATACATAAAAAGGAGAACATAGAATATTTGTTATTTGGGCTCCGAGTTACCTCATTCAGGATGATTTTTCCCTCTAGTTCCATCCATTTAAAGGTGAATTTTATAATTTTATTTTTCCTTGTGAATAATATTCCATTGTGTAAATGTAGCACATTCTCATTATCTATTCA
>NW_022196895.1:54374443-54374613 GCF_008632895.1 Mastomys coucha
GACATCCAGGCCATTTCTAAGTTTTGGCTACTAAGAATAGGTCAGTAATGAACATGGTTGAGCAAGTGTCTCTGTTGTAAGGATATAGAGTCCTTTGGGTATATGCTGAAGGGCTGAATAGCTGGTTCTTGAGGTAGTTCTATCCCCAGCTTCCTGAGAAACTGTGACAT
>NW_022196895.1:54374623-54374820 GCF_008632895.1 Mastomys coucha
CATGGTTACACAAGTTGGCATGACCACTAGCAGTGATTGAGTATTCCCCTAGCCAACAGCTTCACCTGTATGAGTTGCCCTTTGTTTCATTGATCTTGGCCATTCTGACTAGGATAAGAGTTTTAATCTGCATTTTCTTGATGACTAAGGATGTTGGACATTTCACTAAGTAGTTCTCAGCCATTCGTGTATCATCT
>NW_022196895.1:54374830-54375634 GCF_008632895.1 Mastomys coucha
CTTCTCAGTTCTATATTCCATTTTTAAATTGTGGTACCCTTTTCTTGATGTTCAGGATCTTTTGTTTAAAGCTCTTTATATATTCTAGATACTACCTTTACTTCTCTCTTTCTGAAGACTGCTGCTTTGTTGGAATGATAGCTTCCTTTGCCATAAAGAAGCTTCTTAGCTTTATGAGATTATACTTATTAAGTATTAGTGACTGCGGTGTTGGTATCCTGTTCTATCAGTATCCTGTTTAGAAAGTTCTTTCTGGTACCAATGAATTCAAGACTACTTTTCACTCTCTCTTTTATCAGGTTCAGGGTATCTGGATCTATGTGGAAGGTCTTGATCCATTTAGAGTAGAGTTTTCTACAGGGTGATAGACATGAGTCAGTTTTAGAACTTCTACAATCAATCATTCATTCTAAACAGGACCATTTGTAGAATATGCTGTCCTTTCTCTACTGTGTTTTTGTCTCCTTTGAAAAAATATGAAGTCCATAGATGTCTACTTATGTCTGGGTCTTCAATTCAGTTTAGTTGATCAATGTGTCTATTTTTTTTCCAATACCATCCTGGTTTTATTACTACAGCTCTGCAGTACAACTTGAAATCTAGGATGGTGATTCCTCCAGGAGTTCTCTTATTATTCAGGATTGTTTTAGCTCTCCTGGATATTTTGTGTTTCCATGTGACGTTGAAGATTGCTTTCTCAATATCCATGAAGAACTGTGTTGCAATTATGTTTTTCTTAGGAAAGTCTTTTAATTGCTTGATTAGAGTTATGCCAGGATATTAATTTTTATTATTTTTTTATTG
>NW_022196895.1:54375644-54375918 GCF_008632895.1 Mastomys coucha
GAAAGGTAGTATTGCTATTGTGATTTCTTTCTCAATCTGTCATTCGTATAGAGGAAGGCTAGTGATTTTTGTGTGTTAATTCTGTATTCCGTTATCTTTATGAAACTGTTTATCAACTGTTCTGAGGGGTTTCTTGGTGTAGATAATGATTCTAGTCTTTATTGGGTGGGTGATCCACTCTGTGGTTGCTATTCCTCTCTCTGGATCCGAGGCAAGTGTGGTGGGTATGGGGTCCCTGGTAGAGAATACATTTGTTGGTTGGTAGATGACACAA
>NW_022196895.1:54375928-54376343 GCF_008632895.1 Mastomys coucha
ATGGGCTAGGAGAAAAGGATAAGGTTTGCGGGGAAAGAAGGTTTACTGGAAAGAACTAAGGAGGCCCTGGGTCAGCACCAATGGGCAAGGTCTCCAGACAATGGAGGAAGAGTAGGAGAAAAAGCTCCTCTAGGCAGGCTACAACAAGACTAAAAGAAAGTTTGGAGAGACAGAAGTGCAATATGACTCATATCTGCTGTGGCTTCTTTATGATTCATCTGAATTATAGAACTCTAACCAGGAGTGTTATAGAACTGAACAGAGACTGACAGCTCTAACCAGATAATCATCATGAAAGGATTCCTGAAAAGAATTTCTCATTCCTGAAAATGTGTAACACAGTGTACTATGGATTCAGATTCAAAACAAGATAGAGTTTGTGATTATATTTCAACTTTAATTTTCAGAATTAAAT
>NW_022196895.1:54376353-54376728 GCF_008632895.1 Mastomys coucha
TGCTTTTTATGTACAGACCAAAAAAAAAAAATCATATATCCTAGGGCATCTGACCAGGGTCTATTGTATATTAAACGATATTATTCTTAATCACTGTTTTTTTTAAAGATTTTTTTAAAGCATGTGTATTTTTGTATCTCTCTGTATTGGGGTATGTACATGTGAGAAGTGCCAAAAGATACCAGAAGAGGGCCTCTGACCTTAGGAGCTGGATTATAGGGCATTGTGAACTTCCTGATGTGAACTGGAAATTCAGGTTTTCTACAGGAGCAATACATACACTTAACCTCTGAGCCCAATCTCTCTAGACCAAGGCATTGATTTCTCTTATGATGCATATAAAGTTTTAGAATTATTTAATTTCAGTTTGATTAC
>NW_022196895.1:54376738-54377724 GCF_008632895.1 Mastomys coucha
GGGTGCCATTTTGAGACCCTGTTTTATTAGCTTTCTAAAGATGCTGTGATAAAGTACCCTTAACTGGGACTTTAAAATAAGAGGAATGTGTTCTGCCCAGTTCTGGAGGCTAACAGTCTAAAGCAAAGGAGTGGTCAGGGTCATATTCACAGAAAAGTAAAGAAAGAATCTTTCTTCACCTCATCTGACTCTGGTTGCATCAATTGAAAAAGGCCAGCGGGTACCTGGTTCCTTTCTAGTTCCCTAACACTCAGATCCTTGAACTCACTATGCACCAAGGCTTTCCAAGTGTGGAGACATGAGCTCTCAGGATCATCTGTTCCTCTTGTCTGCTTGACTTTGGTTCTGTTCTTGGCTTTAAACCTTAGGCTGCTCTGGAGTTTCTGGTCATCACTCCACTCTCAGCTCTCACATGGCTTTCTGCATGGAGGACCTTGTTCCTTTTCTGGAAGCTAGTCTTTCTTCTCCCTGCCTCCCCCCTCTGTCTGCTTCAGGCATTTGCAGCTTTAATTACAAGTGGTGCCAAGAACAGTGCTCTTTCAAAAATTCACTGAACCTTTGGCTTAGAACTGAACTGGCCTTAGGACCACAATGATCCTATGACTTCCAGCGCAGCCAAGGGATTTACCCAAATGTGCTTTATTAAGGTTGAGCAATTAAGTACCCAGATGTACTCCCAGAACAATTAACTACCAAGTTGTATTTAAAAGAAAATGTCTAGTGCAGTATCCTAAATTTAGATTTGAAGAGAATCTGGAAAGTAGGATTCATCCCACTAGGTGAGAATTAAACGATACCACAATTTGGAGACAAATTTGAAGCAAGTTTAATTATATTCTGACCAGAATGTTCGACTCAGGCCAGATCCATTCCTGGGCTTCCAGAAAATGGCAGAGTCATGTTTTGCTTAGGCTTAAAAAGCAAAACCAGCCGGGAAGTGGTGGTACACGCCTTTAGTCCCAGCACTTGGGAGGCAGAGGCAGGCG
>NW_022196895.1:54377801-54378285 GCF_008632895.1 Mastomys coucha
AAAAAAAAAAAAAAGCAAAACCATAGGGCTGCTGTATTTCCCATTGGGTTGTACCAGGGCAAGCATATACCCTGACACATTTCCTCCTGTCTACGTCCAATCAGGCATAAGCATATACCCTGATGTGTTCCTGCCCTCTTACCTCCCGCCTACATTCGATCAAGCATATCTGACTCAGCTGGGTCAAACTGGTTTAGGAGAACAAAAACATGTTTCTTGTTATCTCCCCCAAACAATAGTCTCTAGTATTTCAGGAAGTGTCTGTCTTTGGGCAAGCGGGACTTAGCTCACAGGTTAACTTTGACCCCAGCAGTAGTTTTATTTTAAAACTGAAAAAATTATAATTCTAGTAATAAGTCTTTTAGACTATTTAAGGCAGCTGTAAAGAGACAGAAGGCAGGAAGAAGCAAGGCTTGCTCTGACTTTAGGTAAGACAATGTTTCTCCATGATAGGGGGTACTTGTGCAGATGCTCAAAATGTCTA
>NW_022196895.1:54378295-54379599 GCF_008632895.1 Mastomys coucha
TGGCATCTGGCCCCTTATAAGGACAGAAACTACCACACAGTCCCTCTCTTTCAGATCTGATTGGCTAGGCCAAAGGAAGCTGGGAAGTATAATCTTTTAGCAGAAAACTATCAAAATGGCCAACATTTATGTGAATCTGCTTTGTGTTGTTCAATCAGATGGTGACAAAACTGTTGTTTCGGTTATTCCTGTTGAAACAGAGCCACTAGGCCTGGAATGGTAGCTCATGCTTATAATCACTGGATTTTACAAATGGAGGCAGAAAATTACAAATTCAAGGACAGACTAGATAGATTAGGGTGACATGCCACAAAACAAAGTGAAATTTCTCAAACCAAATATAAGCATGGAATAGCCTTGATGTTGCTCATCAGTCAAAAGAGATACTTTGTTTCCATTTTATCTCTGTTCTAACACAGGAAGGAAACCCAACAAAGAACGTTTGAGATTTGAGTTTGTTGACCTATTTCCAATCTTTTGCTTTTTCAGATTTGCTTGGAAGCATAGAAGAAATCCTTCCCAGCCTCCCGAAACATGTCAGAGTATGGGGAATGAAGGATTCTGTTCCAGACGGTATAGTTTCACTCAAAGAAAAGCTGAGTCTTGCTTCTGATGAGCCAGTACCACCAAGTCATCACGTCTCCTCAAGTGTCAATTCTACTTGCCTCTACATTTTTACCTCTGGAACAACAGGTATGCCCCCCCCCACCGTGTGTGTGTGTGTGTGTGTGTGTGTGTGTGTGTGTGTGTGTTGCGCGCGCACATGCACGCGCTTGTGAGCACATGTTGGACAGGTAGTGCTATCGTTAGTCCTTTCTGGCTAGATTTACTGGTTAGCTAGCTCTTGGTTTCACCTGGTATGTGTGTGTGTGTCTGTGTGTGACCAATACCCATGTTACAGGCACTGCACAGACATGATGCACATAAAAATAATTAAAAATAATAAAATCTTAGATCTGATGTGTTATATCTCAAGCTCAGGACAGATGGCTAACTGAGGAACCTATTTAATGTATCAAAGTAGACATGTCTGCCAGGTTCTCCCAACATCTCTCAGTACCTACTACAGAGTCATCCTTGAAGGGACTCCAGCAGGCCTGAACGTGACAAACATGACTTTGGCAGACCTTGCCCTTCCTCCACTTTCTCTGCCTTACTCAAAACTACTAGATTACAATCCTAAAGCTAGTTACCAAGGTCTATTCCATTATTTGGCCTCTCTTCCCGAGGCTGACTACCAAGGTCCAGCTATCAAAGTATTGAAGTCCAGCAATCAAAAGGCCCCTTTGGTTACTTTAATTAAC
>NW_022196895.1:54379609-54379794 GCF_008632895.1 Mastomys coucha
CAAATTAAACATTTCATCCTAACACATGGTTTCCCCCTTTATCTTTATAAACTGTCACTTACCTATGGGCCACCCCATCTCCTCCCTAGCTAGAGGCAGTCCTTTGCCTCTCCCTTCTCCTTTATTCCTTTCCCTTTCTTCTTCTCTATCTCTTGTGTTTGTCTTTTATCCCTGCTCTATTCCCT
>NW_022196895.1:54379804-54380213 GCF_008632895.1 Mastomys coucha
CAAATCAATCTCCTTTGGGCTGAGAACTTGTTCTTGGGGAGTCTTGTGCTGGGGCCTTTCACTCCTCGATGGCAAACCCTCCCCCGCCCCTTACCCCTCTCCAGCCTAGAGACTGAGTTGGCCCTTCCCCAAGCTTCTGTTCTCTATACAACCCAGATGCTTTGGCTATGGTAGTCTCTAGAACTAAGCTTCTCTCTTTCCTCTTTCTTCCTCCTATTTGCCCCCTCCCCCATCCAGTCTGGGCTCTTCCACATGCCTCTGGCTATGTTTTCCCCGGTATGTACGATAAACCTCCTCCCCCAACCATACCTAGGGACATCATGTCTTCTTTTTTATGTTTTCACTCATGATATAGTGTGTGCTTTTGATGCTAGGTCTGGGGGAATGGAGACAGGCAATACTCTGTTAG
>NW_022196895.1:54380223-54380420 GCF_008632895.1 Mastomys coucha
GCCTAGTCTACATACGAGTTCTAGGCCAAACAGGGAAACGTAACAAAAGGCTATCTCTATAACAACATATTTTTCAGCCATATGTAAGAAATCTGTTACATCTTTTCCTCACTTTATCCCCGTCCAGAGACCTAACTCTCTCCTGCTTCCTTTCTTCCTGTCTCCAACCCGGAAGTCCCTCCTACTCTCCCAGTGAT
>NW_022196895.1:54380430-54380647 GCF_008632895.1 Mastomys coucha
ATTCATTAGGGGATTGGTTCACAAGAAGTCACCTGAGTATGACTCACTTCTTGTCCGCAGCCCCTCCCAGGAGAGCAGAATTAGCATCAACATACAAACAGCACCAGGCCCATCTACAACAATCAAGTATGGACTAGATTAAAGAAAATACTCATAAAGAAAGGAATTAACATATCTCTGGTGTTGATCATTAGGTTTCTCCTGGTCAAAACCTACA
>NW_022196895.1:54380657-54380923 GCF_008632895.1 Mastomys coucha
CTCAGTGGCATGGGGGACGTGCTAGTTACTATAGCACACTGTCTCATGGTGAAAGTTCTTGGAAGCTGAAATGGGCAACTGGGTTCCCAACAATATGGATCCTGAGATAGCAATTATGTGGAACTAATTTGTGATACCACCTCTTCCTCAACAAGGACACACACACACAATCTAACAAGGTGACTTTGGGACATCCCTGTCCCGGACATCCTTCCTTTTCCTTCAGTCCTCTATAGCTGCTGTGTTCTTGCGTTGAGTTTGTTCTT
>NW_022196895.1:54380933-54381660 GCF_008632895.1 Mastomys coucha
TTGGGAATTCCTTCCGTGTTTTCTTTACTTGGTACCCTACTCACCAGAGCATCAGCTATTCCACTCTTCCATCTCTCCCTGCCTAGTTCTCTGAGCAGCATCCTGTTAAGGATACATGGAAGGGAACATTTTTTACAAATTCTTATGTATCCCAAACCATTTTCTCTTATCCTTGCAGATGGAGAACTGTAGAACTGTAAGTTGGAAATTGTTTTTATTAGGATTTTGATTTTGTATTTCCTGTGTGATGGAACTAGGTGGTGGGTTCCAACAAAATCACACTGGGCAGCAGGTATCACATGGGAGGTACATACAGAAGCTGCTTCGGAGGAGAAGGAAGGGGAGAAGAGAAAAGGGAGGGAAAATTCGGCCTTTTATCAGGCCATAGCTCATGTACAAGAGGACATGCAGCAGGGACAATGTGTCACTTCTGGACAGCTAGTGATGATGTGTCTTGTTGTCACTGGGTCCTCAGAAGCTGGCTGTGAAGATGTCACGGAGTCTCTTTCAGCTGTCCCTGGAGGTTCCTGATTGCTAACACTGTGTACATGTTGATAAGTCTATTATCTTTGTGTTTCTTGCCCTTGAATTTCTCCTCTCTGTTTCTTTTCCTCTCCCCTCTCCTCCTCCTGTTACTCCAGGTGCTTTGTTCATTTCCTCCATCTTTGAAGCCTTTCCATTTCTACAGATTGAGCCCCTTAGGCTAAGTCATAAATTTCCTTTTTTT
>NW_022196895.1:54382392-54382680 GCF_008632895.1 Mastomys coucha
TTATTTTATTTTCTTTTTCTTTTTTCTTTTGGAGGGGAACCTGGGAAAGGAGATATTTTAAATAAAGATAACATCTAATAAAAAAAAATGAATCCACCGCAAACTCTCTTTCCCGCTGGTAATGTTCTAGTGCTGGCACTGGTACCATCTGGCCACAACACTATGTTCTAGTGCTGGCGCTGGTACCATCTGGCCACAACACTATGTTCTAGTGCTGGCACTGGTACCATCTGGCCACAACACTATGTCCCGGCGAGCTCTAGCTATTTTCTCCCAGCTAGCAGCAAC
>NW_022196895.1:54382745-54383304 GCF_008632895.1 Mastomys coucha
AGCATGACTCTTAAGGCTTAATTATCTAATCAGGTTTATATAATAATAAGATAGCAATTTACAAGATGTCAATACAATAATTTCTGAGCCCAATGATAAAGACAATATTTTATTCCAATTATCCTAACTTTGTAAAAACCTTAACTTGGTTGTTATAACCACATGGGGTCTGAATCATCATCTTCCTCTGACTCCATGATGAAGATCCTCCCCTCCTGCTCTCTGACCTCTCTCCCCCTCAACTTCTAGCTCCACCTCTCTATTACTGTCCAATCACAGGCCTGCCACTGCCCTAATATGATTGGACAGAGAAAATGTTGCAACATGTATGTGTTTGTCCGTGTGTGTGTGTGTGTGTGTGTGTGTGTGTGTGTGTAGGTAAAGTGTGTGTATGTCTATTGAGGAGGGTACTCCTAGCTACTTGTCTTCATTTGTGAACTATTCAGATGCTTCAGAAAAGAATCTACAACAACGAGAACAACAACAACAAATAGCAAGTTTTAAAGGCAAAGAGAGAAGTCAGGAATGTTTGTATACTTCCTCTTATCTCCCTGTTTTA
>NW_022196895.1:54383314-54383385 GCF_008632895.1 Mastomys coucha
TTCTTGACATTTACAGAAATGTTTGTTTGTTTGTTATTTCCAGGAGGAAAAAACCCTTAGCTGTCTATAGG
>NW_022196895.1:54383395-54384063 GCF_008632895.1 Mastomys coucha
CAACCCATAACTAGAATTATTTCACAGACAGAACTTCTCACATGGTAGCCTATTTATGCTTATACCTTTGTTGTCTACTCTTTGAAGGGACTAATTTCCTTATTCAGGATCCTCTCTGGAGTTCTGCAGAGACAAATCAGCTTTCTTTTGGCTTCCCCTTATGTTTGGCTTTGTTGGGTGGGGTTCTGTATCTGACCACAGTCTCATGACTTTAATGAAACTCTGGGACTGTTTTCTTCTGTCTGCCTTTCTGCTTAGGGTCTCTAGATATGTTCAGTCTCATCATGAGTTGGACTTGAAGAGGCCGGATCAAGATTCTCTAACAAGGCCTTCTCAGCATAAATAGGGCAATTATATATTCAAATATTCCTGTAACTCTTGGGAGGCAACTAAGCCTAAGCTTGTTTTCTGTGTCTGGAGCCAGTTGTCATTTCCATATAGAGAGTCCCCTTTTTACACCCTCCTTTCTCCTTATGGATCTGTCCTTCATGCATCCAATATAATAAACAAATTTTCACAACTATCCTCTCCAAACTACACTTACCTTGGAATTATCTTTCTCCAGATGTGTTCTAGCTCTTATCTGTCCTGTAGCTCTCAAATTACATGATATAACCTAATTCCCCTCTTTATTCTTGGATCCTATCCAATGATCTTTTCAATTAAAA
>NW_022196895.1:54384073-54384320 GCF_008632895.1 Mastomys coucha
AGAGTTCTGGTGGCAGGAGTCATAAATGTTTAAAAGTGTCAAGAATTTGAGAGCACACATAAGGTAGCCTTTCTCAAGAAAGAACCCACCAAGAAAGATGCAAACAAATGCATTGCATTGGTTTTAAAAATACCACTGGTGTATTTTCCAAAGTTCCTATGCTCCTTGACATCTTAAGCTTTTTGGCTTTTTGTTTTTTCTCTCTCTCCTTCCTTCCTTCCTTCCTTCCTTCCTTCCTTCCTTCCTT
>NW_022196895.1:54384330-54384584 GCF_008632895.1 Mastomys coucha
CTTTCTTTCTTTCTTTCTTTCTTTCTTTCTTTCTTTCTCTTTTCTTCAAGATGAGGTTTCTCTGTGTAGCCCTGGCTGTCCTGGAACTTGCTCTGTAGACCAGGTTGGCCTCAAGCTCAGAGATTCTCCTGCCTCTGTCTCTTGAGTGCTGGGGAAAGAGGTATGTGCCATCAAACCCAGTGTGTTCACATTTTACCTGAGAGCCCTAATCTCGGTTTCGTTTATTCTTTTGCTTGTCTTCTTCATTCAAACCT
>NW_022196895.1:54384594-54385481 GCF_008632895.1 Mastomys coucha
CACTTATGATCATTTTCTGAGAAGTTCCTATCTCTGGCCTCCTTTATCAGAAATTTTGCCATGTATCTTCTGTTGTTTTGGGTAAGTTCTTGAGTTTATTACACAGGGAAAAATAACTAAACTAGTAAGGGTAAGAGTCAGGAAAGTTGCTAAAGTGGCTTGAAAAGTTGCAGGAACATTGGATATAGTGTTGGATATAGTCCACTACTTTTGGACCAGCCTTTCCCTGAAGATCATTAAATTTAATTTCTGGTTTGCCCTGAGCTGCAGCACACCACAGGGAATGGGGAAGTGGTAACTAATGCTTAGAGCTTCTCTATAGCAGAAAAAGCATGAATATCTGCTCTCCAGGATGAGGAACAGAAAACCTGTTCTTTACAAATGTGGCTAGAGCTAGACTTACTTCACATATTTACATGTAATTTTGAGGAAGAAATTTGGAGAGATTTTCAGTACAGGGTGTAAAAGACCAAGACTAATTGGAGTGCTACAAAGATATCTTTTGAGAAAAAACATGATTTTAAGTTAGTGGCAAATATTATCCCAGCTTCCTCTGTAAGGTCAAGTCTGGTCCCATTAATGAAGCAGAGCACGAAATCTGTCAGGAATTTCAGAGCTGGTAGACTTGACAAGTCAGACTTGAGAGTTCCTGGAGGGCATTTAAAGTCTCTGTGAACTCAGACTGTCCTTTGATGCCTCCTGTGGTGTCTCAGGCTTGGCTTCCCTGCCTGCCTCCAGGAAAAGCCCCTGCTTGGCCTCATCCCCTTAACATTTTATGAAGCCAATGAGTTTATTAATGAGATTGTTTTTGTGGCTCTGGGGATTGGATTCGGGGTGCACACTCATGAATGCTAATGGAGGGAGCTCTTTACCACTAATCCTCATTT
>NW_022196895.1:54385491-54386191 GCF_008632895.1 Mastomys coucha
GGAGGCAGATAAGAGGTAGAGTCAAAAAGGAAACCTGTGCAGGAAATCATTTGAAAATCTAGGACACTTTAAATGCCAAGAAGAGTAGAATACAATCAAAATGATGATATTTATTTACAGGAAGACAAGTTGTGTTCCCTGAAAGAGATATATAGCTTGAAACACATAAAAGTACTAAGGTTCAAACATCCTATAGTATCATATGTGTTAACCTTTCAGATTTTTTTGATGGATGAATTTCTTACCACTTACACATTTAGACCCAGTAACAACAAATTTGAAAACAACAAAGAAAATACCAGTCTGTACTTGCCAGAAATTAAAGCACTAAGAAAAATGCAAACATTTTGGGTATTACTTACAACTGTACGAGAAACATTATATGTGGAAGGAGGGTAGATAGAGAAGAAAACTCTGTTTGGCTCATGAAATGTGTGGAAGAGTTCCAACATATATCACAAACCTGAATTTTTAAAGGACCATGTGACAAGACATGTTTAAGCATGATGAAGTGAGTGGTCCAAAGTGAGAGTCCTACTTGGAGGAATTGTTCTCTGGAAAACTCCTGCTTTATAACACTTAGATTTTGTTATGATGCCTCTCAGTGGAGGGCACATATTTTCAGATACAAGCTTTGCTTTCATTATTTTAGCAGATTCTACAAACTTCTAGAATATTCTATAGAATATGCTACTCTAGA
>NW_022196895.1:54386201-54386756 GCF_008632895.1 Mastomys coucha
ATCTGATGTGTTTTTGTGTCAATATTTTGTGTAGTTAGTATCAGGATAATCTCTTTCACAGATCTATAAATAATAGAATATATATATATATTCATACAATATATATCGTAAGAATAACAACTCTATTTAAAAGAATGAGAAGTGGTTTATTCTGAGCACAATATAAATACAATGATCCTACATAACAGATTCAAGCTATTCTGGAAGCCATGTTCTGCAATGAAGCTACAGAACAAAGGAACTTATAGGTCAACCCATCCAGAAAAATACAGTGGGGGGCATTGTACACCACTATAGCAAAGTGGGGAAATTTTTTTCAATATGTTTCAGATATTATTTTAAGGCATTCTTTTTTTAAAAAAATATTTGCTTATTTATTTCACAGAAAATAATCTATATTTTTTATTAGATATTTTCTTTATTTACATGTCATATGATATCTCCTTTCCCAGTTTCGAAAACTTCGGAAAAAACAAACAAACAAAAAAACCCTGTTCTCTCCACCCTCCTCCTGCTCACCAACTCACCCTCTCCCACTTCCTGGCCCTGGCATTC
>NW_022196895.1:54386766-54386888 GCF_008632895.1 Mastomys coucha
GGGCATAGAACCTTCACAGGACCAAGGGCTTCTCCTCCCATTGATGACTGATCAGGCCATCCTCTTAATACATATGCTGCTGGAGCCATTTGTCCCACCATGGCTCTAAACCTCTTTGGTAG
>NW_022196895.1:54387225-54387572 GCF_008632895.1 Mastomys coucha
GTCCTGGAACTCACTCTGTAGACCAGGCTGGCCTCAAACTCAGAAATCTGCCTGTCTCTGCATCCCAAATGATGGAATTAAAGGCGTGTGCCACCACTGCCCAGCGAGCCTCTACTTCTATATTAGTTGGGTACTGTCAGAGTCTTTCAGGAGACAGCTATATTAGGCTCCTGTCAGCCAGCACTTGCTGGCATCCACAGTAGGGTCCAGGTTTGATGAGTGAATATGAGAAGGATTCCCACGTGGAGCAGTCTCTGGATTGTCCTTCCTTCAGTCTCTAATCCATAACTTGTCTTTGCAACTCCTTCCATGGTTATTTTGTTCCCCCTTTTAAGAAGGAACGAAGT
>NW_022196895.1:54387582-54387757 GCF_008632895.1 Mastomys coucha
TGGTCTTCCTTCTTGAGTTTCTTGTGGTTTGTGGATTGTACTTTGGGAATTCTCATCTTCTGGGCTAATATTCACTTATCAGAGTACATACCATGTGTTCTTTTGTAATTGGGTTACTTCACTCAGGATGATATTCTCCAGGTCCATCCATTTCCCCAAGAATTTCATAAATTCA
>NW_022196895.1:54387776-54387934 GCF_008632895.1 Mastomys coucha
GTAGTACTCCATTGTGTAGATGCACCACATTTTCTGTATCCATTCCTCTGTTGAGGAACATCTGGGTTCTTTCTAGTTTCTGGCTATTATAAATAAGGCTGCTATGAACATAGCATGGAGCATGTGTCCTTATTACATATTGGAGCATCTTCTGGGTA
>NW_022196895.1:54387944-54388086 GCF_008632895.1 Mastomys coucha
AGTGGTATAGCTGGATCCTCTGGTGGTACTATGTCCAATTTCCAGAGGAACCACCAAACTGATTTCCAGAGTCATTGTACCAGCTTGCAATTCCACCAGCAATGAAGTAATGTTCCTCTTTCTCCACAACTTCTCCAGCATC
>NW_022196895.1:54388224-54388469 GCF_008632895.1 Mastomys coucha
GCTTCTCAGCCATTCAGTATTTGCCAGTTGAGAATTCTTTGTTTAGCTCTGTACCCCATTTTTAATAGGGTTATTTGGTTCTCTGTAGTCTAGCTTCTTGAGTTCTTTGTATATACTAGATATTAGCCCTTTATCAGATATAGGACTGGTAAAGATCTTTTCCCAATCTGTTGGTTGCCATTTTTGTCCTATTGACAGTGTCCTTTGCCTTACAAAAGCTTTGTAATTTTATGAGGTCCCGTTTG
>NW_022196895.1:54388479-54388588 GCF_008632895.1 Mastomys coucha
ATCTTAGAGCATAAGCTATTGGTGTTCTGTTTAGGAAATTGTCCCCTGTGCCCATGTGCTCGAGGTTCTTTCCCACTTTCTTTTCTATTAGTTTCAGTGTATCTGGTTT
>NW_022196895.1:54389446-54389647 GCF_008632895.1 Mastomys coucha
GGCTACTGGTTTGCTGTATATTGCTTTTACTATGTTTAAGAATGGGCCTTGAATTCCTGATCTTTCCAGGACTTTTATCATGAAGGGATGTTGGATTTTGTCAAATGTTTTCTCAGCATCTAATGAGATGATCATACGTTTTTTTTTCTTTGAGTTTGTTTATATAGTGAATTACGTTGATGGATTTCTGTATATTGAACC
>NW_022196895.1:54389657-54389822 GCF_008632895.1 Mastomys coucha
ATCCCTGTATCCCTGGGATGAAGCCTACTTGATCATGATGGATGATTGTTTTGATGTGTTCTTGGATTCAGTTTGTAAGAATTTTTTGAGTATTTTTGCATTGATATTCATTAGGGAAATTGGTCTGAAGTTTTCTTTCTTTGTTAAGTCTTTGTGTGGTTTAGG
>NW_022196895.1:54389832-54389991 GCF_008632895.1 Mastomys coucha
ATTGTGACTTCATAGAACAAATTGGGTAGAGTACCTTCTGTTTCTGTTTTGTGAAATAGTTTGGGGAGTATTGGTGTTAGGTCTTCTTTGAAGGTCTGATAAAACTCTGCACTAAACCCATTTATGGTCCTGGGCTCTTTTTGGTTGGGAGACTATTAA
>NW_022196895.1:54390001-54390162 GCF_008632895.1 Mastomys coucha
TATTTCATTAGCAGATATGGGACTGTTTAGATTATTTATCTGATCTTGATTTAACTTTGGAACCTGGTATCTGTCTAGAAAATTGTCCCTTTTATCCAGGTTTTCCAGTTTTGTTGAGTATAGGCTTTTGTAGTAGAATCTCATGATTTTTTGGATTTCCT
>NW_022196895.1:54390305-54390671 GCF_008632895.1 Mastomys coucha
AGAACTAGCTCCTGGTTTGGTTGATTCTTTGTATAGTTCTTTTTGTTTCCATTTGGTTGATTTCAGCCATTTTAAGGCCTTCTTAGCTGTAGGTTGATAGAGGATAGAAGCCTGCTAAGCTTAACTGTACGTTCCAAAAGGTTTATCCAATGAGAAAATTAGTTCATATACAAAGGTACACATAAATACCTATTTTCTAAAGCATTTAAGCTAACCAAGATGATTTTTTTCTTCTCTGCCTACATTCCATCTTTCCATAATTATGATAATTTACTTTGCTGAGGTCAATTTGCATGATCTTGAAACTGGATGGCAGTCTCTCAGAGAATGTGTATGGGCTAATGATACTTTCTTTTCCTTCTCTCC
>NW_022196895.1:54390681-54391297 GCF_008632895.1 Mastomys coucha
TAAAGCAGCTGTGATTAGCCAGTTACAAGTATTGAAGGGATCTGTTGGACTATGGGCATTTGGCTGCACAGCTGATGACATCATTTATATAACCCTCCCTTTGTACCATAGCTCAGGGGCTCTCATTGGAATTTGTGGATGTGTTGAGTTGGGTAAGTATGTTTTTGCTAAGTCATCATAATGTTTAATCAGAGATTATGTTCATTATAACTTGAATTACAATGTACTATTTGTGGAAAGGATACATTTTCATAACAGCATATTTTTAAACTATAAAGAACAACAGCCTGGGCATTTGCCCTTGTGGGATAGACTCCCTTTCCTTGTGGTTGCTCATTCTCTGGTAGACTAGTCCCCTGGTCCCCAGACAGTCAGTCACAGTGAGTACATGTCAGCTGTATAATAGCTTAGAGCAATCTCTGAGACCACAACGTTTACCTCGGCAGCATTCTGCTGAGCAAAACAAGTCAAAGCTCAAACAAGAGTCTAGATATGAAAACAATGGGAAACAGACTGCACCTCTTCCAGGCAAAAAGAACAAGCTTATATTACATAGATGAGTTGTAAGGCTGGTTTCTTTTCTCCCCACAGTCTGTCCCACAGTCTGTCCCAAATA
>NW_022196895.1:54391307-54391680 GCF_008632895.1 Mastomys coucha
CTAATGATAGAGTTTATAATTCTATAGATTCCATATGCAGACATGCATGATGATGTTTCATTTCCTAGCTCCCCAATAATAGAGCTCATTATGACTGCAAGTGTGTGCCTGACCTATGATTGCAAGTCATTTAGACTGTGATCAACATTCACACAAAATAAATATCAATTGTTCAAAGTATATGTAAGAATTTTTGTAGAGACATGCATTGCTGTTAAATATATAAATATAGTGTAGGGCCATAGTCACTTCTCCACAGATACAGCAAGATGATTATTCATACATCTACATATAAATCACCTTTGTGAGAGTTAAGGAAACTGGTTGACTGACCAGAGCACCTGACTTTAGCATAACAGAAAGAAAGAGGGAG
>NW_022196895.1:54391845-54392843 GCF_008632895.1 Mastomys coucha
GAGAGAGAGAGAGAAAGAGAGAGAGAGAGAGAGAGAGAGAGAGAGAAAGAAAGAAAGAAAGAAACTGATCCTTTGTGGAAAAGAGGCATTTGACCTAGATCTGTTCTTGAAACCTAGTGCCAGACCTGTGTGGTGAAATCCACTGCCAGCCCAAGGAACCCCACTGCCACACCATACCTGTTATGGATCGAGCTATGGAATTACCTTAGGCTGGTTTACTAACTGCCCCTAGCATCTCTTCTTGAACAATCAAGGACAGAGCTGGGAGCAAGACTGTGAAGCTGGGCATAAAAACAAGTGTGGGTGCTCATTTTAGAACTCAAAAGCAGTAAAGCCTGGGGTAGTCATAAGACCAAGTGATTCGACTCATGGATACATGCCCAAGGGAACTGAAAACAGGAAGTCACACTCGGCCGTGGGTGTGCCTATTATTGTTGATGTCCAAGAGAAGAAGGAACCCAAATACACACTACTGATGTATTAACAAACAAAATATTACATATCCATGGATGTAGTCAACCATAAAGAGGATGAAGTGTTAATATATGTTACAAGATAAACAGACCCAAACCACATATTATAGTAAGTGAAAAGACCAGACACACTATGTCCCAATAGTCCAGAGCAGGAAAGTTTAGAGGCAGATGTTCAAAAACGATCACCAAGGGTAAGGGAGTTGGGTAGGGGGAGGTGGAAATTGGGGTGACTGCTAAGGTGATGCCGGTTCTTTCAGGGAAATATAAACAAATGTCCTAGAACTAGATGATGATGGCAATGGCACCTTTGTGACTATATGAAAAAAGCTCTGGATTGTGTACTTTAAATCGTGAATTATATCCCAATTAAAAATGGATGCCATGTTAAAATGTTATTAGAACTAGGTTCTATACCCATTGATGGGATTTTAGCACAGCTTGTTAAATCTCAGGGGATGATGAAGCTGCTTTAAAGTCTTCACACTAAACTGCATGTTTTTTGTTTTTTTTTTTTTTTTTTTT
>NW_022196895.1:54393002-54393154 GCF_008632895.1 Mastomys coucha
AACAACAAAAACAAACCCCTGTTGCCTCCCACTTCCCCATGCCTGCCACCCCACCCTCTCCCACTTTCCGGCCCTGGCATTCCCCTACACTCGGGCACAGGACCTTCACAGGGCTGAGGTCCTCTCCTCCTATTGCTGATCGAATTTGCAAT
>NW_022196895.1:54393164-54394252 GCF_008632895.1 Mastomys coucha
GCTGCCAGAACAATCAGACCCCTCCATGTGCAGTCCTTGGTTGGTGGTTGAGACCCTTTTTTGTGCAAAGATAAAAGGAGGCAGTATCATTCATCTCTGAGAGGAAGGATGGGTGACCCGCCCAGTGCCCACGTCAGTATACATGTACTTCTAGTAATGCGGTAGTCTAAATACATGTACTTCCATGGCTGTGGTATTCTACATGTGCTTCTATGGCTGTGGTAGTATATATGTACTTCTATGGCTGTGGTAGTAAGCCTGCACATTCAATACTGTAGTAGTATACATGTAATTACTGATTTTAATTTCCATTCCACAAATCGCAACAAACACATTTGCCACCAATATCAGGTGACTACACTAAGACATGGATCTTAAAGTTCACGTTTCCAGATGAGTTTGTCACCGGTGACCATGGATGAGTCATGAAAGCCTGGAAAGTGAATGGATCTGTTAGGACAGCGCTATCAGTTGTGTGCCATGTTAACTTAATGCCTGTTTTCAATCTCTTCGTGTAGGTGCCACGTGTGTGCTAAAGAAGAAATTCTCCGCAAGCCAGTTTTGGAATGATTGCAAGAAGTACAACGTGACTGTGTTTCAGTACATTGGGGAACTTTGCCGTTATCTGTGCAAACAACCTCAGGTAAGAGAGTGCTTCTTAGAGGCACTGAGGGAGTAAGTCAGAATATGCTTTCTTTGCTTTCACTGCACAATTCTCCAGAAGAGAATTTGTCCAACACACACAGGTGCTTATAGTATACAAGATAGAAGAAATATAAAAGTCCAAGAAAATAGGAGGAAAGCCACCCAAGGAAGTGTCAATAATATGCTTTGTGCTACAGCAGGGCCAGGCAGACCCATAGTCTGGTGCACTTCAGGATCAGGGCAACTCCAGTTTGATTGTGAAATTAGATGCATAGACTTACAGAAAAATAATTCCAAGTTGAACTTAGATAATGCTTAAAATTCTAGGCTTTAAAAATGACACCAATTATACTTTCCTAGTTTTCTTTTGAGTACATGATTACATTGGGTATATTCCTGGTTGTGTTATTTTTTTGGTTTTTTTTTTTTTTTTTTTTTTTTTT
>NW_022196895.1:54394440-54395669 GCF_008632895.1 Mastomys coucha
ACAACTTTCTGACTTTCTAAACACTCTTGACAACTAAGATGTGTTTTTTTTTTTTTCTTTAATCAAATCAACATGAACGCCTTCCTGAAAAGCTGTAGAGCATGCTACCCTTTGAGAGGAGGGGCAGCAGAGCTATGGCTCTGAGCTCCATCTCCTGGCCTGAGTTCCCTCTCTCAGCATGTTTGCCAAGGTGTGGATGGATGGTGGTGGACTGGAACAGCTCTTCTCTTCTTCCTGGTTACAATATTAACACTGCTGCTTCCACTCATTATGTACATAATACATAATGAAACTAGGCTGGGAACCCTAAAGAAATATATAATAAATATGTGCTATTGCACAGGACAGATGAACACAGAAAAGAGTGAATGTGACTGTGGATAGCCTGATCTATGGGAGGCTTTTATTCATGAGCTTGGAGCTCATCATGGGGAGACTTCCTGTCTGTTTGTCTCCTTGTCAGAACCCATCTATGTTTTTCTTATCAGCAAATCTGTATCTATTTAAAGAATATTTTGTTTCATTATCCTTTCTCATCGTGTGTGTGTGTGTGTGTGTGTGTGTACATGCATGAGGTTTCAAACTATGGTCTATTGAAGACTCAGTTTTGTTCCCATTCTGTAAGCCTACCAAACTTGCTGCTTGTACTGCCTCAGGATATTATTGTAAGTGTTTACAAAGAGAGCCAACTGTTGGGACACATGGTTTTTCTTAAAGAGGCATAGAGGTGTGCTGGGGACATATATGCGTGTTATTGATAGGTTTAGGCCAAGAGATCTCACCTAGAATCGGAGTGGAAGGAGTGAAATCGCTACCATCTGCTGCTTATGCTTTTAGTTGATCATTTCGGAATGAAACCCTGTTTTCTGCAGCAAGCAATTCTGCATGCTGGGCTTTAGGCAACAAACATTTAGTTTTGTTTTGCTTTTGCCTCTATATGGAGCAACGAACATTCTCAGTTCCTGAAAACTTAAAATTATGCAGAATTTTCTGCATTTCAAGAGAAACTTGGAAGTGTCAGTTTCTGGGGGCATTTAAAAGTGTCTTCAGCCCTGTCGTATTAGAGTTTCTACGTTGGATGGAGTTTGTCTTCTGGAAGAATGACACTGTTTCTGGGAAGGAATTGCTGGCCCGATAGGAGGCAACTTCCCTTCAGTCCCTGCTGCACCAGATAGCAGCTTCACAAAGAGGTTTTTTTGAGTTTTTGTTTTGTTCTGTTTTTTTTTTTT
>NW_022196895.1:54395679-54395857 GCF_008632895.1 Mastomys coucha
GTCGTTGTTTTGTTTTTGTTTTTAAAGCAACTAGAGCTTCATGTTGGTGTGACTCCTTTGTAGTTATGATCACACCAGTCTGCTATATTGTATTGAAAGCCAGATGGTCATGTCTACTGAGAACTAAGCCATAGGATATCTCTGATAGAAGTCTGACAGTGTCAGAAACTCTGTGTGA
>NW_022196895.1:54395867-54396337 GCF_008632895.1 Mastomys coucha
GGGCTTTTAAGCAGCTGAACAACAGGCATCTTCTGAGGCTCTTAAATGATCCTGTCTAATCTATCTGTCATTTGTCTATGTGTCTACCTATAAATCATCGGTCCAATATCATCTGTCTAACCTATCTGTCATTTGCCTATGTGTCTACCTATAAATGATCAGTCCATATGTCATCTATCTAATCTATCTACATCTATCATCTATCTACCTATCTATTATCTATCTATCAATCATTTATCTACCTATGTATCAATTGATCTACATCTATCACCTATATATGTATCTATCTAATCTATCATCTATATACCATCTACCATCTATCTACATCTATCTATCTATCTATCTATCTATCTATCTATCTATCTATCATCCATTTTTCTCTCTCATTCTTTCTACATGTATGTGAGATTATTTAAAGATCTGAGAGTAAGCCAGGCAGTGGTGGTGCACACCTTTAATCCCAGCACTTG
>NW_022196895.1:54396347-54396580 GCF_008632895.1 Mastomys coucha
GCAGGTGGATTTCTGAGTGCAAGGCCAGCCTGGTCTACAGAGTGAATTCCAGGACAATCAGGGCTATACAGAGAAACCCTGTCTCAAAAAACAAAAATAAATAAAATACAATAAAATAAACAAAAAATAAAGATTTGAAAGTAAAGATGTAAATGCTTCTTTCTGTATGCTTTTCCAGAAACATAAGAGAAGAGCAGGCATCAGAGCTCATGTTTGGATGGCTCCTTTGAATG
>NW_022196895.1:54396590-54396740 GCF_008632895.1 Mastomys coucha
TCTAGTATTAATAAAATAAAGTGTGGACTTTGAGGATTTTTCAAGTGTGTCCACAAACAATAATAAATAAAACTATGTAAGTGTCAGATGAAAAAATCCATATAAAAGAATTTGTATCATTTTTCTAGACACAGACTCCATATTGAGAAT
>NW_022196895.1:54396750-54398050 GCF_008632895.1 Mastomys coucha
CCTACTATGTAGAATGGACAACTGATGGCCTTTGAGGAGTTCCATGCAGATTGGCTAGAATGTTTATGGGAACATTTCCTGGAGAAATACAGTTTTCTTTTCTTACTGTTGGATATTAGAGGATGTTTGTTTTAATCATAACATGCATTCTGGGTGTACATTCCACATCCCTTCTTCTGGATTCTGGGAAACATTTATTCTCACAACTTCTTTCAAATAAACCTCTTCAAGTGACTGACCAGACTGTCCTTCATATAGTGGCCTGGGTCAAGAGAGGAATCGACCCAGTGCTCAAACTCTCAGGCTTCCTGTCTCAGTTCCAGAGTGACAATGAAATTAGTTAAGGTCACTTTGAAAACTGCAGTTTACCAGATGATACTGTTTGTGCTAAAATAAAGATTTTATACTTTGAACTTTACTTATAATTTGGGAGAAAGGCCATCAAGCTCGTCCTATAAAGATGCACAATATTAAATATTTTTGGCTTCATGGATCCCAGTGCCTGCCTCACAACTACATGACTCTGCCTACGCATCTCAAAAATGCTATAGGTGATCTCCAAATAAAAGGTATGGCTGTCTTTTATTAAAACATTTGAAACAAACAGGTGTGCCAGCTGTGTTCCTTGAAGGCTGTAGCTCGCCAAAGCTTGATTTTGCCTTCATAATATTAGACACCTATATAAAGCAAAATTTCTGTGCATGTGCAAATAAGATTTTCAAAGCTTTCATTTTTTTCTTTTCTTCCTTTCATATATGTGTGTGAGTGAGTATGTGCAGAAGTGTATGCTTAATAGGATCAGGCCTGCTCTATGGATTTGTGATGTTATATTTTCATTATTGTATGTAAATCGTTTTCGCTTATACACACACAGTTCTGTGTGAGTGATTTGAATCAAGGAAACAAAATTGTGAAATAATTACTGTGGTAACTTTCAACAATTAACTCGATGACCTGTGAAATAATAACTTTATATCACACAGGAACATAATTTCGGCTATGTCTTACATCCAGGAGTGCATATGTTTGAATTTTCAAGTACTTGCCGAGAATAATTTAAAGGAGTTTTGTCTGTCTGTCTAGCAAGTCTGCTGAACGACCACTGAACTGGGGAACGTCTGCTTGCCAGTCTTTCCAAGTGCAGTGCATAGATTTAAGATTAGACTAATAGAATCTAAAACCGATCGTACATGATGTGACTCAGTCCATAAATTAATAAAAGAAGCTGCACCTTTGTTGTAAAGTTAACACGAAATGAATGTAATAGTTCCATATGAAGGGGCAAAAAAAATGTTCTAGT
>NW_022196895.1:54398060-54398707 GCF_008632895.1 Mastomys coucha
ACTGCTACTTATGTGAGAGCAGTATGTTAATATTAAATGAAGGGGTATTAACAAGAGCAGAAAAGATTATATTTAAATACAAAATAAATGATGATTACAATGTTAAAAAGAAGATAATGCTGAGCAGAATCTTTGTAGCTGTTAGAATAGTTGTATCTGTTAAGTATGTCATTAAGCAGAAAGGATTCAGTTTGCTTAAACACAAAGCCAGGTAAACCTGGAAGATATCACGTCTTCTTATGGAATGATGTCTTAAGTGAAAATCCTTAGCTTTAATTTGTTAAAGTGGGAGTCAGCTCACCTTCCACGGTAGACAGTAATTTAAGTAGTTGCTTCAAAGTCTTAGCAACCCGCCTGTCTCAGATCCACCCTCTATGATGTATTCATTCCTGGGATGGCAAGCATGAAGATCAGTATAGTGATATTAATAATGGTGAAATAATATGGTAATCAGAAAACAAATGATAAGGAAATAAATCATGGCATACTTATCCAGTGATTGGATAATTGTAGGAAATTGTGTGCTTGAAGGATGACAGCTGTCACAGCGGGGGGAGGAAGGTTAATGGACAACATGATACCATCTGGAATCACCTTTATACAGTCCCCTACTTGTGAGGGATTGTCAGAACACGGTCCAGGAGTAA
>NW_022196895.1:54398717-54398941 GCF_008632895.1 Mastomys coucha
TTCATGCTTAGGAGTGAAGTCAGGAGAATTCTGAGTGCTTTTGAAAAAATTCCAAGAAAACAAGACAAAAGTCTCGTGGCCTCAGTTTCTTTAAAAACATAGAATTGTTCTTGGGTTGGGTTTTCATGACCCTTCCAGGCATAGGAGGTAGGAGTGAGTTTACTTCAGGTTGTTCATTACAACTGGCTATCAGTTTTTGTTTATATGCCTCCACGGAAAAACAT
>NW_022196895.1:54398951-54399945 GCF_008632895.1 Mastomys coucha
CATGTGGCTTGTCCTTGTGATTATACACATGAACTCAAGAGAATTTACTCAGGAGATCTTTCTGAATCCTCAGAGTATAAATTTCCTGCTGCTCTCAATAGGGCTGCCTATTGCATTAGAGTTTAGTCTGACTCATTTCTAGGTGACACTCTCCCAGGTCCATCTGCCAGTTGGAGCAGTAAACAAGGGATTATTTAGCTTCTGGACATTCATTAGATTAACTGATGTGGGAAGACCTATCTAACTATGGCCTGGACCATTCCTGGGTGGAGATCCTGAACCATATAAGATGGAGTGAGCTAACCATGGATGTACACAGTTCCTGTACTTTCTGGTTGGAGGTACTTTGAGGCCAGGTGCTTCAAGCTCTTACTGTCTTGAGTTGCTGTCATATGGACTGTAACCTTGAATCATGAGCCAAAATAAACACATTCTTCCTTAAGGTTTCTTTCAAACGGGTATTTAATCAGAGCAATAGAAAAAGTAAATAAAACAAATTAACAGTTTAGAACAAATATTCAGAACACAGCAACAAAGCAGAATGTATAGATACATCACAATGTAATTTTATCAGTGCACATATGTGGATCTGTAAAATCATATTGTATGGCATCATTTTAGGTTTTGTTTCCTTTTTTTTAAAATTTACAAGTTTTCTGTAGCATCTGTAATTTTATCTTTTTCAGCAACATCACACATTGGGTCAGTTGATCTTTCTTTATACTCTCCAAGGACAATCATCTGTTTCCTTTCTTTTTAAATTTATTTTAACAGGCATGGATAGCTTGCTTGTATGTATAACCCTACGTCACCCTGCTTGGTGCCCATGGAGGCTAGAAAAGGATATCAGGTCTCCTAAAACTGAGTCAGAGACAGATATCAGCTACTATGTGGGTGCTGGTTATCAAACCTGGATACTCTGCAAGAGCAATTAATAATGCTGTTAATTGCTGAATCATCTCTCCAGACCCTGATTTTTATTTTTATTTTTTTT
>NW_022196895.1:54399955-54401545 GCF_008632895.1 Mastomys coucha
AGAAGATACAAGTAGAATAAAGAAGGCTTGAGTGTCAGAGGAACAAAATTGATATTTTGGATCAAGAGATTCTGGTGATCCTTTTGATTCATTTGGCTTTCTATATGAGCTGGAACATTAAGATGATTATCTCTCTCAGTTAAGGATATATATAACTACAGCCTATAAAAGTTCAAGTCTGTGGAATCTGATTTACAGGCTCCTTTTGTATTGGCTTCAGTACTGTGCCAACACATTTCACAATGATTCTTGATGAAACCCATCTCTAACTTGAAAAGCATCCAAGAATTATGCCATATAAAAGATTACTGTCTACTCAGGCAAAACAAATCATAAGGCTTGCGATGTAATTGTCCTATTCAGAACACGGGCAGTGCAAAGTTCAAGAATTAGTTCCATTCCAGATAAGCAATATCTACAGGCTCCCAGGAGGCAGGACCAGCATAGCTGCTCTCAGCTGTGTGAGAAGGAGCTGCTCTCATCGAGTGAGCATCTTTCCATCTGCAGATGACACCTGAAGCTCCATTGGTCAATGAATCAACTACCCTGTGAGCATATTTACAAAGGATTCTGTGAGTTTTGCTTTTATTATATTTATTCCTATTGCTTTTAAAATCAAAATTGTCTTTTTGCACAGTTAAAAGGATTGAAAGAGGAGCGGGAGAAATGGCTCAGTCTCTAAGAGTGGTGTAAAGGACCAGAGTTCATTTACCAGCACCTAGGTCAGGAGGTTCAAACCACTGTTACCCCAGTTCCAAGGGATATACCCACATGCATACAACTAATTTTTAAAAAAAGTTGAAAGAGGTCAGAACAGGTGTCTTTGTGGGAAACATTGCTAGCAATGGAAAGAACAAGGCCTGAGATCAAATTCCTAACACTCTCCTACACAGCGCAGTAGGGCCTCACTTCCCAGTAACCACAGCATTCGGGACAAAGGCATACGGATGCTGGGACTTTACTTGTCAGCCAGCTTAGCCAAAGGTTGAGCTTCCAGTTCAGGGAGAAACCTTGTGTCAAAAAATGAAGTGGAAAATGATAAAGATGCTCAGCATCCTCCTCAGGTCTCCACATTACATGGTGGGCTCACCCATCCAGAAGTGTGTGCATACACCATACACACATACACCCCCAACTCAACTGAAAAAATACAAGTTTTAAATGAAGAAGTACTCTGAAGATAAGAACCATCTTATCTCTCAATCCTTGATCTACAAAGTGATTTTGATATATTCAAGAAAGGTTTTCTTTTTTTGTTTTATTCATGTGTCTAAATAAAACATGCATGCTATTGTCTCATAATTTTATTTCAGTCTTAACAGTCATCTACTTGGTTTTCTGTTCACATATCCATATGTATTCATTTGCTGTGACTATGGAAAGAAAGGAAGAAGAGCAATTTGAGGAGGAAAGGATTTGTTTCCGCTTACAGTTGTCTATCCATCATGAAGGGAATTCAGGGCAAGAACTCAAGGCAGGAACTGAAGCAGAGACCAATGAGCATGGACCAATGCTGCTCGCTGGCTTGGTCTCCATGGCATCCTCAGTTTGCTTTTTTATATGACTGGAGTAGCACCATCCATGGCGGGC
>NW_022196895.1:54401555-54402332 GCF_008632895.1 Mastomys coucha
ATATCAGTCATCAATCAAGACAATGACCCATAGACTTGTCTATAGGCCAGTCTTGTGGGACATTTTCTCAGCTGGAGTTTCCTCTCCTCTGTTGTAGGAAAAATTAAAAAAATGAACCACCAAGTTCCCAGGCTCCATCCAGCTACTCTCTGCCTGCCAACTTTCCAGTGGAGCCCGAGCACCCAAGTTCCCTTTCTTGCCATGCCAGCCCCACGCAATGACCAGCAACCTGGTAGAAACAAAACTCTAGAAGCTTACAATTAACAAGTCAGATTTATATATCAATAAATTCTCAATTCACAAGATGCCCACACAATACTTTCAGAGCCAATTGATAATGGTACAAGCTGCCCACCTAGATTAGACAAGTTATCCCAATTATTCTACCCTTTATGATATCATATCTACCTGTGGCTATTTAAAGCCACACTGATTCAGGATCTTCTTCCTGTCCATTCTCCATTTTGCTTTTCCTCCTCTGAGTTACTCTCTGTCCCTGAAACTCTTTGCTCCACCTCCCTTTTCCCTGTCCAATCACAGGCCTCCTGTTGCACTCATCTTTTAATGTAATTGGACAGGGAAAATCCTGACACACTCCTCCGATGACTGTTGCTTGTGTCACATTGACAGAAAATTAACAATCTTAGTATAACACCAGTACACTTTGAGTAGTCTTAAAATATTAGTGCTTAAAATTATTTAAAATATACTAATTTTATAGCTAAGATACATATAATTTAAACTTGACTCAATGATTTGTTCCTCATATAATAGCTA
>NW_022196895.1:54402342-54403008 GCF_008632895.1 Mastomys coucha
TCTCATTTTTAACTTAGCATTATTAAAATGGCCACTAATTCTTCTTCTACTCTCCACTGTAGTTGAGATTTTTCCATAGCATGTCTTAACCCTTTAACTATCTGGATAAAGTTTACTTATTTACTTATTGCTATAAGACATTCCCCATGGAGATATTTTTTAGGCATTGTCTTCATAAACATGAATATAATTCTGATTTCTGGCAGTGAAAACTAGTTTGTCCTGCTCTTAAAAAGCTGAAGGTGAAGTGAGGCACACGTGTGCATTCCATTGACTTCCTCATCTCAGCACTATGTCATTACATGCAGTTTTGGTTTTATTCATAGCAGGAGTTCATCTTGATTCATTGCTTAGGAGTTGTAGGATAGTGAAATAAAGCATTTCAGAGATGCTCTTGTCCTATTCCTGTAACATTGTAAATATGTGTTCAGTAGGAACATTGGCAAAGGAGACCTTATAGATATTGTAGTAATGACTCTGATATCTGAAGATTATCCTATAGATTCAACTCAGTGCCAAAAGATTTATAAAATAGCGAGACTTCTGTCTGGCTGCAAGCAAGAAATGTTTAGCATGGGGACTTTAGATATTTTGCAAGTGTACTGGCTAGTTGTGTGTGTCAACTTGACACAGGCTGGAGTTATCACAGAAGGGAGCTTCAGTTGG
>NW_022196895.1:54403030-54403171 GCF_008632895.1 Mastomys coucha
ATTTTCTCAATTAGTGATCAAGGGGGTAGGGCCCCTTGTGGGTGATGCCATCCCTGGGCTGGAGGTCTCCGGCTCTATAAGAGAGCAGGCTGAGCAGGCCAGGGGAAGCAAGCCAGTAAGGAACATCCCTCCATGGCCTCT
>NW_022196895.1:54403260-54403508 GCF_008632895.1 Mastomys coucha
TGATGAACAGCCATGTGGAAGTAAGCTGAATAAACCCTTTCCTCCCCAACTTGTTTCTTGGTCATGATATTGTGCAGAAATAGAAACCCTGACTAAGACAGCAAGTATGATTTGGGGAGCAATGAGTAATTTCTGGACCCTATATGTAGAGACCTATGTTGCAAGACTAAAGAGAGGCTCCTTTGACCTGAGACACCCCCTCAGTCCACAGCACAGAAGGAGAGCCATAGTACTACAACCTCAAGGAA
>NW_022196895.1:54403518-54404047 GCF_008632895.1 Mastomys coucha
AAAGAACCTGAATGGTCTTGGGAGTGAATTCCTCTAAGACCTCCAGATAAGAGTCCTGCAGTCAACACCTTCATTTCAGCCAATGTCCGCTTACGGCCTCCGTGAGTTAAGAGCTAATACATTTGGAAGGGTTTAAATGGCTACATCTGAGACATGTATGGCAGTGATCGAAAGCTAAGGAGAGGTCGTTGTGTTAGTATAAGAGACTACTGTGAAGAAATATGGTTTACTGTTGTTGGGTTTGGATTGCTTGCATTTACAAGACTTGATTTGACTCATGGTGCTCTGTGTACTGGCATATTTATGCTGACTTTTGGCAAATTATGTGACAAGCCTTTGCTTGTGCTAGCTATTTCTGATTCTGTATAATAAGGAGTGGAGTTGATAGGCTGTATCGCATACATGTGTCTAACATTAACATCTGTCACTAAATGCTTGACCACAGTTCTGGTACTAATAATCTGTGACCTTCTACACAATCTGTGGAGAATACTACTTGCCTTGAATCCCTGCTAATGCTAAGTGGAAA
>NW_022196895.1:54404057-54405782 GCF_008632895.1 Mastomys coucha
CTAAAAAAAAACCACCCATAAGTCGATATTTTTCGATATTTATTATCAACAATGTCATTTTGATTTTTGTGTCTCTGGTGACTAATGATGTTCTCGCATACACTTACTAGGCACTTGGTTGGAGGTATGGTTCCCATTTAACATTTTGACAAGCACCTAAGCAAGAACAAGCATCTGGAATTTTCATAAAACTACAAAAGGAGAACTGAGCTCAAATCAATGTGCACAGCTGATATACCACAGCACAGAGCAGGGTCCACATGGACCATGCAGAGGGGAACCCAGACAGATTCTGTCTGTTTCTGTGGTATAAGTCTGTGACAGTGCTTAAGAATGATACCCTTGTAGTAGAGGGTTCTGGGTCACTTTGAAAGACTACTGGTAGATCAGCTCTTTCTTTACATTTCAAATTTCTCCTAGAAGAGAGATGAGGCTTTCCTAGTATGGGATGTAAATTAATTTTTCTCTGGGACCCAAAAGGTCCTACAATTCTTAGGCTGTTTTCTACATAGATACACTTGAAAGAGTAGTGTGACATACTGTTATTCTATTAATAATCACATATTAT
Organism: Mastomys coucha; assembly: GCF_008632895.1. Classification (NCBI taxonomy): domain Eukaryota; kingdom Metazoa; phylum Chordata; class Mammalia; order Rodentia; family Muridae; genus Mastomys; species Mastomys coucha. The sequence goes on from NW_022196895.1 coordinate 54,404,626, forward strand.
TATAACTCTATGATATCCATATTCATAGGCATAAACATGTATGCCTACATCATAATCTATTTGTATCAGACTCTTTGTAGAAATAATATATCATTTAACTAATATGTGTCATGTTCTGTGTAATGTCCTTGAATGAACAAGATAGATAGATAGATAGATAGATGATAGATAGATAGATAGATAAACATACACGCACATCTGTCTGTATATGAATATATTTATTGATATCATGAGAAAGAGAGCTTTAAAATAGTTTTCTTTATTTCATAGTTTAAGATGCTTCTAATTTCCATGGTATTTTTTCTTCTTCTCCTCACTGGGTGTTTAAAATCCTGTTATTATCTGTAAATTGTAATTAGTGTCACACAGTGCTTTGAATCAGATTAGGACTTGCTACGGCTAGATATGTGATTGATGTATTTTTGCTACATTTTATGGACACTGGAAGAGAGTATGTATTGTTTAGTAATATCTCCTAATGTTGTATGCACATAAATTCTTAATCAAGCTGACTCATTTTCTTCATGCTTCTTTGTTCCTGTGATTCTTTTCTTATCTAGTCAACCAGCACCAGATAGAGGCCAGCAATAGACGTTACCCATTGCTTCTTGAGTATCTGCAAATGTAGAGCTTTATATATTTTGACTATGTTACTCAACAAAAATGAATTTGATGTTGTTATCCTTCCAGTGAATTACTAAATGCTCCTCTTCATTTGCCAAAACATTTCTGTAGTTAAAGCCAACCCCACAGGATATTCTTTGCTCGTGCTAGGTTCTTCTTTGCCTGTCTGACTACTCTTTAGTTTTCTATCAGCTGATACTGCAGTTTGTTACCCGCTGGTTGTGATAAAAGACTCTTGACAAAAGTAGCTCAAAGAGAAAGGCTTTATTTTAGCTTAGTTCAAGGTCAGCCTATCACAGCAGAGGAATCAGGCAGCAGGAACAGCTGATCACACTATGCCCATCCTCAAAGAAGAGAGCAAGGGACGTCTTTGCTTCTTAGCAAATGACTCACTGATTCTTTTTTTTTTTTTAAGATTTATTTATTTATTATATGTAAGTACACTGTAGCTGTCTTCAGAAGACACCAGAAGAGGGCATCAGATCTCATTGCGGATGGTTGTGAGCCACCATGTGGTTGCTGGGACTTGAACT
>NW_022196895.1:54405792-54406340 GCF_008632895.1 Mastomys coucha
GGAAGAGCAGTCGGTGCTCTTAACCACTGAGCCATCTCTCCAGCCCGACTCACTGATTCTTAACATGTTCTACTCACAGTCCAAGAACCCTTGCCCCAGGAATGACTCTGCCTATTGTTAATATGGGCCTTCTGCATCAATTAGTGAATCAATGCATCTCCTTACAGGCAGGTTAAGAGGCCTGGGTCACAGGTGAATTTAGATTCTATCAAGCTGACAGCACTGAGAATGTGTCTGGCACATAAGACCTGTTTCTTACACATGGTATCTAGTTTGGCTTCATGTATTTATGGTTTAAGAAAGTGTTTTCTATGTAGAATTTACATTTTTATTTAATATCCTTTCTGACATATTTGAGCTTCAGTTTTCTATGATGTTGGTGGTGTTTGCTTGTTTGTTTGTTCCATCTGTGATTTGTGCCATTCCTCATTTTCCTTATCTTTACATGCAATTTTATTTTTATTATATGTTCATTGACTGCCTCTTTAGATAGACAGTCTTTCTTTTTGTTTTCTCTAAACGTTTTCCTCTGGGCTGTTGAAAGTTGG
>NW_022196895.1:54406350-54406503 GCF_008632895.1 Mastomys coucha
AAAGGTGGCATCTGTCAAACCCGAGAACCTGAGTTTATACCTGAGAGAGCTGATGCCTGTATGTCGTCCTCCGACCTACACATGCCGGCTATGGCATGCACGTACATGCATGCATGCCACACGCACTCACACACTCACTTTAGAAACGTAAAG
>NW_022196895.1:54406513-54406778 GCF_008632895.1 Mastomys coucha
CTTGAGCACCCTAATTACTTTAAATAGTACAACATCAATCCTTAATTCGTCACATGCTATCATAAAATAGTATTTTCCCACTTTACAGAAAATGCAGTGATTTTATAAAACTTTAATTCAGTCATAGACCTTGAATGTTTATGTCCTAGGTATTGTCTCTAACTGTGCACATTAAAAATCCTATAAGCATTATCAACATTGAAGAGCAAATGTTTACTCACACATACATGTGCGTATTCCACTTTCTAGACCTGTTCGTTCCTTT
>NW_022196895.1:54406788-54406994 GCF_008632895.1 Mastomys coucha
TTTGTTGCTCTATCAATAACACTATAGAATTGATGTTAACACATCATCCTTTGTGTTCTGTCAAGTACCACTGTACTAAATACGCATATTTAGTTTTACATATCTTTGTAGACATTTTTTAAAGTGTATGTGAACGTGTTATGTTTCTGTGTGAGTATGCTACATGTGTGCAATGTCCTCAGAACTTCTGGCACTGAAGTTACAGA
>NW_022196895.1:54407004-54407509 GCF_008632895.1 Mastomys coucha
CTGGCATAAGTGCCTGGACCTGAGCTCAGTTCCTCTGCAAATAAACTCGGTTCCCCTGCAAGAGCAGCAAGTGCTCTGAACCACGGAGCCAGCCCATGTTTAGGTTTTAGTTTTATAAAGGTATGATTTGTTTTTAAGGTTTTCAATAATGCTTTCATAGGACATAAAATAGCCAGCCATAAATGGCCTCCCTACTTCTTTGAGAATAATCTTCCTCCCTCTTTCTCTAGTTTTGCATATCTCCTTTCTCTCTTTTTTCTTACCACTTACTTTACCAGAAAATGTTCAAGCACCATACTGATATTTATTATTTTTGATATTTTCAACCTTAAGTACATAGCCCGATAGTCTTCCAGCCCTTTTAGAAATTGTTCAGGTAAGTTTATTCTTTTTTCAGTTTCTTACTGTTCTGCAGGAATATATATTTTTCTCTGGGGCAGTTTTCACATGACCCACACACGTTAGACTTCATTTCACATGTTCCAACCTTTAAAACTGTATGCTT
>NW_022196895.1:54407519-54407681 GCF_008632895.1 Mastomys coucha
TCAGAACAGTATTAAAATCTAATTACAGATGCCTGGTATTTGGCACCTAAGGGCTCAGCATAGAGTTTGGCATAACGAAGATCAAATCATTTCATGGAGGTACTTCGAAAGTCGACATATTTTCTCTCAACTAATTTTTCTGATTACTTACTGCTCCTGTTC
>NW_022196895.1:54407691-54407807 GCF_008632895.1 Mastomys coucha
TGTTGTAGATTGGCCTTGTGATCAGGGCAAGGGGATTTCTCACCTGAAATGCACTTTCATTACATTCTTCCGGTCCAGTAGCTTCTCAACTCAAACTGATTTCCTTACATCTGGAA
>NW_022196895.1:54407817-54408601 GCF_008632895.1 Mastomys coucha
AACTTTTCTAGCATTTAGGCAATGAAGAGCAAGTAACAGGAGACTCTTCGGCAAGCTTCAGAGCTCCTTCATTCTTTCTCATAATTTCTTGATATTGAGGAACATTTCTTGGGTTCCCATCTGTAGGCTTCAATACCTAGCTCACCCATTTCTAGTCACATATTTTATGTGTTCATGTTTTAGTTTCCCAAATAGCTTCACGTTCATTTCTGTTTATCTTTGAGCTTTTAAAGACTAAAATGTTTCATTTTAAAACATTTTGATGGTGCTTAGAGAAACAGACTGATCATATTAAATTGTCAGTGTCAAGGTCATTGATCTCTCTACTTTATCATTATTATTGCTAATTTAATATTGCTTTTACCCCACAAGTGGTTCTGAGCAAATTATCAATTTACCATGATCACAATTATAATCCAATCTCATTTGAACTTAAATGTGCATTGTTCACATTAATTGATGTTATGTTTCTTGAACATAGAACAAAATCCATTTCTTCTTTAACTCAAAATACAAATAAAGGTTGAGAAAGTCATGCATTCTAAGTATGAATTATGTTACTTGTCTCATTTTCAATCAAATTGTCTCTAAGGAGTTAATTTTTACTGTTACTTCCTCTGCTGGGTATTAGAGGTTACTTGTTGGCTGCAAAATTATACAGGTAGTAAATGAAAATAAATATTGCATAATCTTTTGAAAATTTTGTTCAACCTAAAATACAATTTTTCCCTTCCTAGAATGTCTACCCCTATCAAAGAGGTCTTGGCAATTTGTAATTTGGAAG
>NW_022196895.1:54408611-54410481 GCF_008632895.1 Mastomys coucha
TCCCAGATATGGAGGTGAACCAGAAATGTCCCTCCTACCCAGCATTAGCTGCTGGACATGATTGTCAACAGAACTCTGTGGTTTTCTTGTGCTTGTCTCTTTCTTCTACTACTGCACATGCCCCATTTAATTTTAGGACAGTTCAGTTGCCGTATAACAGCAAAGAGAGAGTGGGGAACTAGAATGACTTACTAGTGAAATTCTTTCTCCTAACAGAGAGAAGAGGAAAGGGACAATCGGGTGCGCTTGGCAGTTGGAAATGGTTTGAGCAGTGATGTGTGGAGACAATTTTTAGACAGATTTGGAAATATTAAAATGTGTGAATTGTACGGAGCTACCGAGGGAAACATAATCTTCATGAACCATACTGGGAAGATCGGATCTGTCGGGAGAGCGAACTTCTTCTACAATGTAAGTATAGCAGTCTCTCTATAGAGAATGTTGATGTCCACACTCTTGTCTAGAGCTTGTACTTCTATATTGTGAAAATTCATATTATGCTTTAGAAGTTGAGAATATTTGCAAAGGCAATGGTGGCTGTGAGTGATCTGTGATGCTGTGGGTTCTGCAAACCCCAGCCTTCTGCCATGTGCTCCTCCTGAGGCATGGGGATGACTGACGGCAGGGTGGGGATGACTGACTGCAGGGTGGGGATGACTATAGTATGGGGATGATTGACTGCCATGTGGGGATGACTGCAGCATGGGGATGACTGCTTCATGGGGATGACTAACTGAAGTCTGGGGATGACTGCCTAAAGCCTGGAGATGACTGCCTGAAGCCTGGAGATGACTGCAGTGTGGGGATGACTGACTGAAGCATGTGGATGAATGCAGAGTGGGATGACTGCAGGGTGAGAATAACAGCAGGGTGGGGATGACTGACTGCAGGGTGGGGATGAGTGCAGCATAGGGATGACTGCAGAGTGGGGATGACTGACTGAAGACTGGGGATGACTGACTGAAGTCTGGGGATGACTGCAGAGTGGGGATGACTGACTGAAGTCTGGGGATGACTGTAGAGTGGGGATGTTTGACTTAAGCCAGGGGATGACTGTAGCATGAGGATGACTGACTGAAGCCTGGGGATGACTGCAGTGTGGGGATGAGTTTGTTTTAGTTTTGTTCAGTTTTCAAGTTTAGTGTTGAATAGTAAAACATAAGTCCTGAATGAGTCTCTCTATTCCTCTTGAGTATTTCCCCTCCACTGCCCCTTATCTTTTTGTCATTTATACCACATAAGTTATATAAGTTATAAGTTATAGTACACAGCAGTAATAGTACTTTAAGAATGAAAGAACCAAAGCAAGGTCTGGAGAGATGGATCAATGGGTAGGATGCACTATAGCTCGTCCAGCGAACCCTAGTACTATGTCCAGTAGTAGCTCAGTTACCTAACTCCAGCTCCGTGGGATCTGATGCCCTCTGCTGGCCCCTTAGGGACCTGAACACCCAGGACATTCATTCACAAACCCATGTGCACATAAGTAAATATACTACCCATAAATAAAGCTAATACACGTAAATAAAGATAATTTTTTAAATTTCCATGAAGTGGGGTATTTAAATAGTGCAATAAACTGCTTAAGCTAAGTGACATATGTGGAACCTATATCTATTAAATGTATAACGCCCATTCATTTCAAGTACTTGGGAAACATTAACAGACATTGGCACGGCGCTTAGGAAATTAAAAACAATTGCATTCCTGTGAAGACCCCGTGACTCCAAGTCACTGCAGAAACTTCCAACAAGAGTGTGCTGCGATCTTTTGTGCTTACGCTGCGGGCCTGTACTCACTATAGTTTCCTCCTAGAAGACTACTGTCGTGTCAGTGATACAACAAATCACAACTGTCTCCTTTTTTTTTT
>NW_022196895.1:54410491-54411456 GCF_008632895.1 Mastomys coucha
AAAAATAGTTTTTCAATTCATTTTGGTTCACTTCTTTATAGCTTGAAAAAATTTTAAAAGTTGTACCTAACACCATACAAACTCTAGTCTCTTTTAATTATTTTAGCTACCTGCCATCTGGTTATAGTACAAATAATTTTTAAAATTCAATGGTCATTCTGTAATTAAGCAAAGGGATTGTAAGTATGTCTCTTAAAACTTGAAAGCTTGCTGCTTCGAGAGGAATCGACTTCCAACTAGAGAGAAATGTTATGAGTTAAGGAGAAAGTATGGGTTTCCTGTAACCCCAATATGGTTACAGCTGCAATCCCTGACACTTATTGCATAAAGAGATGACATCCCATTAACGTGACTGATGTAAAAAAAACAGAAATCAGGAAACAATATTCAAAACATATTCAAATCTAATTTAGGAGTAGCCATTATCATTTGTATGGTAATGTCACCTGGGGAAACAATTCTGAAAGATTAAACATAAAACCTATTGAAGGCAGAAGCCTTGAAGCAAAGGAAACTACAGGTATATGTAGAAGGCAGATAGTGAGATTGCATAAAAATGCTGAACCCTTCAAAATAGCCAAGACATGCTTTCAAAATCATTTTTTTCCCACTGACTCAGAAAAATATCACAATGGGAAGCTTTTTAAAAAATAAGAGCTCAAATGAGAGGAATTTTCAAGGAAAACAGATCAGCTCAGGAATTAGAAACTAAACATGTTCAGCTCAAAGAGGAAAAAAATTAAGAAAAATAAACCTATAATAGAAATGAATCATACATCAAAAGTTTAAAAAACAGAACAGACTGTGCCGCAGGCCAGCCAATCTGGACCTCCCTCAACCCGCGGGAGAAATGGGGGTCCTAGTCAGGTCAACAAGGCGTAGGTGAAGAAATGACAGACAGAGCCGACACAAGGGTGTGTTAGATCTGAATGTATTTCTTAAAAATGGCATCAGACTTTTACAGT
>NW_022196895.1:54411472-54411898 GCF_008632895.1 Mastomys coucha
AGGCCATCTAAAACATACTGGGTCTAAAGCAGCAGCTATCTCCTCTGGACTGGTGCTGCATCCCCTGGACCCAAGTGTTCTGGGCCCAGGGGACTGCAGATTGCATGAATCTGAGTCCTAGCCCATCTAAGTTTTAGTGCGAGTCCCTCTGCAAGTCCATAGTGCTTGCTAGTCCTGCCTGCGAGTCCAAGTCCAAGTCCTTTAGTGCAAGTCCAAGTCCTAGTCCTCCAGCACCAAGTGAAAAGCAGGCTTTTATGGTATACAGAAAGCAGGGCAGATGACAAGAGTCATGTAAGCAGGTGACAGTCACATCAAGGCCAGTGATCTTACTGACCAAGATCACGTATCCATTGTGAAGAGGGCAGAAGAGCAATGGTGCCCCTCCCTGCTGGGGCTAATTTGGTATTCCTATTCTAATTCTCTGGT
>NW_022196895.1:54411908-54412169 GCF_008632895.1 Mastomys coucha
TGCTGGAGGCAATGACTAGGGTTCTGACCTAACACTTCTAGCTAATGTCCTTGAGTGGAAGTCCTTCATTACTCTCTAGTATGCAAAACATTTCTAACTATTGTAAACTATCGATTACCCTAAGGAATGTGCTAGACCTCTGTTGCTAGCTCTGGCGAAGCAGATTCCTTGAGAGAAATTACAAGTTATGGGAAGCTTGGTATTAAACTAGGATAGGTTGGTAACATTGTATTGGCCAGGAAACAATGCCCAATCTAGCCA
>NW_022196895.1:54412303-54412591 GCF_008632895.1 Mastomys coucha
TTGGATTCTTATTGCCTCTTATCCTTCATCAGGATTTTATCCCCGATATTTTGGATGTGACTGGAGTAAACGAGTGTGCGTGGCAAGACTGTAAACATCATTAGGGAGAAAACGACTAGGATTAAGGAGTTGTGCACAGTTCTGGCATGTGCTTAACTGTTCTTGCAGAAAAGAACTGGTCACAGGGAAAAATGATTCCTTTAGCTATACTAGAATAAAATGCTCGTAAAGATTTGAATCATTAACCAAAGAGCATACCATGTTCCAGCAAATGAAAGTATGGTACAG
>NW_022196895.1:54412601-54412752 GCF_008632895.1 Mastomys coucha
AAGAAAGAATATACAAGTGACATGAATGTACAAAGTGTAAAGAACCGGATCATGCTAAGACAAAAGAGAGAGGCAGGGATGTACAAAACATAGCTTGGTTGACGACGGGGCATGGTGCAAGCATCTCTCAACTGCAATCAGAATGCTGAAG
>NW_022196895.1:54412762-54413295 GCF_008632895.1 Mastomys coucha
GAAACAGAAATAACTTCATCCTTCATCCAGGGGCTTTAGTAATGGTTAAATTGCTCTCCCAGTATAAGAACAACAAAGGGCTATTCTAAAAATTTTACAAATAAACAGAGAAAAAGAAACATATGTATTGTAAGAATGCTGTACTTCTCTGAAAAGTGCATTGAATGAGCACATCTGCTCAACCTGAAGATTAAATGAAACTTAGAAGAAGTCATCTTCAATTTAAATAGCATTAAATCCATTTAAATGCAGGAAATTAAACAGACCCACTTTATGTCTCTAAGTGGAATGGAAACAAAGTCGGAAAATACAAAATATGTGTATTACTGACGTATGTAGGGCATAGCAGAGAGGAAGTATGGGTGATATTCCTTCACAGTGGTAAATCCAAGGATATAATATTAAGATAAAGTATGGGATTGTCACAAAGCCTATTTCCTAATATTGTTTTACAAGCTGTTTAATCATCTTAAGTGTAAGCTTCTCCTTGCCAAGTGCAAAGTTCACGAAATGCAAAGTGGGAGCACACTGAG
>NW_022196895.1:54413305-54415614 GCF_008632895.1 Mastomys coucha
CCTACATCTCTGGCATCACGTGTACTTCAGGAGCCTCCAAGTCCACCCTTAGGGTTGACACTTGACAAGGACTCAGCTCACTGGAGCCTGTTACACTCAAGGTCACAGCTTAAAGGACAGGCTAAATGCAGCCAATGGGACAGCTCCCAGGCAGAATCCAGGGCAAGGTCATGTGTCTTCTCTTGAATCAGAAAAGCTCCCCTGCCCACAAGACTAACCTCCATTTCCTCCTGTTCGGAAGGCAGATGGTGTAGCTCAGCTACACCACGGTGGGTGTGGCTTAGAGATCCCATTTTAAAATCTCATTATTGTTGTGTAGTTGGCCTAAACATCTCAGGCAAATGAGTGCATTCCTAAACAGAACAGAGGTCTTAGAGACAGCCAGTAAGACATTGAGGGTGAAGGCCAGGCATCATTTTCAAGGCAAAATTCTCAAACACAGAGACAGATAGCCCAGCTCCAATGTCAGCTCTGCTTCTATTGGACTCCACTGCCTGAGCGAGTTGCTTTTCTTCTAGTTAAAGTTTCATCATGTATTAATCAAGAAAATGACTTCTGGGCCCCTTAGAAAAATATTTACTTAGGTATCTGAACATAGAAAGGCATGTGAGGGCAGCTGGAAAGATGGCTCAGTGGTTAAGGGTGCTGGTTGCTCTCCCTGACGGTCTGGGTTCAATGCCCACCACCCTTAGAGTGACTCAGAACTATCTTTAGTCCAGCTTCAAGGGATCTGATGCCACTGCAAACACATGGCTCACAGACACATATGCAGCTGAAACACTCGCTAACAAACAGACAAAAAGAAAGGCATGTCAGTAGAGAGGGGACTCCTGGAGCCATTGTATATATAGACATGTAACTGTGGACAGAACAGGTCAGAGGAAAACACTTACTGATCAATATTGTTGTGAACAAGACTTCATACAGCCATGCTCTGGATATGTGCACTGAGACACACACATATGATTTAAGTGGATTTTAAGGTATGGGGACTATTTTTATTTGTGATACTATAGCCTAGCCATATTGCAATCTCATGGGAACCCCTTAAAGATAGAAAGGAGGAGGTGCCTCTAGTCAAACCTTTATGCTTTCATCCCAGACTCCTTTTCAAAGATATTATAAGGTATGTAACTTCAGGTGAAGTTAAAATTACCTCTGCTGTCAAGTCCTGTTTACCTGACAACAGACTCACGGGCAGTAATGCATTATGAAATGACCCTCACTGGTGTATACTGTTGCCAAATTAACTGAAAAAAATATATCACCAAAGCAGATAGCTGAAGTAGCTGGGAAAGTGCTTCAAAGTATAAAATAAGAGAGAAAAGGTTCTCTCTCTTCCTGTTGGAACAAGATGATGAAGGCTGGACTGCATGTCTGGAATCTTTCCACCGAGCCATTAGGCAAGTATAGCAATATTGTGTTATCGAAGCAACCAATACCAGCATGACATAAACATGCGTTTTAATAAAGAACCTTTATGTAATGAGGAATAGTGTGCTCTTTGCAGCAGCTTTAATGGGCCTTGTCTTCAAATGGGATGACACTAGTCACTCCCTCCTATATAGCATTCCAGTGCTGAAAGAGAACTCTTAAGATCTTAGCACTTTGACTTGGACTAAGTGCTCAGTGGACATTAGATGGCATCATTGAAACTGAATTAAAACGATGAACTGAGGAATGGTGAGAGAGCTCACTGGGTAAAAGTGTCCATCCCAGCACCACATGGCTGAAAGAGAATCAACTCCCAAAAGTTGTTCTCTGACGTAAACACACACACACACACAGAGACACACACACAGAAACACATACACACACACGTACACACACAGACACACACACACACGATGGAGTACATGTGCCCATACACATACACAAACTCACAGTAAGTAACTAAATATAGTGAAAAATAAAAAACCTTTGGATGTTGAATTGTGGTTCTGAGTACATGCTGTTTTTATTAAGACAGCATCAGATATGGTTCAACTTATACTTTGACATTAACATATTTACCTTAGTGACTCTTTTTTATTTATTTATTTACTTGTTCTTCTTGGGCAATTTTAAAAGTTCTTATTGTGTACTTGTTTTTTATCTTCGCCCCCTCTTCTTCCTCATTTACTGGCCCATGTTATTTTATCTCACTTCAGTCCATCCCTTCCATGTTAAATCTGTTTTTCTAATTCCATTTAATAAGGTTACAGGTTTAAATGGCCTAAACAAACCCTCACTTTTCATATAGATAAAATAAGGGGGTTGGGCTGACCAATTTTTAGTTCACACTCAGGTCAGACTTGATGGAATGAATG
>NW_022196895.1:54415624-54415905 GCF_008632895.1 Mastomys coucha
ATACTGCGATGTGGCCACCCCAGGGAGAGGCAGCTGGGACATAGGGATGGAATCTAGCTGGACCCTCTGAAGACGAAGGGGAATGGACCTCCAGTTAACCTGGCTTCCGAACTGAGAAGGTGATTCTGTCAAAATCGTCTTCTCATGCCGCAGTGATAGACAGACGACTGTATGTTAATTTAAAGGAGTTAACTCGACAGGCCTAGAGTAAAGCCAAACCTTGGTACTCTATAGTTTTTAGGCAGTTAGTTGGTCATGTTTCTGGAAGCCTTGAGGAATAC
>NW_022196895.1:54415915-54416602 GCF_008632895.1 Mastomys coucha
AAATTCTGATGTTCAGAACCCAGTCTTAGTTCTGTTTAAAACTTCCCTCCAGAGTCTGATCAGCTTTCTCCTGAGAGACTCTGCCAGAGCCTGACGTATACAGAGGCAAAGGTTCACAGCCAACCATTGAACTGATCACAGGGTCCCCAATGGAGGAGTTAGAGAAAGGACTGAAGGAGCTGAAGGGGTTTGCAACCCTATAAGAAAAAAACAACAATATCTATCACTCAACCAGAGCTCCCAGGGTCTAAACCACCAATCAAGAAGTACACATGGAGTAACCCATGGCTCCAGCTGCATATGTAACAGAGGAGGGCCTTGTCGGGCATCAATAGGAGAAGAGGCCCTTGGTCCTGTGGAGGCTTGATGCCCCAGTGTAGGGGAATACAAAGGCAAGGAGGCGGGAGTGGGTGGTGGAGGCACACCCTCACAGAAACAGGAGGAGGAGGGATGGGATAGGAGATTTCTGGGAGGGAAATCGGGAAAGGGGATAACATATAAAATAAATAAATAAAATATCCAATTTTAAAAAAAGGAAAAAAATTCCCTCTAGAGAAAATATTTTCTCTTTTTTAATTGATTTAAGTTTTATTGCATTATGATGAGAAAAGATGCATAATTCAATTTATCTGAATTTGTTAATATTTAAAAACATATTTTAAGTAAATAGAATTATATCACATTCTT
>NW_022196895.1:54416612-54416905 GCF_008632895.1 Mastomys coucha
CCCTTTTGTACCCCAACTCCTCCCAGAGACCCCCCCTTCAATACCTGCCATACCTTTCTTTTTTATCATATTCTCTAAAATTTATAAAATATTGTAATAGTCAAAACAAGTACTATAAAAGCTATTTGATATAAAACATCAATCAATTGAATAGTTTTATATAGATGCTTGTCTACAGCAATACTGAAAATACAGATGTTTTTGTCAATATAAATTTTAAATAATTCCAAACATATTAACTGTATATTTCAAAATAATAGATCACTACTAGTATTTTCTTAAATGAACATAAA
>NW_022196895.1:54417092-54417272 GCF_008632895.1 Mastomys coucha
TCTATCCATAAAGTCATTCACCAACTGTTTCAATGAACAATGGTTCTGCTTGGGGGGTGGCACAGACACTAGGTGAAGGTAAGAATCTGGTTCATTGGCTGTGATGATTTTTAAAAGCATTCATCTCAGAGAAAGAGTAACTTATAAAGTCCTCTTCTTCAAACTTGATATAATAGTTAC
>NW_022196895.1:54417330-54417461 GCF_008632895.1 Mastomys coucha
TGTTGTTCTCATCCAAGCCACCTCCCAAATTAATTGTCTACATTTCTTTTGTGTATATAAATACTTTTGAAATATGTAAGATGTCCTGAAAACCATAGTATAGTGTAAAAACATGAAATAAACAATACTAC
>NW_022196895.1:54417471-54417696 GCF_008632895.1 Mastomys coucha
GCTAAGATAGGAGAAGCAAGATTTCAAGACCTTATGTTGTACACAGCAAGGAAACCAGCTGAAAGTGTATATGGATTATCCAATATTGGACCTATTTCTCCAATTACCAAATTAGAGAGACCATTGGATAACAATCAATGAATTTCTAATTCCTCATATTTTTCGGGTTTTCAATTGATTGGGATATGTTGGTAATATTAATTTTTATATTAAGATATTAAGAAA
>NW_022196895.1:54417706-54417783 GCF_008632895.1 Mastomys coucha
TACTTCCTGTTGTTTTTGTTGTAAGAGGTGGAATTAGGTTTGTGTCAATTTGTTGAAAGATTACTTTCTTGCTTCTT
>NW_022196895.1:54417793-54417908 GCF_008632895.1 Mastomys coucha
GTTTTGCTCCTTATGTTGATGTTTCCATCTCTTATCCTTTGTAAGGCTGGATTTGTGGAAAGATATTGTATAAATTTTCTTTTGTCATGGAATATCTTGTTTTCTCCATCTATGG
>NW_022196895.1:54417918-54418072 GCF_008632895.1 Mastomys coucha
TGAGAGTTTTGCTAGGTATAGTAGCCTGGGCTGGCATTTGTGTTCTTGTAGGGTCTGTAGGACATCTGCCTAAGATCTTCTAGCTTTCATAGTCTCTAGTGAGAAGTCTGGTGTAATTCTGATAGGCCTGACTTTATATGTTACTTGACCTTTT
>NW_022196895.1:54418214-54418427 GCF_008632895.1 Mastomys coucha
TCTTGTATGTACATGGGCATCTCTTTCTTTAGGTTAGGGAAGTTTTCTTCTATAATTTTGTTGAAGATTTTTTCTGGCCTTTTAAGTTGGGGATCTTTACTTTCTTCTATAACTATGATCCTTAGGTTTGGTCTTCTCATTGTGTCCTGGATTTCCTGGATGTTTTGGCATTTTCTTTGGTTGTTGTGTCAATGTTTTCTATGGTATCTTCTG
>NW_022196895.1:54418437-54419197 GCF_008632895.1 Mastomys coucha
TCTCTCTTCTATCTCTTCTATTCTGTTGGTGATACTTGCATCTATGACTCCTGATCTCTTTCCTAGATTTTCTAACTCCATCCAGGGTTGTCTCCCTTTGTGGTTTCTTTATTGTTTCTAGTTCCATTTTTAGATCCTAGATGGTTTTATTCATTTCCTTTGACTGTTTGATTGTGTTTTCCTGTAATTCTTTAAGGGTTTTTTTGTTTTTCCGTTTTAAGTGCTTCTAGCTGTTTATCTGTGTTCTCCTGTATTTCTTTTAAGGGAGTTATTTATGTCCTTTAACTCCTCTATTATCATCATGAGAAGTGCTTTTCTGGTATGATGGTGTGTTCAGGACTTGTTATGGTTGGAGAATTGAGTTCTGATAATGCCAATTAACCTTGGTTTCTGTTGCTTATGTTCTTAAGCTTGCCTCCCACCATCTGGTTGTCTCTAGTGCTACCTTCCCTAGCTATATCTGACTGGAGCCTGTCCTTCCTGTGATCCTGGTTGTGTCAGAACTCCTCAGAGTTAAGCTGTGTCTGTGATTCTGTGATTTTGTGATCCTGTGATCCTGGGCCAGTTAGAATGCCTGGGAGTAGAGCTTCTTCTGGGTATTATGGGACTGGCTATGGAATTTGTGCCCAAGGTCTGCTCAAGGCACTGCCCCAGACAGACTGGAAGCAACCCGTGCCACTGGGCTGGCAGAGTTCCTGTGTGCCTGAGTCCCGCTGGTCCCAGTTACTCCTGGGGTTGGGACAGTGGTTGTATCCTCCTT
>NW_022196895.1:54419207-54420770 GCF_008632895.1 Mastomys coucha
CTATGATCCTGGGTGTGTCAGAGCACCTGGGAGTGGAGCTTCTTCTGGGTGTTGTGGGACTTGCTATGGAGTTTGTGTTTAAGGTCTACTCAGGGGACTGGCGCAGACAGACCGGAAGGGACCTGTGCCATTGGGCTGGAGAAAATGTTTTCAAAGACTATGAATTGGGTCCTCCTGCCCATGGTCAGAATAATGAATAAATCAGAGCCAGGTACCTTGTGTAACTCACTCTCACTCCTTTGACGGTAAAGCCTAGTAGTGTTCAGGTGAAGCAAAGCTAAAGGAAATGAAAATGAGTGACAGTTCGGGAGGCCTGCTTACTAGTGCTTCCCACTTCAATTTTCAAATCTTTGTTTAATTATTTTGTCAGTAAAAAGATTCCTTGTTTAAAGTGAACCTAGATTCTGTTAGCAGATCTGGTTCTTGCACACATAGCCAACACTCAATTTTATTCTCCACTTTGGGTTCGCAGCTTTTTTTCTCCTTTGAGTTGATTAAGTATGACTTCCAGAAAGATGAACCATTGAGGAATGGACAAGGCTGGTGCTACCGTGTAAAAAAAGGTAAGATGGGTTCCAAAGATGTTGTCTTAAGCAAAGAACCTGAATCCACACATGCTGAGTTCAGGAACGAAAGACTGACCGTTCAGAAAGTGATTTACCTTAAAGTGCAGTGCAAATGAACTGGCTTAACTGTTGGATGTTGAGCCCTAATTAGGTTGTAAAATAGTTAAGTGGCATCTCTTTGGCTTTTATTTCTCCTTATCTACATCACATATCCCCAATAATACTAAATTAAAATTTCATCCTAGGTACAATGAGTAGTCAGACCGCCTTTGCTTTACATTTTGGTTTTGAGACTTAGAAACTAGGCAGCTGTGGGCAGAGTGGCTGATCTAAGACTCATTTCCTTCTTCTGTAAATCAGTGGTGACGTTATTTATTTCACGGGACTCATGTAGACAACTAAGAGCTGTGTACAAATCTACGTGGCTTCCTCCTTCACTTCTCCCTTCTCTTCCTCTCAAGGTAGACAATCTACAAATTTCAGTTTAGAAATTTGGATGAAAAGAAAGGCCTCAGTTACCTGCAGATCATCATTGAAAATAGAACGTGTAGAGCTATGCACTTAGAAATGATTAGATACTACCTATGTAAATGTAACTCAGATTCCAGAATGAGGCAACACCTCATACTGCCTCACGTTACACCAGACATGGCTTCTCAGATCTTTGCTTCAACGTGATGATACAAGTTGTAAGCCTGCTTTGTTTTTATCCTTGTTGTGTTTGTCTTACTGCTACTGTGGAGATTATAAAAGAAAGTATTAACAATCTCCCAAGCTTCAGAATATCCAGTGTCGTTCCATGGCTGGGAAGATGACACAGAGGGATTGCTCTTGCCGAAGACCAGAGTTCCCTTCCCAGTACCCATGTCGCCACTGCTCACAACTGCCTCTAACTCTAGCTCCAGGAGATTTGAGCCTTTTGTCTGGAGGGCGCCTGCACTCAACTGCACTGGTGCACACACACACACACACACACACACACACACACACACACACA
>NW_022196895.1:54420780-54421186 GCF_008632895.1 Mastomys coucha
ACACACACACACACACACATACACACACATACACATACACACACACATACATACACATATACACACATGTACACACTAAAACTAATAAGATTAACATTTTCAAATGTTTCTTAATCCAATTCCATAGACACTGTCCAAGAGAAAAAAGATGAGGGTTGGAGAGATGGCTCAGAGGTTAAGAGCACTGGTTTCTCTTTCAGAAGATCTGGGTTCAGTTCCTCATACCCACATGGCAGCTCATCACTGTCTGTAGCCCCAGCTCCAGGAGATTCAGCATACATGCATACATGCAGGCAAAACAACAGTACACATAAAATAAAAATAAATAATAAGTCATTTAATAAAAATAGGAAAAAGTAAACCCTTGGAGGATTTGGAAAACCTGAGGTCTTTCTTAGCATGTTGT
>NW_022196895.1:54421196-54421342 GCF_008632895.1 Mastomys coucha
CATAAGATCTGAAACTGGAACTTAAATCTTGGGGCGATGCTTATGTAATTTCAGCAATTCTAAAAATGCTGACTGTGCCCACTTTGAGTCCTGGTGATGAGCTCTCGTATTTTGTTTTGTGTGATAGCATTGTCCCTTCATTATGT
>NW_022196895.1:54421352-54421515 GCF_008632895.1 Mastomys coucha
CTCATCAGGAAAGACACGAACACACCGTGACCTATAAAGTATTTACAATAACTTGTCAGAGGCAAAACTTAGTACCTACACACTGAGAAGTGGAAGCAGACAGTATAGTTTGTGAGGAAGAAAAGGAGTCTTTAAAAATTCTGCACTATTAAATGCAGCCTGA
>NW_022196895.1:54421525-54421682 GCF_008632895.1 Mastomys coucha
AGAGTCTGTGAGGTTTTGAGGGCGTGTGGACCTTGTTCTGAAATGTGTACTCCAACTTCTACACCTTATGACATCGGGCAGATTACTTTCGCTGCCTCCCTTCCTGCCTTGGTAAGATGGAGCTGTCATCGAGACCTTTCTCGGAGGCTGTTGCTGA
>NW_022196895.1:54421692-54422301 GCF_008632895.1 Mastomys coucha
ATGCACATGGTGCAGGGCTTTAAGGACAGGGACGCTGCAGTGACGTGTGCAGTGTAACTGTGTGGCCCATGCCAGTGGAGGTGGGGCTGGTGAGGATGGAAATGATGAGAGAGAGAAGCAGTGGGGCTCTGCGGGAGCAGAGTGTAGGTCGTTATCCAGGAGGAGGTAAGGGGACAGAAGTGACTGTAGAGTGGCTGAGGAGCAGCCCTTGCTAAGAGCCCTGTGACTTTATCCATGGCTGCAGCAAATCCAGAAGGAGGTACACATGGACCTTTATGGCTGCTGCTGTGATCTCTGCTGTCCTTTACCTTAAATGGAACCTCGCCTTGCGGATCGCCAAGTCCAACCTCCATTAAAAAGACTTGACTCAAATAATGATTTTGGATAAATGTCTAAACATGGGTGTCACGACATTAATAAGTGCCATGAGACCGGAGCTCTTTCTAAGGCCCTCTCCTCCCCTGTCAAGGATTTACAGAAGAAACCATTAACTGGGTCAGCCTACTTCATGGACTCTTTGCTCCAAAGGCTTCATTTTGAGTTCCGTATCTATTTCTTTTTCTGATTTTGACTGCTGGGCATTAGTTCTTCTCTTAGTAATATTAGAAT
>NW_022196895.1:54422311-54422501 GCF_008632895.1 Mastomys coucha
AGTTTCAAACAATTGCTCATCAAGATATAAGTACAATTATAATGACAGAACAGGTGTGGTCACTAATATGTAGTACTATTACCAGCTTATTAAAATTATTGAGTTATTTGCTCTCAAAAGTACCTGAGTTAAAAGTCTCTGCAGTTCCAAGAGACATTACCCTTTGTCTGTCAACCCAGAGTACAAGAGA
>NW_022196895.1:54422511-54423694 GCF_008632895.1 Mastomys coucha
ACATTTCCTTTCCATGCGATTCTTTTGCCTTTTGTTTTTGCAAAGTTGTTTGTGAAAGGATGTGTAGGATGCAGGCACCAAGAGGAGATGCCACTGAGTAGAACGGAAACAAATATAAAGGAAAATAGGAAGCTACAATAGCTGGGTTTCTCTGCTATTACTTAGGTGTGTATGTGTGTGGTATCTGCACTGATCATTGTTGGAGCACATGGCTCCTAAAGCTGCCCTTGCTCTTGCAGGAGAACCTGGTCTCCTCATTTCCCGTGTCAGTAAGAAGAATCCCTTCTTTGGCTATGCTGGCTCATACAGGCACACGAAAAGCAAGCTGCTTTTTGATGTGTTTAAGAAGGGAGATGTTTACTTCAACACAGGAGACCTAATGTTCCAAGATCATGAGAACTTCCTTTATTTTTGGGACCGTATTGGAGACACCTTCAGGTAGGAATGGCACCATGGGATGCCCAGCCGGCCCTGTGCCCGTGAATCCCTCTTCTGGGATGGGAGCTCCTGCTTCTGATAACTCAGGACACTCAGCATCTTTTCAACTCCATGATGATAGCCCCACACAAAGATGGGCTCACCATCTGTTTCTAGATAAACTGTAAGATTAGTTCTGAGGTCAAACTCTATAGTTGTCTCTTAGAAAAAAAAAAATAAACTAGTCTCTACCCAATCAGTAAACTTTACTTTTAAGATATTCAAGTAGAAGCAGCATGTGAAGCTAGAGCCAGGGATATACAGAGGAGCCATTGAGTCTAAAGTCATTTCTTTTTTATTTTATTTTATTTTGCAGTTGTTGTTCTTTCTTTTTCCCCTATTAATTTATTTATTCATGCTACATCATGATCACAGCCCCCTCCTCCCAGTACCCCCTTCACATGAACCCTCTCCATAAGCTCCCCTCCCCTTCTCCTCTGAGAAGGGTGAGGTCCCCCATCGGTACCACCTTACCCTGACACCTCAAATCTCTGCAAGACTAGGCACATCCTTTCCCTTTGATACCAGACAAGACATCTCAGTTAGGGGACCAGGGTCCATAAGCAAACACAGAGTCAAGGTATGTGCCTGTTCTAGTTGTTGGGGGACCCACACAAAGACCAGGCTGTATATCTGCTACATGTGTGTGGGGTGAAGGTGGGGCTTGGTCCAGCCCTTCTATGCTCTTTGGTTGGTGGTTCAGTCT
>NW_022196895.1:54423704-54424090 GCF_008632895.1 Mastomys coucha
CCAAGAGTCCAGGTTAGACTCTGTTGTTGTTCTTGTGAATCCCTATCCCCTCTGGGTTCCTCAATCCTTTCTCCAACTCTTCCACAAAACTTCCTGAGCTCTGTCCAATAAACATTGGCTGTGGGTCTCCATATCTGTTTCAGTCAGCTTCTGGGTGGAGCCTCTCAGAGTACTGTCATGATAGGTTCTTGTCTGCAAGCGTAACAGAGCACCATTAATAGTGTCAGGGGCTGGTTCTTGCCCATGGTGTGGATCTCAAGTTGGGTCAGTCATTGGTTGGCCATTCTTTCAGTCTGCTCCTTGTCCCTGCACTTCTTGTAGGTAGGACAAATTTTGGGTTGAAGGTTTTGTGGGTGCATTGGTATCCTTATCTCTCTGTTGGGGGT
>NW_022196895.1:54424100-54424186 GCF_008632895.1 Mastomys coucha
TTCAGAAAGTAGCCATGTCATGCTCCATATTATTCACTGCTAGGAGTCTCAGCTAGAGTCATCCTCATAGACACCCTAAAGCCTCC
>NW_022196895.1:54424196-54424998 GCF_008632895.1 Mastomys coucha
GTCTCTGGCACATCCTAGAGATGCCCTCCTCATCTCCGCCACTCTCTGGGCCCTCTCTCCTCCGTTCTCCCTACACCTGTTCCCCTGCTTACCCTTCCTATCTCCTCTGCCACCCATCCACTTCAAAGACAATTTTCTTTCTCCTTCTGAGTGAGATTTAAGCATCATCGTCCCTTGGGCCCTCCTTGTTATTAGGCTTCATTGGCTATGTAGCATGGGTATCCTGTACTTTATGGCTCATATCACTTATAAGTGAGTACATGCCATGTATGTCCTTTGTGTCTAGCTTATCTCACTCAGGATGTTTTCTAGTTCCATAAATTTGCCTGCAAATTTCATGATGTCCTTGTTTTTAATAGCCGATTAGTATTCCATTGTGTAAATGAACCACATTTTTTTTCTTTCTTCCTTATCTCTTTTTTCTCTGTGGGGGAGGGTGGAAATGCCACAGGATGCATGTGACTTTGGGGAGTTGGTCCTCTCCTTCTAACTATGTCTGTTTCGGGGACTAAACTCTGATTTGGTGGCAAGCGTCTTGCTACTCACCAACATGTCTCACGAGTCCTGAGATGATTCTTGATGTGATGAAAAAAAATACTGAAACTGAGACCACATTCTCCCAGTTTTTCTTTTTTAACATTTTATTTTCTAATTCTTCAAACTTGTCTTAGCCTACATAAAACTTTATTTTACTTTGTTATTCAATGGCTATAAAATAGTCAGGAGCATAGAGTACGTACTTAGCAAGGGCTTACGTGAATAGACAAATAGGGAATAAGTAAGAAGCTTGTCCAAGTTCTTA
>NW_022196895.1:54425008-54425261 GCF_008632895.1 Mastomys coucha
TTGACTTCATTCAAATTACAGAAATGGAGTCATTGATGCCCAGAAAGTAAGGTAGATTAAAATGCTGATGTGATTATAGTATTTCTTTTAATTCTTTTAATTTACTCCAAGAGTAAAGCTTTAAACTTAATTTTTATAATTGCACACAGTAGTGATTTTGTAAGGATATATTCCTCATCATTTTGTTTCACACCTCTCTTCAAAATATTTTTCAGTGAACAACTTATACCCATAAAACTCTTAAGTTATTTTA
>NW_022196895.1:54425271-54425461 GCF_008632895.1 Mastomys coucha
AGCTGCTGAGTTTATTGAACTCTGAATGAAAAGCTTTTGTAGACGTGGCTTTTGCTTGGAAACTAGTTATTCTTGGCCACAGAGTGCTTCACAGAGCCAAATGCAAGTCACTAAAACTGAAAGCAGGAGCTGGCTCTTCAAATGCCTGTGCTCTTAAGGCTCTGTCTGTCATTTAGATGGAAAGGAGAAA
>NW_022196895.1:54425471-54425796 GCF_008632895.1 Mastomys coucha
CACAGAGGTCGCCGATGTGCTTGGGAAGTTGGACTTCATTCAGGAAGCAAACGTGTATGGTGTGGCCGTGCCAGGTACGTGGCTGCAGTTGACTTTGAGAATTGTAGAAGAGAATGTTCATGCATGTCCTCTTGAGGTTTTTATCACTTTCTACATCACCATTTAAACATTTGCCTATTAAAATATATATTGTAAAATATTTTCATCATGCCTTGACAAACAGTGCCCTTGAATAAGCTAACAAACTTTATGGGCATGTTAGAAAAAAAAGGTATGGATGAATTTTAATGTTGTGTGTTTGGAAAATAGTTGAAACTGATCTTTC
>NW_022196895.1:54425806-54426734 GCF_008632895.1 Mastomys coucha
GGTTTTCCTGATCCGACATGGGCTGGCTCATTCCACTCAATAGGAACACGTTCTAGTTTGAATGTTTGACAATAACTCTTGAGCCTGAAGTGTGTCCTTTTATGCGAATGACAATGTTTCCCACTAATGTGTGGGGTGGGGGTAGGGAAGGCCAGGGATTGAAATGTCTACTAAGCAGCCTAGGAAGGAGACAACAGATTGAGAAATTGTCCCTGAGGACTAGAGAAATGGGCCAACCCTCTGAGGTCTGCAGATTGCATGATGGGCAGTAAGCAATGTGAACTTAATTTTCATTGATTTTAATTAATAAAAAGAAAATAGCCATTTCTACTTTTCTTAACTTCAAATATTTCCTGTATTTTGTTTTTCATTAGTGATTAAAATATACTTTTTTTGTGGGGCTATAGTTAACTCTCCAAAAGTTTTCTTTCTTAGTATTTATATTGATAGAATGAAAATAATATATAGCTTATTTCCTTCTATCCAGCCTGTTTTGTTTCTATAGGACAAACAATTAAAGACAAGCTGTGCTCATCCCTACTGTCCAGTCACTTCTAGCGATTAAACCATACATGAGGGAAAGACACAAACTCAATTTATGCTACTGCCCCATGTCACCTCTGCAATAGAATGTAGAATGAGCATCTGTCTCTGTGGCAGTCTATGTCTGACAGGACTGAGTTTGAAAACTCACTTAGTAATACATGGATTTTATTTTGATCTTTCCCCAGGTTATGAAGGAAAAGCAGGAATGACTTCTGTTATTCTCAAACCAAACAAGTCTTTAGACTTAGAAAAAATGTACAACCAAGTGGTGACATCTCTACCAGCTTATTCCTGCCCGCGGTTTTTAAGAATTCAGGTAATTTTACAACCTCACAATGTCTTGTCAAAGGTAGGAGCCAGAACCAAGAGGTGGGTCAGGAGC
>NW_022196895.1:54426744-54426985 GCF_008632895.1 Mastomys coucha
TCTCCCCTTTAGAGAATGTGCCCATTTATTTATATTAGATAACTTTAAGAATAAAAATTAGAGAAATGGAGAGTTGGTGCTCTTGGACACTGTGTTTGAAGATGCATATGAAGGAAGCATGATGAAGGGCTAGGGTTTTTGTCCTAACTGTGAAGTTATCTCTTCCTCTTTACACAGGACCTTAGAACAAAGCGATACTCTCAGTGAGGGTGGCAAGTCAAAAGTGTATCTTGCACATATC
>NW_022196895.1:54426995-54427324 GCF_008632895.1 Mastomys coucha
AGCAGGGCTATTTGCCTAAAAGTGTTTCATGAGTCAACATCAAAGTGTTTGCAGACAGACATCTTATGTATCTTTTACCTACATTAACACAGGCACATCTGACATATCAGGCTAGCACAATCCAAGTTTACTGTCAATTTGCCCATATTACTTATGTACTTATCTCCATTTCTTTCCTATAAATCATCTTCTGTATAGCTTATATAGCATTCTCTCTCTCTATATATATATATATATATATATATATTATATGTTCTTAAATATATAAGTAAAATATGTATATTGGATATAATATATTCCTAAATATATAATTACAACCTGCTCAGTTA
>NW_022196895.1:54427334-54428063 GCF_008632895.1 Mastomys coucha
ATCCATGTGCACATTATTTCAGGGCTAACCTTTTGATGTTGGTTAACCAATTAGGAGACTTCTTCTTGGTAAAGCCTTTTTCATCCCGTTCTCAGCATTCTTTAGTTGCCTCCTATAGTTCTTAGTCTAGGGTTGGGACCTTATGAGATTTCCTCCTGTGTTAGCATATCTGTTGATATCACTCCTGTTCAGGTCTTGTTTAGGAAGCCATATTTCTAGGAGATCTAATCTCAGACAGACATCCTGTTCCTCTGGTTCATACATTCTTTTATTGATTGATGTTGGTCGTAGGTGCTGCAGTAGAGAGAGAAGCTCACCAAGATACTAAACCTTCATTTCCAGGGGTTCTGCCTTCTTGAAAAAGACTGACACCCAGCTAGCTCACTCCTATTACTTTATTCAATCATTGTACAAGAATGGGAAAGGTTCCAACTAAACTTATCTTGCTCTTGCTGCCCATGAGAGCAGACAAACCCATACAAAGCTTACTCCCTTTTAACCATGGCTATCCATAGTCAAAAGTAAGAACTCCAGGTTTCCCAGAGTGTCTTAGGACCAAGGTTTGTACAGTTGCATCTCTCATGTAGTACCAAGACTCTCTAGAGAGACATTTCTTCAGCATTAAGTCTCAGAGCATTTTTTCAGCCTCTGCTGATTGATCCAAACATAGCAAAGGCTTTGCCCACACACTTCATTCAAAGCAAGACACAAAGGCTTTACTATACATAT
>NW_022196895.1:54428073-54428257 GCF_008632895.1 Mastomys coucha
TTTCTTCTCCCTCTTTTGAAAACGTTCTCTGAGCCATAGGTGCAGGAGTTATGTTGTAGATGGGTCAGGTGATACTGGGTACCACATGATCGCTGCTTTGGCACTACAACCAGTTATAGCTGTGATGGTCTTCATCTCCTGCAAAAGATGTTTCTTTGTTGAAGGGTAAGAGCTACACTTATCT
>NW_022196895.1:54428267-54428922 GCF_008632895.1 Mastomys coucha
CTAAATGTTTAGAATACAGTTAGGAATTATACCGGTTTAATAAGGTGGCAATTGATAGAAACTTGATAAGATTCAGGACCTCACTAGCTCTGGGTAGTTGGATACATTTCTAGTACAAGACAGAGTTTTCCTCTTTTTGAGAAGTTCTTAAAATCCAATTATCTAACCTTTGGTTGCAACTGAAATGTGAGTTATTTCACTTATTGCACTGTTGTTCCTTGTTGGAGTTCATGGGCACCTTACTAGCTGCTGGTCAGGAAACCTAAGAGTCCCAAAACCCTGCAGGCTGTTACTGTTGCCCTTGGTGGCCTCTCAGAGGTTGTAGATAGGTCGTTATTCCTTAAGAGACCATATACTGTAGACACAGGAGCCAGAGTATCTGAGCAGAAATTAAGAGACCATATACTGTAGACACAGGAGCCAGAGTATCTGAGCAGAAAGCTTCCTTCCTGAGGACTGTTCTTGTGGTACCAGAAGGTGTCATGCAAGCTTCCAAGGGAGGGAAGGAGCCAATAGCTACACCACACTCATCTGCCTTGTCCATTTGTAGCCAAGCTTACTCTCCCCATCCATTCTTGTATCATCCCATGAGAAATATATCTTCATGGAATAGAACCCGGATCTGAAAGGTAATATTTTAAGACTTTAATCCTGG
>NW_022196895.1:54428932-54429207 GCF_008632895.1 Mastomys coucha
AATTTACTCTCAGAAGCAGAATATTTTGACATTGGAATATTCTAGAAGACTGGGTAAGCATTATACACATTTAGAAAATACTTTAATATCATTAATTTTCCAAACAGTGCATTGGCCATTACAGTTAATGGTTATTACTTACTTGGTGCAATTAACAGAAAGCCTAACATTCTCAGATCTCAAGATATTTGTGTAGCAGGACTTAGGCTACACACCTTTAATCCTAGCATTCAAGGAGCAGAGATAGATACAGGTGGATCTCTTTGAGTTTGAGT
>NW_022196895.1:54429217-54429763 GCF_008632895.1 Mastomys coucha
CTATATAGTGAGTTCCAGGCTAGGCAGGGCTACGTAGTATGTCAAAAAAATATTATAACAAATGAATTACAGTAATACATAAGCTGAGAAAATGCAGAACTAAAATTTCTAAGCATTTGAATAAAACAACTGCTTTGTGAAAAATTTAAGTCACATCTCTCACGATGTAGTTTTGCTCATAACAAAAAAATTTTAACTGTGATAATACTCAATATTGCTGAAATTAATCCAACCCTATCCTTTTGTTCTGCTCTAGAGACACACATTACCAGAACCTCCTGAGAAAGCTTGTATCTTTTGACTTTTGTAACTTTAACTCCTATTACAGCATCATATATTCGTAATATTGTTTTGGTATTACCATGAGATAGGATATGTATCTCATACGTGCCAAATCTGTTGGTCACAGTAATAATTATTATTCATGCAATAAGTTAACATTTCAATAAGGCTTATAGACAAATGTTTTCTATTTCTAATGTCAAATTAATACTAAATATAAAGATAATTAGATATAAAATATGATAAGGAGATATGACCTATTTT
>NW_022196895.1:54429773-54430718 GCF_008632895.1 Mastomys coucha
TTTCTCATACATAGTAGCTGCTATGAATACTAGTAACTTGCTCCGGTCATATCTGTGATTATTTCCTAGGACAAAATGGAAATAACGGGGACATTCAAACTGAAGAAGCTACAACTGGTAGAAGAAGGATTTAATCCACTGAAGATTTCTGACCCACTTTACTTCATGGATAACTTGAAAAAATCTTATGCCCCATTGACCAAAGAGATTTATAATCAGATAATATCAGATGAGCTTAAACTTTAAGACTGTATTTATGGGACTTTGATGGCTTCCTGGAAAAGATGAAGGACGATCGATTCATGAGCTTCTTTGTGGATAATCAGGGAGGAGTTCCTTTCATAGATCAATCATAAATTGAGAAATTTGTATATGAAGAATGCATTTTGTGTACCCAAGCTTTCAAGGCCCACACTTCTCAGCACAGTGAGCCATGAAGTAGGAGCTGTTTGTCTCACAGTCATGGGGCTGGCTTGAGGATGCTGCTCACAGCTGTTGCCCAGCATCACCAGCAAGCAGCCTGCTCCATAGCATGAGCCCAGAGGTAGACTACCGTTCAAAGTACAGTGATTTCTGAATGCATTTGGGAAATAAAACCAAACAGGCCATGGTGTTACCAACTGACTCCAGGGACTGTCGGAAACGTGACGATTTATTCTGAAGTGGAGATGGGGAAGCAGTGTTCAGCAGATGCCGTGTTTCCTTCAAAAGCCAAGTTCCTTGAGTTTAACAAGGCTTATATTTGCTACTATTGATATAAACTTTAGCCAATTTATTTTATTAATTTTAAGATTCAGTCAGTAACCTAATACTTGCCTTAATATTGAAGGTTTTAAATAATATGCAAGTAGTTAACAGTTTAATCATTTAAAATACTTTTTATTATGTAAAGATTCTAGTTTTCAGGGAATAGTAAAATTTTTACCCAGTTTATTTTTATGTGAT
>NW_022196895.1:54430728-54431309 GCF_008632895.1 Mastomys coucha
ACTCAATAAAACCATCTTAATTAATAAGTGCTTTGAGTGTCTTAAATTCTTTTTATTATTTATTTTATGTGTGTGGCTGT
The DNA here is from genome assembly GCF_008632895.1 of Mastomys coucha. Classification (NCBI taxonomy): domain Eukaryota; kingdom Metazoa; phylum Chordata; class Mammalia; order Rodentia; family Muridae; genus Mastomys; species Mastomys coucha. The sequence continues at coordinate 54,430,809 of NW_022196895.1, forward strand.
TTTGCCTGCATTTATGTCTGTGCCCCCATGCTTGTGCCTGCTGCTCACAGAGCCCAGAAGAAGGCATCAGGTTTTTTTCAGAATAGCTGTTGTATAGTTGTGAGCTTCCAGCAGTGGGTGCTGGGAATCGAACCCCAGGTCCCTTGGAAGAGCAGCCAGTGCTTGTACCCACTGAGCCATCTCTCCAGCCCAGCAATTTTTGTTGTACTGTTTTTAAATAAATGCTAACCGAAGGAACCTGACTGAAGATATATGTAGTAATATTCCCCTCCTCTTAAAAATACATTAAAGGGACAAACAAATATCACATTATAAAAGTCCAGAGCAGGGAAACATGTTCTCCCACATGCTTAGAATTGTTGGGCAGCCGTAGAAATGGGAGACAATTAGCAGTAAATTCCACAGAGCCACAGGAACCAATAGTGATACTCAATAGCTGGACTAGAGCAGTGATCTAAAGTAGCCATCATGATCAAAGACAGAAAGGGCTGCCAGTCTGAA
>NW_022196895.1:54431319-54431424 GCF_008632895.1 Mastomys coucha
AGGAGTTACCTACAATGCAGGTCAGGAGGACAGTGCAGAGAACAGTGTGCTGGGAGCTGGGTCATTGGAACCCAGTGTTGCCTTTAGTCTAGAACCACAAAGCAT
>NW_022196895.1:54431434-54431881 GCF_008632895.1 Mastomys coucha
GATGAAGTATCATCCGTAGGAAAGTGGCACGGATTGGTTGTGGTTTGAGTGTGCTGTGTCTTCTTCCTCCGAGATATATGCTCCAGTCACTTGGTTTCCAGGGTACAAAGCTGAGGTGTTAGAATGTTTCAGAGGCAGGGTCTTAGTAGAAAAGCCTTCAGTCATAGGAGTGGCCATCCTTGGATGAGTAAGAACGTATAGCTCCTTTCAGACTCCAGTCCATTCTTTGGACAAGTGGCTGTGCTTAGCATCTTCTGAACATTTCCTCTTTCTGTTGTTCCTGTTCTCTCATAGGATGACACAGCCTACAGGGCTATCAGTAGAAGCTGAACAGATGTGGCCATCAGATCTAGAACTTTCAGCCTCCAAAGCTGTCAGCTAGATAAACATCTTTTCTGGGTAGGTACCCATTTCAGGCATTTTGTGATAACACCAGAAAACCCATTA
>NW_022196895.1:54431891-54432608 GCF_008632895.1 Mastomys coucha
CTTTATAGAGAAAGACTAAGAAGTAGAATAGGGTGCAAATAGGCAACCATGGAACTGTAAACCTAGCTCTCCAAGAAAAAAGCTTGCCTCTTCATGCTAAGAGAACCCATATACCAATACATAAAGGAGTAAAATGTTTCAGTGACTGTGTAAACCTCTACTAATGTTCACAACTGTTATTGGCCTTTATGGTTAAGGTTTTGTTTAGGATGCTTGCTTTGCAGATTGTGGCTATCCTTTTAAGTATTAGAAATGTGTTGGCACGTTTCTGCTAATTTCTAACTCCGTAAAAGCCAGGGAGACTGAATTGTGACAGTAAACAACGCGTTTGGGTAGCACCCTGCACACCACCATTCAGTTCTTTCGCCAAATCCATAGATGTGAGAGGCAGGTGTTCGGAAGAGAACAATCCATTCCAGAAATGGAGGGAGGGGTAGAGAGTGTCCCAAGCAGACAGAGCTTTGTGGGAAACTGCTGAGAAGCACAACAGATGAGATCACATGATCAAAGGAAGGGTGGGAGAAAGGGAAAAATGGCATCGCACAGCCGAAATGCTTCAAAGGCAGAAGCAGCCAATGATACAGTAAGTACATACAAAATGCAAGATGGGGCGGTGTGAGATCAGGACAATGGGTTGCAGTAAGTTGCATCAGCTGCTCCTGAGTTGACTTTCCTCTTGGGAAACTTCCCTTAGCACACAATCTCACTCCTGACTGA
>NW_022196895.1:54433016-54433233 GCF_008632895.1 Mastomys coucha
CTCCTCCCATTGATGCCTGACAAAGCCATCCTCTGCTACATATGCAGCTGGAGCCATGTATACTCCTTTGTTGATGGCTTAGTCCCTGGGAGCTCTGGGGGATCTGGTTAATTGCTATTGTTCTTCCTATGGGGTTGCAAACCTTTCAACTCTTTCAGCCCTTTTTCTAACTCCTCTATTGGGAAACACCCCCCCACCTCAGTCCAATGGTTGGCTG
>NW_022196895.1:54433243-54433720 GCF_008632895.1 Mastomys coucha
ACCTCTGTATTTGTAAGGCTCTGGCAAGACCTCTCAGGAGACAGCCATATCAGGCTCCTTTCAGCATGTATGTATTAGTACCTACAATAGTATGTGGGTTTGATAACTGTATATGGGATGAATCCCCAGGTGGGACAGTCTCTGAGTGGCCTTTCCTTCAGTCTCTGCTCTATACTTTATCTCCATATCTTCTGTATTTTGTTCCCCTTTCTAAGAAGGACCAAAGCATCCACTCCTTGGTCTTCCTCCATATTGAGCTTCTTGTGGTCTGTGAATCGTATCCCAGTTATTTGGAGCTTTGGGGCTATTATCCACTTATCAGTGAGTGCATACCATGTGTGTTCTTTTTCGATTGGGTTGCCTTACTCAGGATGTTATTTTTCTAGTTCTATCCATTTGCCTAGGAATTTCACGAATTCATTGTTTTTAATAGCTGAGTAGTAATCCATTGTGTAAATGTACCAGTAGCCAACATCA
>NW_022196895.1:54433730-54433875 GCF_008632895.1 Mastomys coucha
AGAGAAACTTGAAGCAATCCCACTAACATCAGGGACTAGGCAAGGCTACCCACTCTCTCCCTACCTATTCAACATAGTACTTGAAGTTCTAGATAGGACAATTAAACAACAAAAGGAGGTCAAAGGGATACAAATTGGAAAGGAA
>NW_022196895.1:54433885-54436166 GCF_008632895.1 Mastomys coucha
TATCACTATTTGCAGATGATATGATCATATACTTAAGTGATCCCAAAAATTCCACCAGAGAATTCCTAAACCTGATATTCAGCGAAGTGGTTGGATATAAAATTAGCTCAAACCTTTTGACCTCTTCTATACCTATTAGCCTTAGGTTTGAACTTCTCATGTGTCCTGGATTTCCTGGATGTTTTGGGTTAGGAATTTGCAGTTTGCATTTTCTTTGACTGTTGTGTCAATGTTTTCTAGGGTGTCTTCTGTACCTGAGATTCTCTCTTCTATCTCTTGTATTCTGTTGGTGATGCTTGCATCTACCACTCTTGATCTCTTTCCTAGGTTTTCTATCTTCAGGGTTGTCTCCCTTTGTGATTTTTTGTTGTTGTTGTTGTTGTTGTTTCTAGTTCCATTTTTAGATCTTGGATGGTTTTGTTTTATTTCTTCACCTGTTTGATTGTGTTTTCCTGTAATTCTTTAGGGGATTTTTGTGTTTCCTCTTTAAGGGATTCTAGCTGTTTACCTGTGTTCTCCTGTATTTCTTTAAGGGAGTTATCTGTGTCCTCCTTTAAATCCTCTATCATCATCATGAGAAGTGACTTTAGATCTAAGTCTTCGTTTTCTGGTGTGATGGTGTGATGGATTTGCTATGGTAGGAGAATTGGGTTCTGATGATGCCAAGTAACCTTGGTTTCTATTGCTTAAGTTCTTATGTTTGCCCCGAATCATCTGATTATCTCTATTGCTCCCTGCCCTTGCTATATTTGACTGAAACCTGTCCTTCCTGTAATCACGGTTGAGTCAGAACTCCTCAGAGTCCAGCTATCTCTGTGATCCTATGATTCTGGGATCCTGTGATCCTGAGATTCTGCATGTGTCAGAGTTCCTGGAAGTCAAGCTGCCTCTGAGACCCTGAGATTCTGGTGTGACCAATCTCCTGGGCTCCTCTGATCCTGGATGTGTTAGAGTGCCTGAGAGTGGAGCCTCCTCTAGAGGCTGTGGGACTGGCGGCCAAGTAAGCGCCCAAGGTAAACCTGCCCAGGCTGGAAGGAACCTGAGCCACTGGTCAGGCAGGGTTCCTGAGTCCCTGGATCCTGCTGGTCCCAGTTAGTCCCAGTGGTGTTGGAACAGGTGTTGTGTCCTCCTCACCCCTGATCCTGAGATCCTGGGTAAACTAGAGTGCCTGGGAGTGGAGCCTCCTTTGGGGGCTGTGGGGCTGGCTGCAGAGTTTGCAGCCAAGGTCAAGGAGGGTTAACTTAAAAAACAAAACAAAAGAAAACTTTTTATTGATTCTTTGTGAATTTTACATCATGTGCTCCAATTCTGCACAGCCTTCAGACCTTAATATGTCCCTAGGAGGTAACCTAGACCAGGGATATCTACCTGGTGGTACTGTTGCAGGGCCAGGGAATAGATGTGACCCCCAGTGGCAGCACAGGTCAGAACCCTTCTACGGTCCCAGGTGGCATCATTGGCTACTCACCACAGTTCTGCCTCTCTTCGTTGTACCCACAACCTTCTGTTTCTCTACCACTTACTCGTTCCTCACGGTGGTGCCGGGGGTCTCTGAGTGCGGTCATCTCAGGAGTGGTCTCAGGAGTGCTATAACCTGCTCATGTCACTGAGCAGGGGTCATCTCTGGCATGGTTTGGTGCTGTACCCCAATGCCTGCAAGGTGCCAGACTGACGGTCATCTCAGGCGGGCTTTACGCCTCCTCCCGCCCCCCGGGGATTGGTAGGTGGCTAATCATTCAGATGTTCACAGTTCATGCTCACAATTCAGAACACTGAACATAATCACAGCCTCTCTCCTCTCTGCCACCTACTGGCGAACATGTGACACAGCAGCCACATCTGCAACACCTCTAGGAATTGGGAGAATTGACTTTTTTTAAAGTGTTAGGCACTTGGAGAAAATAAACAGAACCATCTTTAATAGTATATGAATGGATAATTGCATTAAAATTAATCACAGCTATGCTGAACAAACACAAACTTTCCCAAAAATGTTTCAGAAGACTTCCAATGTGAATGTAAATACAAGCCTGAATATATTTATATAGAGATGGATAGATGCTTATGAGAGAGAGCAGAGGTGGAGGAGGAGAGGAACCTAGTTTAGTATCTAGTGATTTCAAATCACTAAGATTTGATAACTAGAGTATTAGTTACCAAATTACTGGATTTTGGACAACAATAAAATATCTCAACAAATATTGTCCCCATGAAATAATAACAGATATGTCTGATTTATCAAAACTAAGAACCACAAATGAAGATGGGAAAATACTATATT
>NW_022196895.1:54436176-54436265 GCF_008632895.1 Mastomys coucha
TATGCCAATGTTTCTCAACCTGTAGGTCATGACCTCTTGGTGGTTGCCAAACAACTCTTTAACAGGGGTCACATAAGGCCATCCTGAAT
>NW_022196895.1:54436275-54436729 GCF_008632895.1 Mastomys coucha
TGACAGATAACAGTAACACAATTACAGTTACAAAGTAGCAACAAAAATAATTTTATGGTTGGGTTCACCTTAATATACGGAACTGTATTAAAGAGTTGCAGCATTAGGAAGGTTGAGAAGCACTGATCTAAGAGTCAAGCCAGAACTCTACACCCAATGAAAATAAAATGTTTTCTAGGAATGAAGGTGAAGTCCTACTAAGGTTCAGTTATAGCACCTTAAAAACATCCAGGATGCTTTTTCCCTGGCTTTAGTGTTTAGGAAACATTAAAGTGGATTCTTTTAAGACCAAAGTAAATGTTGCTAAAAGGAAGCTCCCGTCTTCAGGAAGGAAGAAATGAAGGCAAATATTTGGATAGAATTAAAAGAGCTCTTCATCTCTTCCTTCAGAGCAAGGAAGTTTGTTGAATGGGTTTAGGCCTTTGAAGGGTAAGTTAGGACCCCAGCCTCGTCC
>NW_022196895.1:54436739-54437558 GCF_008632895.1 Mastomys coucha
TGATTTCCAGCTGTCATGATGTAAGAACCTTTACTCTAGGGCACACTCCCAGTCTGGGGTTCTGCCTAGCAACTGGCCCTAAAGCAAGAGTCAATTGACCATAGTTCTAATAAACTAAAACCTTGGGAACAAGAAGCCTAAGTAGACCTCTCCTTCTTTCAGTTGACTTGTCTCAGGTATTTTGTTATAGCAGTGAAAGATGACTGGCACAAATGCCCATCGATGTACAGCTAGATAATAATACAAAGGGTGTATCAGTTATTTTTTAAAATACTTTGACAAATGCAAACATTTGGAAGGGAATTTTTAAGGAACTATAGTTAAGTGAAAAGCAAGTATAATATTAGATGGGAATGGATGAGATTTTTATTAACTTTATTATTTTAAAAAGACTTTGCAAATAAGTAAAAATATCACTCAGCAAAATTAACCAGACCCAAAGGCTATATATCTTGAACTTCTATACATTTAGAGTAGGAATTAAGAAAGAAGCTGTGTTGCTTCGCATTAAATTGACCTTATACTTTCAGTGACATATATATATATATACACACACACACATATATATAAAATTTCATTTGAAAGGTAAGTTTTACTCTCATTCTTTAAGACTTTTTTAGATTGTTGTTAATTTTTCAATATATTATACCTACCCAAAAATTCATCAGTTTTTACTTTTTCAGGAATGAGGAGCAACAAAGGGAAGAGCTTCAAAAGTCTGATTTTTTTATTTTATTTATTTATTTATTTATTATTTTTATTTTTTAAAGATTTATTTTATTTCATTTTTATGTGTATGAGTACACTGTTGCTGTACAG
>NW_022196895.1:54437568-54437713 GCF_008632895.1 Mastomys coucha
GACTGTGTTCCATCATGTGTGTGGCTGCTGTTGATCTCAGGACCTCTGCCGGCCCTGCTCACTCCGGCTCTGCTCGCTCTGGCGTAATTTTCTGCAGCTGTCTTCAGACGCACCAGAAGAGGACGTCCGATCTCATTATGGGTGG
>NW_022196895.1:54437723-54437989 GCF_008632895.1 Mastomys coucha
CATGTGGTTGCTGGGATCCGAACTCAGGACCTTCAGAAGAGCAGTCAGTCAGTGCTCTTACCCGCTGAGCCATCTCGCCAGCCCGATTTTTTTAAAATAAATATTAAGTACCAGTCTTAGTGCCTCAAGGAATGTCAACCTGCTTGCTTAATTCTCCTTAAATTTTAGTAAAAATTTAAGTTAAAACGTTTCTGTGGTCATTGCAAACTGATACAACCACTCTGGAAATCAGTTTGGCGGTTCATCCGGAAATTGGACATAGTACT
>NW_022196895.1:54438827-54439285 GCF_008632895.1 Mastomys coucha
AAAAAAAAAAAAAAAAAAAAAAAAAAAAAAAAAAAAAAACGTTTCTGTGGTCATGAAGCTGCTTCTGAACTGGTGAGATGGCTCAGTGAAGTGCTTGCCCATCAAGAGCAAGGGTGGGCTCTGTCCCCACAACTCATGTCAAAACCTAGGTGTCCATCCCATTTATAATCCCAGCTCTGGAGAGGTGGAAGTGTGGCAGATTCCTAGGGTTCCTCGGCTAGCCAGCCTAGAGCCTCTAGGCTGGTGAGAGATCCTACATCCACAATCAAGGGTAAAAGATCCTAACCCACTTCTTCCAGGTTTGAAAATGTAACCGAAACCCACCAATCCCCGTACACAAAAACCCACACATCTCTGAGCCTGAAATCCCACCAATCCCTGAACTCAAAAATCTGAGCAATCCAGGCTTGGCTTGAAATCTCACCAATCTCCACTGTACTTTGTGACTGGTTTTGTGT
>NW_022196895.1:54439295-54439464 GCF_008632895.1 Mastomys coucha
CACAAGCTGAAGTTATCACAGAGAACGGAGCCTCCGTTGAGGAAATGCCTCCATGAGATCCATCTGTAAGGCATTTTCTCAATTAGTGAGAGGAGGGCTCAGCCCATTGTGGGTGATGCCATCCCTGGGCTGGTAGTCTTGGGTTCTATAAGAAAGCAAGCTGAGCAAG
>NW_022196895.1:54439474-54439590 GCF_008632895.1 Mastomys coucha
AGTAAGAAACATCCCTCCATGGCCTCTGCATCAGCTCCTGCTTCCTGGCCTGCTTGAGTTCCAATTTTGACTTCCTTTGGTAATGAACAGCAATGTGGAAGTATAAGGTGAATAAA
>NW_022196895.1:54439600-54439854 GCF_008632895.1 Mastomys coucha
CCCAACTTGCTTCTTGGTCATGATGTTTTGTGCAAGAAGGAAATCTCTACCCTGAAGATCCCCTCCCCTGCAGCAGAGTGTCTCCTCCTCCTGCTTAGTTCCCTGCTGCTTCTTGCCTGAGCAGAGGCAGCCACGCTCTTGTGTCTCTCCCAGTAAGTCACATGTGTGAGATTTGTTGTGTAGTATGACTTTGTGGACTTCCTTGGCTCCTGACTACCCGAACAGCTTCCTTCATAGCTGTACCACATCCACTG
>NW_022196895.1:54439864-54439948 GCF_008632895.1 Mastomys coucha
TTCCACTGTCATTTAACAGTGACCACATCTCCTGAATTGCAACACCCAAGGTTGTCTGCAGACCTCCACTGACATGTGTATACA
>NW_022196895.1:54439958-54441800 GCF_008632895.1 Mastomys coucha
TGATTAATACACACACACTTGCACACACACACTCCCATATACACACCCACACATATGCACACACATACACACATACATAGGCACACATCCTGTTTCTCTGAAAGCTTGTCACCCCCTGTGTGACTATTTCACTAGTGAGGGGTTTTAGTGCCATGCCTGCAGCCTCCATACTAAGTAGCACTGGCAAACATCATCGCTGACAGATTAAAGAGCAACATTAAAATGCAGTACTAAAACTGTCTGTGGAGTTTATGTTATGAACTTGCAATGCCTTCCTTTCTCAGAACACTGGCTGCTTGGTTTACAGTAACCGCCACCTCCCTCTGTAAGCTGTGGGACTCCAACACCTTTCTAGGTCAGACATAGTTTTTCACTTGCTGATAACACCCATGGCATACTTTATCCATGTGGTGAAAGGAGCTTACATCCTAAAAGATTTAGGTAACACACCTGACCTTGGGAACAGCAATGGGTCTTCCTTCTCTACAGAATAATTGTAGTTTCAACAATAACTGAAATCTTTATAAGCTTCTGACCCTGCCTTCAACCAATATCAGGCGTTTCTCCAACCTACAGCCTGTAACAAGTATTTTTGCAACTTTTAAAATGTGTGTTTCTGGGTTTGACCAGATTTACTGAATCCAGAACTCAGTGTCTTGTAAATATTAATTTGTGACCATACCTCTAGAATTCTAAATTGTGGTTGGTGTTGAAACAGTTTCTTTACTTTGAACTACATTTTCACCTGCCTCTCAAATTTTCTGGCTTGTCTCAAAGAGGAACCAGGCCTACAACCTCTCTCTGGAAAGACACGGGACATCCATTCAGGCTGCTACACTTTCTAGCTGAAATCTGGGGTATTCTTTCATCATTTAACCTGTTTCTGAGAACAGGTTGGGCCTACAATGTTGAGGTCCTATTGGAATGCCAGAGAACAAAGCATTGGTTAAATATGTGTGGCAGCACAATTAGCAGCAGAAGACAAAATCAACTAGAAGAACTCAACGCAGAAGATTGAAAGTCATCCAAAGGACCAACCGAGAGAAGCAACCTTCAAGGATGCTGCAAAGTCAACCATCTATGTTACGGGCATTCTGTAAGAAGAAGGAAAAAGGAGAGAGCTCAGTTAAGTCAATGGTGTCTGAAAACCAGCCAAACCCAGAAGAAAGATCAGTATCCAGAGCCAGAAAGCCTAAGGACATAAAAGGCATACACTGATCATGTGATCATTAAATTGTCAAAGGTTAGACAATTTTGGAAGCGTTATGGGTAAAATGACTAACTAGGTACATGAGAACCTACCTAAGTCTATAAACAGACTTACTTGTTTCTAGCAGGAAGTAGGAAGACATTTTGGGATGATATACCGAAAAGTCTGAAAGAAAACTGCCCATCAAGATCACCCCATTCGGCAGACATGTTTTTCTGAAACAGAAGATGGGATACTTTTTTGGGTCAAAGAGTATCTAAGGAACTCCATAGCTATTGGACCTTCATTCTAGGATAACTCTATCCAGTTAAAATGAAGGGGTGCTAGGCAGTTAGGCAGTGCCTCAAGAATATCCAAAAGCACAAGATTCAGTGCTAAAGTTAAGTCTAAAGACAACATGATAAAATGGTGATAGGCAAGTTACCTTCACTTCTAGTACAAACTTTAAAAAAAATACAAGTATTAAAAATAGCTGTTGTTAAGCTGTATTAATGGAGCCCCAATTTAAGTAGGTATGCATCATAACATTGAAAGCATCTCATGTGGAAGTGAAGTGAAAAAAATATAGGGTGTCTAACTCCAAGCAGTTAATGCAGAGTGCTACAATTACAACCTACTTTTCATAGGCCATG
>NW_022196895.1:54441810-54442417 GCF_008632895.1 Mastomys coucha
AGATAAGATCCGTAGATGCTACACAAAAGAAAAAAGAGAAAGGCATCAAAGCCCATCAGAACAAAAGTCAATGAAATACTGAGCCAGTAAGAAAATAAGAAAGTGGGCTCTAACACTAGTGTGAAGAAATGTAAAAGAGCAAAAACACATAAGTATTTATCCATAATCCAAATATAAATGTGTGAAACTCCCCCAGTGAAGTATGCAGACACATAAAGATTCAAGATCCAATTGTACATCAGTCATCGACAATGAATTCTTTATACTCAAGTACGTGTATAGGCTGGAAGTTAAGAAACAGAAAAAGAAATGTTAGGCAAAACAAGTGAAAGAGAGTAGCGAGGGTACACTTCCCTAACACAAAACAGATTCACATTACAAACTGCTGCTAGAGAGACAACATGAATAAGTAATGCTAAAACAACCATGTCAACAGAAAGATATATTAGTTCTAAACATTTTCTGACAAGAGACCATTCAAGTCAACAAATACTGACAAGTGTAAAAGAAGAAATCGGCAGTCATACAAAAATAGAGACTTCAGGACTCCACTATCAACAAATTATAGACTATCCAGCCCTGAATGGCCTGGTACTCACTATATGGC
>NW_022196895.1:54442427-54443692 GCF_008632895.1 Mastomys coucha
CTTGAACTCCTGGCAATTCCTTAGCCTCAGTGTCCAAGGTGCCAGAGTTACAGACCTACCTTTCCACACCTGGAGTAACTTTTAAACAATGGGCTTTTGCATTTCATTAAGCAATGTGTCAAAAGTATAAGATAAAAAGGGCATAAGACATAAACACATAAAATTGAAAGAAAACAATTCCTAAAATGTATAAAAATACTGAGCTATAAAATATTGAGTATAAAAATATTCCATAGTTATAGGAACTCATGAAGTATTCTTTACTTCAACTCTTATCAGATTGGAAAAAATTCAATAACAGTTGGCGAGGAAATGGAGAAATTGGCCTTTTATACTTTGCCCATGGATCATCATACTTTATAATACAATAGAAGTCAGTTTATCCATTTCTGTTGTATTGGTTCTTTTTCTGTTGCTCTGATAAATCACCATGAGCAAGGCAACATTAGAAAGAAGAAGTGTATTTTGGCTTATAGTTCTAGAGAGATGTGAATCCATCATGGCAGGAAGGCATGGCAGCAAGAGGCAGCACCAGCAGGAACAGCGAACTGAAAGCTCACATCTTCAGATGCAGACACAAAACAGAGAGCCAACTGGAAATGGCAGAAAGCCCCGGTTATATAATTTTCCCAGCAAAGTTTCATCACTATCTTAGGGATTCAATCAGCTTAAATCACAGGATGTGGTAGTACTAAGAGATGCCCCAAACTCCTGCACTCCAGACATAATCTTTCTTACCTCCATTGTGAAGAGGCAATGCAATTTCTCCATGGTAAACTGGATATATCACCCTCCTAAAACTGTTATTTCTTTCTTAGCCTGTTGGTTTAAGGACATTATAAACCCAAAATGACCAAGAGGAAATCTGAGCTTCCAGTTCCATGGAATGTTTGTTGTGGCTCCTGGCAGGAGCTGTACCCCCTCTGGAACCACAACTTCTAGGCCACAACTTAGAGTTGTGGGGACATGAAGCAAAAACTTTCCTAGTGGGTCACTAGGAATGACTATTCCCTTTTCCACCCCTTGATTCCTGGACCCAAGGATCCTGGCTACAGGAGAAACTATACCATTTATTGGGCACTGATTCAAAGCATATACTGCCTTCTGAAGAACTCTGCCCCAGCCCTCCATGCTGCTGCTACCTAGTTGTTGCTGTAACTGTGTTTTCAAAAGGCCATTCCATCTTTGTATCAGGTCATCTGCTTCAGGATGGTGGGGAACATGGTAAGACCAGTGGGCCCCATGATTGTGGGCCCATTGTCACA
>NW_022196895.1:54443702-54443774 GCF_008632895.1 Mastomys coucha
TGAGAAATGAGTTTCTTGGTCAGAAGCAATGCTGTGTAGAATACCTAGATGATGGATAAAACATTCTGTAAA
>NW_022196895.1:54443784-54445738 GCF_008632895.1 Mastomys coucha
AAGCATTACATGCAGGAAAGAAAAATCCATTACCAGAATAAGTATCTACTCCAGTAAGAACAAAGCGTTGTCCTTTCCATGGAGGAAGTGGTCTAATGTAGTCAACCTACCACCAGGCTGCTGGCTGGTCACCTTTAGGAATGGTGCCATACCTGGGGCTCAGTGTTGGTTTCTGCCATTGGCAGATCTGGCATCCAGCAGCAGCTTTAGCCAGGTCAGGCTTGGTGAGTGGAAGTCCATGCTGTTGAATCCAAGTATAACCCCCATCTCTGCCATCGTGTCTACTTTGTTCATGGGTCCATTGGGCAATGACAGGGACAGCTGGGGAAAGAGACTGATTCACCTCAAAATGGGTCATCTTATCTACTTGATTATTGAACTCCTCAGCTGAAATAGAAGTTCTGCCCACTGTGAGGATTTCCCTTCACCAGTATCCTTCAGGGTTGTCCCAGAAAGGGATTGCAGTGCTACAGTTGCCCACTTCTAGGTGGTGCCAGCACAACATGCAGAACTATCAGTAAACCAGGTCATAAATACACCTAACATGACATCACTATCCTTTGTTCAATGTAAAGACATAAACAGTAAGCATAGCTTGGTGGGATCTTGCTCTAAGGTCATCATCGCTCCTTTAATTCCACTTACTATCCTTGAACAGGGGGTTAAGCTCCATTCTACTTTCCATCTGATAATAGACTGCTGCTGTGCACATTTTACTTTATGACTTGCTGGGTCTGAGAACACTGAGCACATGATGGGCAATTCAGGTTGCATGGTAACTTGGTGTCCTATTGTCAAGTTTCAGTTTCTACTAAGGCCCAATAGCAGGCCAAGAGCTGTTTTGCAAAAGGAGAATAGTTGTCTGCAAATGATGGTAAAGCTTTGCTCCAAAATCCCAAAGGTCTCTTCTATGAGAAGGACCCAAAGGGGCTTGCCAAAGGCTCCAAACAGCATCTCTATCTGCCACTGACACCTCAAGTACCAATGGGTCTGGTGGAATCAGCTAAACCTCCCAGATATCACCAACTGGTAACCAAGTGAACAAGTAAGGGAAACTATAAACCACCTTCCTAGTTAGGGTTTCTATGGCTGTGATGAAATGCCATGACCAAAGCAACTCAGGAAGGAAAGGGTTCTTTGTGCTTACATTTTCACACCAAAAGAAGTCAGGACAGGAACTCAACCAGAGCAGGGACCTGAAGACAGGAGCTGATACAGAGGCCATGGATGGGTGCTGCTTACTGACTTCTCATGGCTTGCTCATCCTGTTTTCTTAAAGAACCCAGGCCCACCAGCCCAGGGATGATACTATCCATAAAGGGAAGGACCCTCCCCCATTAACTGTGAATTAAAAATGTTCTACTGCAAGATATTTTGATGGCACTTTCTCAGTTGAGATTTCCTCCTCCTATATGACTCTGGTTTGTATCAAGTTGGCATAAAACTAGCCAGCCTACCACTATAATCAACACAGTTTTAAGAATTGAAACATTAAACCAGCAATGTCATTTCTAGTAGTTTATTGAAAAGATTCACCTAGACTTATGTTGGCAGGAATATTTAACAGACCACTAATTTTAGAGCTTGCATGGTAGAACCATATTGATATCTTAGCTTCTAAGTGTCTAGTAACAAGAGGGCTATTTCAATATGTTATAATAACATATTAAAAGTACTATAAAAGTCAGTGGCTTCCTGTGTACTAATTTTGGAAATATATTCCACAGATAATGTGAAAACAAAAACTTCAGATACAAAGGTGTGGTGGAGACTACAAACCACACTAGATATCTCAGACTTTTACCCTATACCCCACACAAAATCAGAGCTTTTGCGTTACCTGAAAAATGAACCAAAACAATATTTATGAGTATGGAATACAATTTCTGAAAAGCCCCGAGGGAATGCAATCATGTCATATGCAGAAAAAAAAAAGGACAGAACCGGAGGATGC
>NW_022196895.1:54445748-54445920 GCF_008632895.1 Mastomys coucha
AAAGGAAATCAGATAAATAAAGACAAGGCTTGCATATTGACTTTCTTGTATAGTAGATGGGGTGGGGGTGTAACCTAAACATAGTAGAACTATTAGAGAAGGTCACTGGGCCGAGTGGAAAGGGATAAGAGAAGAGGGCTAGAGAAAACTCTTGGAGACTATGGATATGAGC
>NW_022196895.1:54445930-54446469 GCF_008632895.1 Mastomys coucha
ATACATACCTGTGGAAACTTTACAGTAAAAATTATTGATATGTATAATTTTTATTCACTAATCACTATAAAGCATTCTTAGGATACCTACTGGGTATTATGACACTGTCTTACTGTTAGGAAGCACAAGAGATAAAAACTTGTCCTTTATATTGGAGTAGATACCCTGAAAATTCCTTAAATTGAGCTACAAAATCTCTAAAAGCTTTACTGATCAGGCATGTTTTGTGACAAAACTTTTCCTTGGGAAAGCCAGTTCAATACATACACAAGCACAGACATTGGCTCATGCCAGATAGGAAGCCCATAACAAGCCAAAGTATAGACACCACCAAAGTCCAACTTGGTGAATTAATGAGTTTTATTGAGGATACTTAAGAAGTATGGATGAGGGGTTACATGTACATGTAGAAATGACTCATACATGTAACCAAAGCACACTCCAGAATGGAGCTCACAAAACTGAGAATGTGGACCGCACTACATACCCTGAATAGGTTAGAGAGAAACTTTTCTAAGTGACTCTGGTCTAAATCTCTT
>NW_022196895.1:54446479-54446704 GCF_008632895.1 Mastomys coucha
GGTTTCTGCTTCATCCAGGCAGCTTGTCTGGTCTCAGTGTTCTCTACAGCTTGATTTGTCTGAAAGGAATTTTTTTTTAGCTTTTACTGCTTACTCTGGCAGAGAGGGGCCCAGTGCATCTGATCAGTTTTAGGGAGTTCCTGGGGTATTTTGAGTTGTTTATGATCATGTTTAAGGAACTTACCTACTAGACAGAATGCTTTAATCTTGGAGGAAATTTATAGA
>NW_022196895.1:54446714-54447198 GCF_008632895.1 Mastomys coucha
TCTTTTTACAGATCTTATGTCTGTCTGTTTGGTTAGTTGTTTGGTTTTGTCCTCTCTTTTAAAATGATTTCTGGGTCTTGGAGCAGGTGTGTATAGTATCAACGTATAACCACAATCAGTTACTTGTTCTCCAGAGCATTACCAGTGGTCATGAGTTGAGGCTGACAACACTAGTTGAAACTGCCCGCAGTTTCACGAACTGGGTTCTCTCAGCCAGGAGGGAATAAAGAACCTGAAATAGTGGGTTTGAAATGCAAAGAGAAAACACGAAGCCAAGTTGTGTCCCATTCAAGGCTCCACTTTACTTGGAATAAGCTAGGGAATTTATAGTCACAGGAGAAACCGAAACCAAATCTGTAGATTACATGACATTTGCATACTGCAAAAAAGGTTCAGGTGCCAAAGTCTCCAGGTTCGGAAGATCTTCAGGCAATGGGTGTACTCAGGCGGTGGGCGTGCTCAGGCAGCAGTCAACAGAGAGCCT
>NW_022196895.1:54447208-54447306 GCF_008632895.1 Mastomys coucha
TCCCAGGTGTTAGCCCCCAAGCAGAGGCTGCCAGAAGTCCAATGACTGAAGTGAAGGGGGAAGGTAACACTTAGTAAGTGAACTATGAATGTAAACAA
>NW_022196895.1:54447316-54447475 GCF_008632895.1 Mastomys coucha
AGAGTATATTGACAGGCATATCACATCCTTCTAATAAAACAATAGAAGTTGCTTTTGCATTTAAGCTTATGACCTTCCCACCCTCGGGTTTGTCCTGGCTTATAGTACCAGATGTGAACAACCTCTTGTGGAGTAAAGCTCAAATTCACTCAGAAGGCT
>NW_022196895.1:54447485-54447786 GCF_008632895.1 Mastomys coucha
ACCCACGATGACAGAGCCATGATTGCACAAGCAGGCCCAGCCTGCCTGGCATGCTGGTATTTTTAGCACATAGGGTCCTTAGCCAAGCAGGAATGTTGGTAACAGTTGTTCACCAGTAGTCTACATGACCCCTTCAGGCACTTCAGAAATCAGTTAGTGTGGTGAATGTTTTCAGTACAGTCCCAAATTAATTTCTCCATGTCCTGTAGTTACATGTATGTGTGTCTTTGGCCATAGAGTGTTACCTTTGTGTTTTTACATACAACCAATAGCAGTAGCAACAGCCTTTATGGTTTTAAGG
>NW_022196895.1:54447796-54448525 GCF_008632895.1 Mastomys coucha
TTCTGTGGCCCACAACTTACAGGGAAGTAGCCCACCCACCATTGGGTTTTTATTTAATAACCTTATCGCCTTTGGGATTGTCCTTTTCCACCCATGAATTCCACCATTGAATTTTATTTTTAAATTAATCAAGCCCCAGTACGTTGAAAGGTAGGTGGAAGTACTATTGCACCTGGCTATCCCTCCAATGGCTTCTTGAATTTGTAAAACACTCAAAGGTTAGCATCATGTTATCTGTATAAGACAAAACCTTTTGTAGAAGATAGGCAAGGCAAAGCAACATCCTAATCATGATCCCATGACAATCATCAGGGTTACAAAGATATCCTTGGTGAAACGCCCTGATGGTCTGTTGCTATCCAGTCTCAGCAAATGTTAGGTGAGCCCAGCGGTCACAGCTAAAAAGGCACCGAAAGACAAGAGCAAGGTCTACTACAGCATGGAAACAGTCCATTTATTTTTATTAATTGTTTTCCCCGCAGGTCAAGGTTGACTACAAAAAGCATGGGTAAGAGATGTTTTCCTGTAACCCTGAGTCATTACTGTCTCTGAGCCATTACATTTTATATCTTGGAACTGTTTAATGGAGCCTTGCTTATATTTTCCCACCACTGATCAACTCAATGGGCCTGACTTAATCTGCACCGATTTATTCAGTTACTGTCGCCCTGTTCTTTTCCTGTTGTATCTGCTGGCTCCCCAGGTCACAGTGACCCTGGGTTGGCACTG
>NW_022196895.1:54448535-54449879 GCF_008632895.1 Mastomys coucha
GCCTTTCTATTCACCATACTCTGGATGGGCAACCAGCTTCACCATTAGGATATAACATTTTGCTGGAGCAAAATGTACACTCCTTAGTACTGGAGAATCATTACCACACCTGGGACAGGCCTAGTTGCCTTTGCCCGTACTGTTTTGTCATAGCTGTCTTTTCAATGCCTTCCAGTACCTCCTTAGCATACATTTTAGCTTTTTATCAACTTTTTTTCCTTAGGTCTTAATGCAAGTCTTGCCACATTTTTCTTCAAGTACTCCAGATAGCTCTCTTTCTCTGCTTTATTTTTTTTAAATCTTCTCTAGGCTGTTCTCTCACTCTATGGAAACTATTTATATGCTATCTAAGTTACTGAGATCTGACAAAGAATCTTCTACTGTGTAAAGACCTTGCCCCATCGATGGGGCTTGGCAAAGCTAGTAAATTTCCATGTCAGTTTCCAGGTCTCTGCTGGATCAACCATTCCTAAAACTCCTCTGTGAACACAGCTCTATCTGGCCCTGGAACTGAGTCCAAGCACAGTTTGTGTCATTCCGTGTTTCTCAGTGATGCTCTCCCATCCCCAGACATTTTTGTGGAGACCTGAGATGGAGATAAGGGAGTAATGGCTCTGATAAGTCAGTTCATCAGGGACTAATTTCCCTCATAAAGTCTCGTGATTATGCCATAAGCTAGTTATATTAGTCAGTTTTACTGGCTCCAAAAACAGTAAGACTGATTCCATATGATCCCATGTCCCACCGCCTCACAAGCCAGACCATGACAAGCTCTTTCATTGTTTTCTTAAAAGTCTTCCTTGATTTCATAAGTTTAAGTTCTGAGAATTTCCTGCTCACCCTAGTTTCTTGTACTGCTCCACTATCAAGGCCCCCATCTATATGCTGGATGACATATTTTCCCTCCTTTTCTACTGAAGGCCAGACTTCGGGATCTTTTCCTCCTTCTCTTTTATTCTCTCATCCAACTTGTCAAATCATAGGCTAACATGGAGGATGTTAGCTACATCTCCCTTTATTGTTAGGGTTGCTCTTTCAAACAAATAGCTTCCTGCTTTACACAAACAAGTTCCTAGTAGGCTGCCATATTGGCCCCAGAACCATTTCTAACTACACACAAGAAGCCTGGCAACCTCTGCTGCTACCTGCCAACAATCTCTACTCTTGTGTGCTAATCTCAAAGACTGAAAATTTTCATTAAAACTTTAACTGTTTTTAGAGCATATCCTTATTCGTGTCATGCATTCCACTCATAATACAGACATGTCATACTCTACCAACTGGTAGAGTTGGTACATACAACCAAGACTGTCATGCTGGGATTCCTCCCACAAACACTACTAA
>NW_022196895.1:54449889-54450024 GCF_008632895.1 Mastomys coucha
TCAACATTTGTTGCATGTCTCACTACCTATAGCAAGAAATATGCATCCACTGTCATAGGACAAAGACACATTAAACACGCACCATACAGGAAAGGGCAACTATCAGAATTTCCCCCATAGATTGTCCCCACTCAG
>NW_022196895.1:54450034-54451701 GCF_008632895.1 Mastomys coucha
CACGGTTGCATGCCTTACGACCCATACACAAGACCATGCCCTCACTATTCTCCAGCTCATCTTTGGTTTTGGCATGTCTCTGGTTGAGCGCCAATTATGTTGTGTGACAAAGCATTTCCTGGGGAGGAGCTCCATACATGTCTACTTACCCCAGATAGGGAACCTGGGACAGACCAAAGTATGAATGCTAACAAAGCCCAACTTGGTGAAACAATGAGTTTGATTTGGATTACTTATAGTAGTATGGGTGAGGGGTTATTTACAGGAGAAGAAATGACTCAAGGACAATTGCAACACCAAAGTCCTCCCTGGCATGGGAGGCCTCAAAATCTGGGAATCCTGGAGCATACTGCAATGCAGCTCAGCATGGTGGAGAGTGTCCTTTCTAGGTGCCTTAACTGGTCTAAACCTCTTCCAGGCAGCTTAGCTGGTTTCTGCTTCTTCCAGGCAGCTAGGCTGGTCTTAAGAGATTTCTTTGCAGTTTGGGTTGTCTTAAAGTCTTTTTGTATCTTGGCTTTGCTTCTCTGAGAGGGATTTTCAGCTTTGATTGCTTACTAGACTTTTTTTTTTTTTCTTTAGAAGCTTTCCTACAGGAAGGACTATTTAAATCTTAGAGGAAACTGTAACACAACAGGCAGTCTGTTGAATATCTGTAAGACTTTTATTCTGCCTTCTAAAGTGTAACTTCTGGGAGCAAGGCTTCCCCTGTATTTGCCAGCTTTTCATTGCCCTGGCTTGTTCTCAATCACCAACAAACACCTACCATGACTCTGTTAATCTTTTCATGTAACAAGCAGTTAAACCAGAGATATGATGGCGACCATTACTTCTGTAACATATATTTATGACTTTACAGGCAGCATAAGCTTGTGCCATGTCACCTGGGGTTTTTAATGTTGATGTCTACCTAAGCATGAACTAGTGGAATTCTAAGGCTACCATTAGTGATTATTTCACTGCTGTTGGTCTTACCATATAGGATAAAAACCAGCAATAATAACAACAAAAACTAATATGCATTCCACATTCTCTGTATGGCTGTCCCTATTATGTAGTCTAGAACTAGGGAGATAAGGACAGGGTTAGTCTGTAGACCCAGATGTACAGCTGTCACATGGACTTGCTTTATTTCTGATTTTTATTCTATTGAATGTGACAAGAATTTATATTATAAATTCTTAACATTTAAAAATGAGATTTCTGTTATAACAGCTATGAGGAAAATTGGGTATTTCTTTTTCCTTAGTGTGTAATTATTTAAGTAAATGGCAATCGGCCCCCTATGGGAAATCTCTACTGTGTGTAATAGTCTAGGTATTGCAATGTTCTTTCTCATTGGGAGTCAGCCTCCTCTCCAGAGGCATGGGGCAATCATGTATTCTTCAGGAGAATGGAAAACAAGGGGCAAGAGGATGAAAGGAGGATTGGCCTCCCTAAATTATTTTTGTGCAGTATGAAAAGAGCAAGAAGTCATAAGGGTTCAATGGCCATCCTGACTAGCCTAACTACACTGGCTTTACAATGAATGAGTCCATCTCTAGCTGTATACATAGATGTGTGTGTGAGTGTGTGTGTGTGTGTGTTTACATAAAAATGTAGCATACAGAGAGAGGAGAGGGTTAAATGAAAAGGAATGAAGGGAAGGAGGGAGAAAGGGAGAGAGAGAG
>NW_022196895.1:54451711-54452374 GCF_008632895.1 Mastomys coucha
AGAGAGAGAGAGAGAGAGAGAGAGACTGACTATGTCAAGATCTAGTTTACCAGGACAGAACACAGAGTAAAGCCTCCCCATCTTTATTAAAATAGCAACAAAAAGCAGGCAAACAAAAAGTAAAACACACCTATCATGCTTAGTAAATCATAGAATGGGTAGTTTTAGGAGAAAGGGACCCTCCATCCATGCCAGTTCCTTTGGCTGTAGAGAACTGGCATATGAGAATTGATGAGGTTATTTCAGAAGCAAAATAGCTCCCATGACTCTATTGTGCTTTTGAGAAACTTACTGACTGAGGATGAAGGATATTTCAGTGACTGAAACTAAGACCGTTTGAGAAGCAAACACAATAATGATTATTTTGATGGCACTTGCAGAGCATCAAATCTGAATCCTTCCTCCTCCTCCTCTCCAAATGTGTTTGGCTGTTCTAAACAACTTAGATCTGATGTCCAGGAAAGGGGAAAACATAATTGTCTGAAATCAAGTCTTGTTATAAACCTTTGACATGGAAACTAAGCTAACTGAGATCCAAACTCAACCTTATGTTTTCTGCAATATAACTTTACATTCTTTACATACAAAAATGTTGCTGCCTTCGACTCCTCTTGGGTGAATTTGCTTCTTTTTGTTCTATCTCCTTAAGGTGTGCTGTCAAAT
>NW_022196895.1:54452851-54453794 GCF_008632895.1 Mastomys coucha
AGGGGAAACTGGGAAAGGAGAAATTCGCATGTAAATAAAGAAAATATCTAAAATAAAAAAAAAATGTTGCTAACTAAAATGGTTTCAGTGTATGGATGCTCAGGTGGTTGACTATTAGCTGCATTTGTAAGGGTCTTCTCATGTGAATCATAAGGCAGATCTCTTGGACTGAAAGATAGAAATGCCTCTTTCAATGCATTTGTAAGTAGTGACTTAAATCACCAAAGCAACCTTGAAGTTGCAATGGATTCAATGTCCTTGAGGAGTGAACAGAAAGCTCAGATGGTGGAGGAGCCAGGTGACAAAAGTGGCATGTTTACTTGTGCCACCAAATTTGGAAAGGATGTCATCATTTTCACCATACCCCTGTTTTCTTAAATGTATCTATAGGTAGAGGCCTGAAGAACCAGTTTTTATAGACATGAGTTCTTTAAATTGTCAATGACATAATGACAAATTAAAACAAGAGTTCCAAACAGTAAGAGCTGTAGCGTATAGTATTTTACCGCCATGCAAATAAGCTAAAATATTGAAAATGGCAAATAAAAGTTCTGCCAAAAAAAAGTAATAACATAATGAACAAATTCCTCTCAAATCAAAGTTAGAAAAAACAATAGCGGTGCTTTTCCATATTAGCAGGGATATCCTTGCAAGAAAAATGTATATGCATTAGTTCATAGCACAGACAGCAATTCTGTAAGCTGGAAATCAAATACTTTGGTGATTAATGGACAAGTCAAACTATTAGGCTTACAAGGAACGTCTATGGTGGTCAGTTGCTCTTAATAATGTGGCTGAGTTTGTTATTTTCAACATGGCCTATTAAAATCCAAAGAGAAAATGCTTGAAAGGCTTATAACAGCTGCTGTATATTATAATTGAATTATTATAGCATATGCCATATGTGCTGACTGAAAACCTGGAGACATTCAGAGCAAATGGA
>NW_022196895.1:54453804-54453955 GCF_008632895.1 Mastomys coucha
AAATGAGTGGGCATTGCATAATCCCTTGAGAGGAGTAAAACAGCAGGAGCAAACGAGTTTCAAAAGAGGCCGGTTCTCCTGACACTGGACTACAATAACATAGAACCAACCCTAGTCTTGTGAGAAAAATGTCAGACAAATCCTAACTGAA
>NW_022196895.1:54453965-54454274 GCF_008632895.1 Mastomys coucha
AAAATAGCTGCAAATCAAGGTGACTAAATAAAACATATTAATGTAATGTCGTATCCTGGGTGGGATTCTGCTACAGAAAGGGAAATGAAGTAAATGAAATCTGATAAAGAAGGAACTGTAACTCATAACATCATCAGCACCTATTCCTTAATTTGTAACAAATATACCACACTAATTTAAGATGTTACAATAGTGGAAGCTAGATATGTGTACAGGCAAGCTGCCTGACTGAACCAAATTTTCCACCAATCTAAGGACACTCTAAAGTAAAAGTGTACTTTTAAAACTTTGCAGTGGTATGGTTTAGTG
>NW_022196895.1:54454284-54454618 GCF_008632895.1 Mastomys coucha
CCTGCCCCAAGTCTGCTGACCTGAGTTCACATGGTAGAAGGAAAGAACCAACACCTGCAGATTGCCTTCTACCCTCCACATGCCCACCATGGCAAGAACCATGCTTCCCACTAAATACACGAATTGAACGAATGGATGGATGTTAAACACACACACACACACACACACACACACACACACACACACACACACACACACGGAGTCTCAGCCCCTATTATCCTTTTTGATTTGTGACAATGAGGACATGACTTTGATAGTACCCATTTAATATATGTTCATATAATTCATGTCAAATCCATTCTTTGGGGTTGCAGACACTTTTCATGCCTCTACA
>NW_022196895.1:54454628-54455867 GCF_008632895.1 Mastomys coucha
GGCTGCCACTGGCATATTTTGTTTATAGATCTTGGCAACTGACAGAGCAAAGAAGTGTACATGCTTAGATGAACCTGTAATAAGCACATATTAACAAACATTTACATATATTTATCCATATCTACATGAAGATAAGTATGAATCAATGCTTTGAATCTCCATCTCTAAATTGTGACCATGTGGAGCACAAAGATGTACTTGGCTGATTTGCACATGCTGTGTCAACATGGAGTTCTTTTACTGAGCTATATTTCCCTCAGAATGACTATTTCCAAGTGTAATATATGTTTAGTGGCTTTGTAAAGACATTTAGAATATCAGTACTTGAATATATATTTAAATTATATGATTTTTATTTAAAGTTATCAGAAACAAATGCAAGGATACTTAATTAAACAGCAATTAAAATGGTTACAGTTATGTTTAAAAAACACAATATAAGAGAAACATATCTGCAATTGGAACTTTAGGCAGTTTATGTGTTACATGATATCATAATTGTTATTTTATAGTAGAGACATTATTTTATGATTCTACACAGTCTATATAACATACAAAAGAGGTTGTTCTTGCCTATTAATCTGCAAAGATTTTTAAAATATTTATTAATTTTATGTGAGCAAATGTTTTTCTGTCATGTGTGAATGTGCAACATATGCAATCCTGGTATCTAAAGAGGACAGATTAGGGCATCAGGTCCCCTCAAACTTGAACAATGGATGAGTGTGAGCTACCACATGGATGTCGGGAACCAAATCTGGATTCTTCAAGAGCAACAAGTGCTCTTAGCCACTTAACTATCTTTCCAGCCCCTGCAGTGATTTTGTTTTTTTAGACTTCTTTAACAATCTTCTGGTCAAATACTAGGGTGCATCCACTGATCAACACATTACATATTCCTCATTGCATACACCTAAAATACGACAAAGAATTTTCTTTTAATGAATAACATCTGAAATTCTGATTTGGTTTTATCTGCCATCTAATATCATGTCTTACTAACTCTACTCTGATTTCAACTTAAATTTCAAAAATGAAGAGAAACTGGACTTAGAATTTTTGTATTTTATTACAGTTTTCCTATTAAATTAGTTGAGTGGCTTGATTAACTCAACTCAAAAGCCTTATTGTCTTCATTTGCAAAAGAGACACTTATTATAAACTTACTTTGAAAACATATTTTTTTTTTTTTTGGGAAAACATATTTTAAAGGCTGAGAAAAGCTGACAAATATGAAGG
>NW_022196895.1:54455877-54456349 GCF_008632895.1 Mastomys coucha
AATATACTCAAAAGAGTTGTTGAATCTGCCTACATATGATATAAAAAATGTCCGTGACCCCTATTTTACAAAAACCAGAAATACTTGTGATGGTTAAATTTTTTCATCAACTCGGTTGAATTTGAGAAATCTAGTAGATCAGTAAAGCACACCTCTGGGTATGTCTGTGAGGGCATGTCTAGACACGGTTATACCCTGAAGCTCTGACCTAATCAGTGGCAAATCCATTGATTGATTCAAAATTTAAGTGGCCTATTGAGCGGTTATAGAACTGAGGAAGGTGGGACCTGATTTGAGGAAGAGAGTCATGCCGGTTCTGGGTGCAACCTGGGAACCATGTGCTCATTTAACTTGTTGCCCTTTTCTGTGTGCTGGCTGTCATGAACTCAGAATCCTTGCTTCGTCAGCAATGTTGCTGTGCCTCACCATAGGCCTAGAAAGACAAAGCTGCCCAACTGTGGATCACTGCTCC
>NW_022196895.1:54456359-54456653 GCF_008632895.1 Mastomys coucha
TGCCCAGATACATCCCTCCTCCTTTAAGTTGATTCTGTCAGACACCTTGTCGGAGTGACAAGCTTCTGACTAACACAGTACCTGTCTTCCAAAATACAGAAATATTCAATGCTAGGCTTTTCCTTGGATGAATAGATACAGCAGTCAAAACAAAAGAGAATTTAGATTTATACCCACTCACTGATGAATTTATGTGTATTAGTCAGGGTTCTCTAGAGTCACAGATGTTATGGTAGTCTCTATGTAGTAAAGGAATTTATTGATGACTTACAGTCTGTAGTCCAACTCCCAACA
>NW_022196895.1:54456699-54456852 GCF_008632895.1 Mastomys coucha
TCTCCAGCAAAAGGTGTGGCCCAGGTTAAAGGTGTGTGTCACCACACCTTTAACCCCAGGTGACCCTGTGTGAACTCATAGATCTTCCAGTCTTAATCTTCTAGGATTCATTGCCACTATACCACCACACCTTTAATCCCAGATGATCTTGAA
>NW_022196895.1:54456862-54457007 GCF_008632895.1 Mastomys coucha
TTTCTATCTTAATCCTCTGGGATTCGTAACCACTATACCTCGAGATCTCCACGCCAAGATTCAGGTTGGAAACTTGTATCTCTCAGCCTCCAGCTTAGGGCCAGGTGAGCCTTTTAATTCTGGATTGTACTTCATTTCAGATATA
>NW_022196895.1:54457017-54457417 GCF_008632895.1 Mastomys coucha
CAACCAGGAATAGCCACTACATTATGGTAGTGGGAATGATGAATACAACTGTATTCCTTATAGAAATGACTTCAGTAGAGCATCATTCTCACTTGGATTCCTGTCAAAGTTAAGCTACATAGGTGTTCTTTTCCCTTCTCACCCCCCCCATCACTCCATGGACCAAGGGCAATCACATCAATTAGCTCCAAGAAGGCACAGCACAACTTGGAAAAATACACGTGGTCTGTGATCCTCCGGGTCAGTGACAAAGACCCTGGTTCCTCATCTTTGGAGATTGTGTTTAAGTTTGCCAGCCTGGGAGCAGAGACACAGGGAAGCTCAATGGTGCTGCATGCCCAGAGGTGTTCTGTGCTCCAGCTAATGGTACTGCCTAGGACCTGAGAAGAAACAATTAATA
>NW_022196895.1:54457427-54458329 GCF_008632895.1 Mastomys coucha
ATTACTTCAGAGAGTTGGAGCAGGTACAACCCAGGGAAGCAAGAAAATCCTAAGAGCCCCTTGCATTGTAGGTGACACAATACAGGCATGAGAGGAATTGCCTTTGGGGGGAGGGGGTCTAGACAAAATGGGTCTGAGCTAGATGAGGAAATTCTTGTACCAGTAGGGTCTTGGAGTAGCGCTAAGTGTTTCTCAAGATCTCTACAGGGACGTAGTAGCAGTGAAAGAACACAAATCAAACCTTTAGCATCGGCTGCAGTGACACAGAATGATGCTTACAGACTGGGTGGAGCTATGGTCTTTAACCCAACAGATAGAGAATCAAGATATCATAGTGACCAAGGTCTCAGTCCAACCTCTGCCAGCTTGTGTGCGGCTCAAGACAGACACCAGCTTTGCTTAGGTTTCATCTCTCTCATGTTTATGGGTGGAAGAGAGAATTAATTATTTCTTCATGAAAAGTGTCTAACATAAATGCAACCTGTCTCATTATCGGTTTACAAGGTTTAGGATATGTATATACCTGAAATATATAAAGAAGCAGGGGATTTGAGTTAGATTCTAAAAAAGGTTAAGTTAATTTAGAGTACCAGCTACATATGGTCGGTATAAAATATACATCTGTGTAATCAAATACAATAATTCAGAAAATTACTCTGCAACGATGTACCGAGTATAAGGGGTTAGTGTTTTTCTTGTGATTACAATATGAATTTCCCAAGATTGTTTTGTTCTAGATAAAATACTTAGTGAGTCTGTCCTCCAAAAACCAGTGAATTTTTTAAAGGGCTTTAGGAAAATATTTTTTGGTAGGATAATTTTTTTTAATATTCCTTCTTTTTTTTATTAGATATTTTCTTTATTTACATGTAAATTTCTCCATTTCCAGTTTCCCCTCCAAA
>NW_022196895.1:54461067-54461596 GCF_008632895.1 Mastomys coucha
GAAGAACCTCGAGCAAATAGACACAGGGGAAAATTTCCTGAAGAGAACGCCAATACCTTCTACTCTAAGATCAAGAATTGACAAATTGGTAGGATAATTTTAAAACTGAAATGTGTTAGCTTCAAAAATAATTAAAGGCTTGAGATCTTGCTGATAAATTTGTTTTAAAAGTCTGTATACATTTTAACACTCAGGTATCCTCTCTTTTGTTTATTTATAGTTTTATGTGTACCCAGTGTACAGACTTGTAAATAAAACACATTTTAACGTGATTAAACCATTAATGTGCAACAATGAAAACAAGATACAGTCACAGCAGCGACTGAAAGCGGAATGTATCTGTGCTTTCTAGCGCAGTACTTGCACACAGATGCCTTCCAAGCAGTATCTGATTCAGCAAGCCTCTCTCCTTTTCAAGATACATTATGGTACTGGGATTTAAGAAAGCATGTCTACATGTCTCCTGCAAATGGTGAGAACAGAGAGGTGGGAAGGTGTTGGGTTGATTTGGTAAACTGAGGTAGACGCC
>NW_022196895.1:54461606-54461888 GCF_008632895.1 Mastomys coucha
AAATGCTGGATGCATCTAAAATACGAAGTGGCAAAGGACAGACTCCATCCCTGGGGCCAGGAAATGCAGTTCCACTGGCACTCTGATTTAAATACTTCTGACATCCAGGGCTGCAAGGCAATAAGTCTGTGCTATTACTAGTAACAATGTTTGCAGCCGTTAGTCACAAAAATCACAATTCAGAGTGATACCAGTTTCTCAGACCAAAGATTATTGTAAAAGGATTGTTGTAAAACTTTGCTTAGCTCAGAGGGGGCCTACCCCAGCCTATGTCTGAAGTCC
>NW_022196895.1:54461898-54462024 GCF_008632895.1 Mastomys coucha
GACTGGTGCTTTTACAGGGATGTGAAGGAACCTGTTGAACATGAAGCCATCAGAAGAGATTCTGAATCTGGAAAACATATACCTCGGGGTACACATTTTCTACCCAAACTGTATTAACTTACCCTA
>NW_022196895.1:54462034-54462526 GCF_008632895.1 Mastomys coucha
TGGCTTTCTCTAGTCTATCAAAATAAACCCATCCCCTCACTAAAAGTTATGAACCACCAAGTTATTAGAATTATAGTTGAATATTTAATTGATCTACCAAATGGAAGATTATAGTCATCTAACAATTAAAAACGTGTATTTAAACAACAAATAGAAGTAACTAGGAATGAGCAGACATATGCACATATAGAGAACGCAGGACAATTAAGTCCCACACAATGAGGGAGTTTCTGGACTGCTTCAATATCTGGGCTATGCATTTGTAACTCCAGGGAAAGGCTTCACTAATCCTGTTTTTCTGGTTCCTGTGGGCATTGAGTTAGTAACAAATAAACTATTACATTTGTGACCAAATCCTTCATGCCCGTTCTGGCTCAGTGTTCAAACACTCTCCCTATAGACTTCAGAGGTTCATGAAAAGCTAGGTGCGGGTGACCTGGCCTTTCGGTGCTGGCTTCCATTTATTTGTCGGCATCTAGAAGGCAGGGTGTT
>NW_022196895.1:54462536-54462900 GCF_008632895.1 Mastomys coucha
GGAATCCATGTTTAGTGCACACAGGGCATGTTGGGCTGCTGCCTCCAGTTAGGCAATGGTTCTCAGGCGTGGCTTTGGACCAGTAAAATCAGCATCACTGGGAAGATGTTCTAACTCACTTGCCAGGCTTCTTTCTGTACTTACAGAATCTGAAACTCAAGGGCTGCCTCAGGGGTGTGTTTTAGCAAGCCCTTTTAGTGTTTCTCACACCATTGATCACTAGATCTACACAGAGGGTTTGTGTTGACTTTATTCCTGGAAATGATGCTCTAGTTGAAAGTTTCCTTTTCAGGAGTGACAAGGAGACAGAAGAAAGAAGGAAGACAAAGCAATTACTGGGCAGCAGGATGCAAATTTGATTTTT
>NW_022196895.1:54462910-54464049 GCF_008632895.1 Mastomys coucha
CTTAATAAATTACTAATATATCCCCTCCCTATTCATTTGTAACTACAAATAAAAATGTCTTTCCTGTGAACTGGTTTCTTAGCTAGTGTGTTATTGCTGTGAAGAGACATCATAACCAAGTCAAGTCTTACAAAGCAAACATTAAATGGTGCTGGGCTTAAAATTTCAAAGGTTTAGGCTATTATCATTATGGCAGGAAGCATGGCAGATGTGGTTCCAGGAGGAGATGAGAGTTCTACATCTTGATCCAAAAAAACAGCCAGGAGACTGGAATTCCACAGCAGGCGGAGCTTGAGCAGAGGAAACTTCACAGCCTACCCCCCAGAGTGACAAATTCCTCCAAAATAGCCACACCTACTTGAACAGGCCACACCTTCTAATAGTGCCATCCCCTGTGGATCAAGAATTCAAACACATGAATCTATGGGGCCAAACCTATTCAAATCACCACAGCAAGCTTTTAGTGTAGAGACTACTGGGAGGTTTTGGAAAAATCCTGGAGTTTATGAATTTCTTAGTCACTTACTGAGCAATTAGATTTTAACCACCATGTTGGGTTCAGCTTCAACTAATTTACTATAGTCTCAATGGCTGTTTTATAATAACGAGCAATATCATCAAAGTCAATTGACAGCTAAGCATGATGCTTTGGTTAGGAGCACCTTTACATAAACATGAATGAATAAAGTACTCAAGCCTAACAATTACTTAGTGTAACTAAATCCACTCACTCAACCCCAGCGGGACGTTTCTTGGTTTTATTCAACAAGGTATTCCTAAATCTAAGACAGCCAGAGAATAAGGACTGGATGATATTGCCACCTTCAAGACTTTTATGAACGGAAAGGATATATAATCTGTCTAAATTGCAAAGAACAGTACAGTTTGATGACCCATTCACAGTGATTCCAGGATCTGTCTCAAAGGCTGCTTCTTACCTGTCCTTTTGTACCATTCTTTTAGGAATGTCCTCTTCTTACCCATAATTATCATTTAAGCAATCTTGAAATTACCATCCTTTCTTTCTCATTTTGTTAAATTTGTTCAAAAAATAATTCTTCTTAATTTAATCTTCATTGTGAGTGACTATGGAAATTTTGTGTCTTCATATAAGCTAAATCAAGATAGCATATATGATT
>NW_022196895.1:54464059-54464435 GCF_008632895.1 Mastomys coucha
TAGTGCCTCATCTACATGGCCAACTGTCCACAAACATGATCATCTGTGAGCCCTCAGTTCACATAGCCAACTGTCTGTAAACATGTTTCATTTGTAAACCTTTCAGAAGAAACTTTTGCTGCTTTCTGGGGTTAAAAATACCCCATAGTTTTATAACTAACCACATTCTGTAAGAGATTTTTCTTTCTTGTATGTGCATTTCTGAAATAATTATCAACTTTTGTTCTATAACTGTAGAGAGAATATCTTGTGTCTATATGGGTGTGGCACCTGTCAATAATAAATCTGATGACCTACAGATAAGGTAGGAAATAGGAGGTGGGACATATGACAAGCTGAAAGGATTCTGGAATAGTGCCAGGCAGGAGATTCAACA
>NW_022196895.1:54464445-54465964 GCF_008632895.1 Mastomys coucha
GGCAGACAAGACAAATGCTTGCTATCTGAGCATAGGTGACCAGCCATGTGGCAGAATGTAAATCAGACTAAATAAATTATTTTAAGTTATGATCTAGTCAGAGTAGAGCCTAGTTATATGTCCAAGGTATTAGTAAATATATTTTGAGTCTGCATCTTATTTCTGAGAACATGGGGCTGGGAAGAAGGAGGACCTAACTTCTACACCACAGCTGTCCTCAATACTATCCTTGGTATTTATCAATCTTTGGTCATCTTCTGTAAAAGAGAAGGAAAAAAGGAAGAAAGGAAGTAAAGAAGAAAGGAAGGAAGAAAGGAAGTAAAGAAGAAAGGAAGGAAGGAAGAAAGGAAGGAAGGAAGGAAGGAAGGAAGGAAGGAAGAAGAAAGGAGAAAGGACTTACTTCTCTCAAAGTCCCATTTTATTTCTTACATACCAGAATCTCCCAAGATGTCAGCTGACCACGTTTCTGATCCCAGTGGCTGCCATCACTGATTTTCTACTTAAGTACTCAAATCAAAGCAGCACCCTAGTTTCTCATCTGATGGATCCTTAAAAATATCCTTCTTAGCTATCTCCCTCTTCCCTTTCTCAACACCCCTTGATACCTTAAAAATCTCAAACTTCATATCCAGCAGTCACAGACCTCCACCTTTACCTCGTACATTACTAAGTAGATTCTTCACAAACCCGGATCACACAAAGCAAGAGGTGTCAAAAGTGATCCCACCCATCGCTTGACTGTAGACTATACGTTTTTTCGTTCAAAGCAAATCAGATGAAATCCTCCGTGTCACTTAAGAGTAAACCTACCTAATTTCTGCGAGCTGTCTCTGTGTGCATTGCCATCTGGTTCTGTTTCCATTATCAAGAATAACCAAGTACAACTGAGATGAGAGGAATATTCACATTAGCTTTCCAACTTCAACATTATCTGCATACTAGGACAGCTGCCAGCTACTTCATAAGAGACCCAAGAAGCCAGAGTGGTTCCTAAGAAACATTAAGAAAAGAAAAAGAGAGATTTGTAGTCTGCATATCCACAGTCATTTTCTCCACTTATGTTCTTTCTTTATTTTTAATATATTTTTTTCTTTCTTTCTTTCTTTCTTTTTTTTTATGTTCTTGCACCTTTCTGCTGATTTCAGGATCCGTCTGGAAATGCACATGCAGGATGTTCCTCATTCTACTTCTATTACTGCACTTTCCATAGGCTTAACTTGGCTGCTCTTAATTGCAAAGAGCAGTTAACTTGTACAGGAGTGGTGTTAACCACTCCTGTACAATACATATGCTCATGTTCATGGTACTGGGTTCTATTGCAGTACATAGAAGTAACCAATCGAACCATAAGAACCATATGATACAACTGTTTGAACTAAGAGGTTCAGTGGCAACCAGACAACATACTTAAGCTGCTCCGAGGCCCTTGACACAAATACAGCAGAGGACTGCCTGCACTGGCCTCAGTGGGAGAAGATGTGCCTAACCCTCAAGAGACTTAAGGCCTTAGGGAGTAGGG
>NW_022196895.1:54465974-54466334 GCF_008632895.1 Mastomys coucha
AGGGTGGGGGCATCCTCTTGGAAACAGGAAGAGATGGGGGGTCAGGGATGTAGAAATAGGATGAGTGGGATGAGGAACTGTGGGAGGACAGACCAGGAGGAGGATAAAACTGGACTCTAAAAAATAAATAAAGATAATAAAAAATAAAATACAATAAGATAATGAAGTTGAAAAAAGAGGTTCAGTGGCTTTTAACGTTATCTTTTACAGTTTATTAAAATTAATTTTAAAACTTTAATAATTGGCAGAACCCAGATGTTCTTCAACAGAGGAATAGATACAGAAAATGTGGTACATTACATAATGGAGTACTACTCAGCTACTAAAAACAATGACTTCATGAAATTCTTAGGCAAATGG
>NW_022196895.1:54466344-54467444 GCF_008632895.1 Mastomys coucha
AAAATATCATCCTGAGTGAGGTAACCCAATCACAAAAGAATATTCATGGTATGCACTCACTGGATACCAAGAAGTGCATGCTGACAGGAGCCTGATAGAGCTATCTCCTGAGAGGCTCTGCCAGAGCCTGACAAATGCAGAGGTGGGTTCTCACAGCCAACCATTGGACTGAGCATGGATCCGCAGTGGAGGAGTTAGAAAAAGGACTGAAGGAGCTGAAGGGGTTTGCAACTCATAGGAAGAACAACAATTATCAACCAACCAGACCCCCAGAGCTCCCAGGAACTAAATCACTAACCAAAGAGTACACCTGAAGGGACCCATGGCTCCAGCTGCATATGGAGCAGAAGATGGCCTTGTTGGGCATCAATAGGAGGAGAGGCCCTTGGTTCAATGCCCAGTGTAGGAGAATGCTAGGGCAGGGAGCCAGAAGTGGATGGGTAGGTAAGGGAACGGAACACCTTCATAGAAACAGGGGGAGGAGGGATGGAATGAGGGGGTGGGGGGACTGGGAAAGAGGATAACATTTGAAATGTAAATAAAGAAAATATCCAATAAAAAAAAGAAAGAAAGAAAAGGGCAAAATGATTGTGCTTATATGTTACGGGAATTTAAAAGAATGAATCCACCCCACAAACTCCATTTCCCTCCAGGCCATATCTTTGAGCCGATGTTGACCAGCATCACCACGTCCCGGTGAGCTTTTATTATTCTCTCCCAGCTATTAAAAACATCTCTCTTCACATGCAACTCTTTGCACATCCCCACAATCAAAGTCGCTTACCCACCGGACCACGTTCCTGTGTCATTCTGCCTCAATACTAAGTTCCAGCAGGTTTTGTTCTTCTTTCCCAACAAGCTACATCTTGCTCACATGCAAGTCTTTACACAGCCCCACAATCATTTATCTAAATTGCGCCTAAGACCTGGTAAATAAAGCATGACTCTTAAGGTCTTAACATCCAATCAGATTTATATAATAATAAAATCACAATTTACAAGATGCCAATGTAATAATTTCAGAACCAAATAATAAAGACAGTATTCTAACCCAATTAATCTATTTTGTAAAACAAAACAAAACAAAACAAAACAAAACA
>NW_022196895.1:54467454-54467603 GCF_008632895.1 Mastomys coucha
TTGCTTGGTTGTATAACCTCATGGAGTCTGGCTGGTCCTCATCATCTGTCTCCATGATGACCTCTCTCCTCCTGCTCCTGACCCTTCTCCTCCTCCAGCTCATGACGTTTTTCCTCCTCCAACTCTAGCTCCGCCTCTCTATTCCTGTC
>NW_022196895.1:54467613-54468032 GCF_008632895.1 Mastomys coucha
CCTGTCACTGCCCTAATGTGATTGGATGGAGAAAATGCTACAACACTTGCATATGTTTTAAAAGGAAATTGCCTCCACTTGTAGCAAACTAAGTGTTTGAACCAGTCTTCCCACTAGGAAGATTCGAGAACCTGCATCAATCATGTAAATCTCATTGTTCCTGGGTATACACCCAGAGGAATCTAAACCAGCAAACAGTAGAGGTGGCTGCATGCTTATTTGCATTGTGACAATATTCACAAGAGCCAAGTTATGGAATCACCTTAGGTGTTCTTTAACAGATGAATGGATAAAGATAATCTGGTATATATGCACATGGAATTGTATCCAGGCATGCCACTTCGGGGAAAAAATGGATCATTACTATGTTAAGCAAAGCAAGTCAGTCTTACAAACATAAGTACTGTTTGTTTTCCTCA
>NW_022196895.1:54468042-54471632 GCF_008632895.1 Mastomys coucha
TGGTGGAGGGGAGATGGGAACAAGAATGAGAAATAATGAATAAATATGATCGAATGTCTTTATAAACGTATGTGAAAGTGTCATATGAAACACTACTTTATCACTGCATGTTAACTAAAATGTAGTAAGTGTATTTGAAGAGGCTAAGATTTATTGGATGAAGTGAAAGAAATACAAAGAAACAACAAATCAAGCCGTTGAGGATCTGTGTCCCTGTGGTCTTTGATAAACCAAAATGGTGGGTGCTGAGGAGCCTTGCTGAAAGCGTTCTTATTCATAGTGCAAGGGCTGAGCCAGGCAATTATAAAAATTCATATGTGTAGTTAATCCAATTTAAATTCACCCACATCCAGCTTATAAATGAGTGAGACGCAGGCTATGGTTATTTTATTTGTGTTTGACGGTTCCTAGGGGGTCACCCCTAAGCTACTTTTCTAACTGCTGGTCTGGCTACTTCCCCAGCAGTGTACACCAAGTACTTGCTGTTTCTCCCGGTCATGTGCACATGGTCCATGTCCTCTAGTGGTGGCCCCAATTCTCTTTGTGTCCTTTCTTCTTCTCCCTCTACCTGTGACCCCCCAAACAGGTAACTGAAACCCTGTCTACCTCTCTTCCGTCCAGTAATTGGCTGAAGCCATTTTTATTCAATCAAATTAAGAAGCAAGGTTTATACAACTGGCTTATGTGAGAATTCACTCATCTCGAGGCAACTAGATCTTGGTATACAAAATTTAGCATTACAATACATAGCAACAGGCCAAACCTCAACACTTTTGAATCCACAATGTTTTAGATTATGTCTCAGGACACAGTGATTCTTAACCTGTGGGTTTCAAACCCTTTGAGGGGTCAGAGGACCCTTTCACAGGGTAGTCGAAGATCATCGGAAAATACAGATATTTATATTATGATTCACAAGAGTAGCAAAAAAGAATAATTTTATGATTGGAGGTCACCACAACATGAGGGATTGTATTAAAGGGTCACACAGCATTAGGAGGGTTGATTACCACTGGCTGACAGGAACAAGAGTTAACTGAAAGTATACCAATTTTTGCAGAGACTGTAGGGTAACCCCAACTCCAGTACAAAATATATTCATCATCAACATATAATTAGAATCATTAGTACTTTATTCAGAATCTATATCTTGCCACTTGTTTTAATTTGTTCTGTGCTCTTCCTGTCCATTTTCTACTTTTGCTATCTGATTTGCCCCGTCTGCTTCTCTTTTGTTTGTTTCATTTTTTTAATAGCTTATTGACATATAATAGGCATCCAAATGCACTTATACATTTAAAACATCTAACTCGACGTTTTAAAGGGGTGTGTTAAGGCTGAGAGATGGGTCAGCAATTAAGAGAGACTGCTAGTTAACCACAAGAGCCAGGGTTTGGAAATCATGAACTAGGGATTGGGCCTCAGTATCCATGGCAGGCAGCGCACCTGTAACTGCTGTGCCAAGGGATCCAGCCCCTTCTTCTGGAAGTTTAGGCACACACACACACACACACACACACACACACACACAGAGTCACCAAAAAGACAAATTTCTTTACAAATCTGTTTTAAATTGACAAATAATTATTCAGATTTATGAGATGTGATGTACAGTGTAATATCCTGATCCATATGCACAATATAGATTTAATTAAGTCAATTAACATATATAACCTCAAGAACTTATGGTATTTTATAGTGAGACTACTAGAACATTTGTAACTGTGGCAACGCTGAACTAGACAATATTTCATTATGATCACCTTTGGTCAATCTATAATGCCATAGTCACTATAACATATCCCACCAATCTGATGATGCTCCATGATTCACATCTTCCCAGTCCCAATTTCTTCTCATCCTCTTTACTCTTTTGTGACCTCATTTACACTCTCAAATTCTGTGATGTTGGTTATTTTAATTCCATGTATATGTGAGATCATGCAGCATTTGTACATACTCATCTAGTTTTTTCCTCAGCCTCATGCTCTCAGTCCTCCTCATGTTCACTATACTAATTTATTCTCACACAAATAATCCTGCAGAAGGATTCCCCTTTCTCCGTCTTGTTGAACATTTGCTTTCCAGCCTTCTGACGATATCTATTCTAACAGCTGGAAGATAGCTTCGCATTGTTTTAGTTGGGATTGTTTTGATGGTTAAAGACACTACTGTATATTGTATTTCTGTATATGCCTTCTTCTGGGAACAATCCATATTGATCCTTTCGATGTTTTCTTGCTATTGAGTTGTATGGATCTATTATATGTGTAGGTTGTTGACTACTGTTGCTAAAATTCCTATCCAGGGAAAGACATAAGGAATGGGACCTCTTCCTAAGTCCCAACCAATACATACTTCCACTGAAATTCACTCTAAGAAACCAATGAGTTGATGGGGCTTCCTTACAGAGCATAGGTGAGGGATGTGGGTGCTGCTTTCCCAACAGGTCCAACCTGGAAAGTCTCACACAGCAGGGAGAAGGGCTACCCTGTAGCCACATAGATGGGGCCTCTCTCCTCTAGCCTTCCCCAGCTCTACTCTAGCCACTCCCTCAGGCCACTTGCAATTAAGACAGACTTGTGTGCAACGGTCGCGGACACTTTATCAACTTAAAGATCAGTACTCTAATTGAGCTTTAAAAAACCCAATTCTCAATGCTATTAAATATGATGTTGGGTTATGATCAGAAAAGCTAAATTCTATTTTCTATCATGGTACTTAATAAGATTTATAAACTTGGATCAAATGTCCCCGTACCCCTTATTATATAAGTTTTTACATGACAAAATTTAAAAAGTACATTTTGTACATTTTTTGTTTACAATTTGACCTCTGTTCATGTTGGAGTCATATAAGTAGCAAGCAATTCTCTGCCTAATTTTCATATTTTTATTTATCTTTTGTTATGTCATATAAATTTTATGACAGCAATAGTATTCTATATTATTTCACATGTATTCTAGTAAAATGTGGCTTAGCTCAAATAATTGTCTATTGTTGTATATTTATCAGATAGTATGTTAAGTGTCCCCTTTAGTATGCACAAATATGTGAATAACTCTACTTTCTTTCTATGCATATGT
The DNA here is from genome assembly GCF_008632895.1 of Mastomys coucha. Taxonomy (NCBI): domain Eukaryota; kingdom Metazoa; phylum Chordata; class Mammalia; order Rodentia; family Muridae; genus Mastomys; species Mastomys coucha. The sequence continues at coordinate 54,471,129 of NW_022196895.1, forward strand.
GTGTTTATCTGTGTTTGCACATGTGAGATATGCATATAAAGGCCAGAGTTCAACATCAGATATCTTTCTCAGTCATTTTCCACCTTAACTTTAGAGACAATGCCTCTTCACTGAAACTAGAGATTGACACTTCTGTAAGGCAAGCTGCTTAGCAAGTCCCAGTCATCCTCCTGTCTCTACACTGCCTGACTTCCATTCTAAGTCCCTCCCTACCTCCTGCTCCAGCCAACCTCAGCTCCAGAATTACAGATACACATCACACTAGGATCTTTATGTAAGTGCTAGGGATATGAACTCAGATCCTCATGCTCATGTGGCAAGCACATGAACCTACAGACTGAGCCATCTTCCCAGAAATAACTTTTCAGTAGAGTACAACCTAGACAAGTTCAAAGACCAACACCCAGAAGGTAGCAGGTGATGTTGTTGAAATGTAGACTTTGTAAATTTCAGGACTCGGGTTCTCAGCACTTCCCAAATGGCACACAGGCCATTCTTGGAGGC
>NW_022196895.1:54471642-54472284 GCF_008632895.1 Mastomys coucha
TTTCTGTTTAAGAAGTCCCCTAGCCTTTTTCTTTTCAACAGAGTATTCTCTTGGATGTGTAGTATTCTACGTCCTAGCTTCTTTCATTATCTTATAATACCATTCCTTCTAAAGTATAATCCACTTAAGACCCCCACCTATGTGTTCTCATTTAGAGTTATTTTTCAGCAGTTATGTTATTAGTTACTGGGAAGGTTGTGGTATTTTCTTCCAGCGGACATTTTCCATCTTTATAAAAATAACGTCTCTTTTCTTTTTCGTAGAACTGTTTTCTGTAGAGAGAATTCTCAGTTGGCATAAAACAGTTGATGCTGGAATCACAGGCATCCAACTGCTGCCCATAGAGTCAGGAGTAAAATGAGATGAGAAAGCAGATGTAGTTGGTGAGAAATCCTATCATTTAAAATCTAAGTCTATGATGCTGTTCAAATCTGCAAGCCTAGACACCAAGAAACAAGTGTGAGATAAAGTAAATGCTGTCCCATGCTGCTACCTCAATGTGTGTCACATGGATTATAATATCACAGAATTAGTCTAGCATTTGAAGAGAGTGCTGCCGTGTCTGCCTTTGCTAGTATTAGCCAAAATGTAGTTTAGGATGTATGAAACGCTGGGCAGTCTCCAGATTCTATTCCTTAGTGA
>NW_022196895.1:54472294-54472514 GCF_008632895.1 Mastomys coucha
AAAACAGACACTGCCAAAACAAAACTTAAACAGTTTGTGGCAGTTTTTAAATTCTTGAGATAGTCTCCTGTTCTTGTTGGATGTATCATGTGGCTAGTGCGTGCTTGTGTGTGTGTGCGGTGCATTCCTGTGTATGTGTGTATGTGTGTGTGTGTGTGTGTGTGTGTGGTGCATTCCTGTGTATGTGTGTGTGTGTGTGGTGCATTCCTGTGTATGTGTG
>NW_022196895.1:54472526-54472846 GCF_008632895.1 Mastomys coucha
TGTGTGGTGCATTCCTGTGTATGTGTGTGTGTGTGTGGTGCATTCCTGTGTATGTGTGTGTGTGTGTGTGTGTGTGTGGTGCATTCCTGTCTCTGTGTGTGTGTGTGTGGTACATTCCTGTGTACTTGTGTGTGTGTGTGTGCGTGTGTATGTGTGTGTGTGTGTGTTGGAAGGTACTTTCCTTGTTCCTTGGTGTGCATATTATGAGTAGCATAAACAAACTGAGAAGTGGTGAGTTTAACACAGTTGTTCAATATCTTAAGTTACTGGCTTGGATTTTGTAGTAATCTTTCTTGGGAAGAGGAAAGATAGCTCTACTC
>NW_022196895.1:54472856-54473665 GCF_008632895.1 Mastomys coucha
GAGTGTATGACCATAATGATGATCTTTGGGGCCACAGTTCTGCTTTCTAAATATTTTCAATTCATCTCTTTCCTTTAATATTACTAAAAGTTTTCAGTTTTAAATCTGTTGTGGATAGCCTTGGTGCTGTTTGTATTTTGATGTTAACTCAACTTCTCAAAAGGGGTTTTCTGGGCAAGGAGTGAATCACATACTCAGGACTTCATGGGACCCTTCTAATGAATAAAGAAACCAATCACTGGGTGAGTAGGTGGGACTTCCTGGTAGGAAGGAGGAAGGGAATAGGCATGTCAGGGTTTTGGACTGGGACAGTGGGAGGGGGAGATGTAGATAGCAACCCCATTTCAGGTGGTAGATCCGTTTGGATCCACTATGGAGGATTTAGCGTAGTATGGCTTATAATTTGGATGTTAGTTGTTGCACCCAGCAATTGAGTTACCATTGATTCTGAACTAAGTTTTTGTGGTGTTTTCCTTAACAAGGTGGCTCAACTGGGTTCCAGAGAGAAAAGTATGGTGGCAAAGCTTGGGTTTGCAAGAAGTGCACCCCAAAGGGCAGTAGGAATTTTGAAGCGTGGGGTTGATGTGGTAGTGACTTGCCAGTGGGAATTTAGTGAGCTGGGTGAAGAGATTTTGGAGCTCTGAGTCAGAGGGTCTCCATGAGATGAGAGCAGGTGGGCCATGCCCACCAGTGCCTGTCGGCCAGCGCACTGGGGCCTACTGGCAATAGCGTGGATTATTTTTTAATATTTCCTGCAACATAAATCCTCTTAAAGCTATACTTTGGGGGTTGGAGGCTGGAGAGATGGT
>NW_022196895.1:54473675-54473959 GCF_008632895.1 Mastomys coucha
AGAACACTAGCTGCTCTTCCAGTGATCCTGGGTTTAATTCCCAGTAACTACATAGTGGCTCACAACCATCTGTAATGGGATCCAATGACCACCTCTGGTATGTCCGAAGACAACTACAGTTTACTCATATAAATAAAATAAATAAATCTTTTAAAAAAAACTATATCTGTACATAAAATTTGCTATGGACAACCAAGTAATGACCATGGACATAATACTCATTTTATCTTCCAAATAGCTGCACTAGACAAAAGTGTCATAAAACTAGGTTGAATATATAATGT
>NW_022196895.1:54473969-54474487 GCF_008632895.1 Mastomys coucha
ACTGTTAAGTTACTATTTGGAGATAAATTAGAATTATTGTTATAGATTATTTTTTATTGCAACATAACCATGTACCTATTATGATTGATGCAAAATTGGCTCAGTCTCTGTACTTCTGGTATTCTGTGACTCCCTCTCTGTTTATCATCTCTTCTTAACTCCTTCTAGCTGTAGTGTGTGTTTCAGTCTATGGCCATGACTTGCACTTGTGATGGGTGAGTAGGCTGCAGGGCTCCTAACTAATCAACACATAAATAGTCGCTGCTATCTATTCTTAAGGTTCACTCTGCTAGATGTCAGGCTGCTCAAAGAGAATTCATACTGACAATATGAATCATCTCTATGTCATTTCAGAATGACTCATATTAGCTAATGACTGGTCTTCCCAGGACTGGCCATATGTCTTTGTTGTAAATACTATTAACTGATGGACTGTAGCCATTATCTAAATTAGCAGATATTTAAGCCTAGATGGGCAGTAAGAAACGGGGGCAGTTGGCAGCATGGTGTCTTTGGCT
>NW_022196895.1:54474497-54475280 GCF_008632895.1 Mastomys coucha
TGAACTGTCAGAGGCTTAGTGGCTTGTCATTCTTTGATCTGTGGAATACATATTTTCTCTAGGACATCCCTTTGGGGGGTCACATGTACTATTCACAACAAAATTATCCAGGAAAAGATTAGTATTTCCCATTAGAGTTACCAAGCTCCAGCTTGGTCTTCTTTACTTCTAATGCAATATATTAAAATAGACAAGGGCAGTTGAAATACTAATTTTTTAAAATACTAATGTTTTAAAGTGAAATTAATTCTGACAATATAAAATGCTATATGATATTGCTTTAGCAATGAATAAGGTTAGCTGCAGTTAATGTAAAATTAAATTTGAGCAATCAATAAATATGAGCAGTGCTTAATCTCATAATTTGTTACTGAGAAGAAAATTGAAACCATAGGAAAAACCATTTAATACCATACAGTTGGCCAAAATTACAAAGGTTTTAAAAAGTGGCAAAAAATATTCATATATTTTAATCTCGTATGTTGACTGGAATAATCCCAGTAGGAGACTTACTTGGCAATATTTTTTCAACTTCAGCATCAGAGATTTTACTTCTGTTATGAAATCTAGAGATAATGTCACATAAGTCACTAGGAATCATAGAAAAATCACTGCAGCATCTCTGGACTATGAGACAACTGCAAAACCATTAATATTCAGACGCTGAATGTATCAATGAATGGACTGGAATACATTCACTCACTTAAATGTTAAAGAACTGTTGAAATAAGCAGACTAAATCAGTACTTTTCACCCTTCCTAATGCCGTGACTCTTTAAAACA
>NW_022196895.1:54475290-54475487 GCF_008632895.1 Mastomys coucha
TTGGGTGACCCCCAACTAAAGAATTATTTTTGTTGCTACCTCACAACTATAACTTTGCTACTCTTATGAATTGAAATGCAAATATCTAATATGCAGGACCCCTGTGAAAGGCTCATTTGACTCTAAAGGAGTTGAGACTCACAGGTTGAGAACCATTGGACTAAATAGATCTATAGACTCAATATGTATATCTATTA
>NW_022196895.1:54475497-54475574 GCF_008632895.1 Mastomys coucha
ATTTCATGGGAAAAATAAAATATGGTTATTACTCAGATATCTTAAGCATTTAAAATGAGCATGTTTTATGCAGATGT
>NW_022196895.1:54475584-54475666 GCF_008632895.1 Mastomys coucha
AGAAAGCATAATGTCTGCAGATATACATAAAGATTGGCTGTTTCTGGGACAACAGGTAGAATTTTAAAAATAATTTCAAGTT
>NW_022196895.1:54475676-54476364 GCF_008632895.1 Mastomys coucha
ATTGTATCATTTTTAACAAACCTTAAATAACAAAATGCCAGTGAAGTGAAAACAGCAAAATAGTCTCTTGTCTCAAAAACAGAAACAAAAATGGAGGAAAGCCACAAATGGCTGTTCAAATTTTTGTATAAAACAAGTTGAATTTGTATTCTTTTTAGGTTCCCCATGTTTTAAACTCACGCTTTAGAAATGTTTGCTGTAGTATTGTACAAATTTAGCTCTTCGATGCATCTAGTATATTCTATTGAATGTGTGAATTTTCACCAAATTCCTTGACAGATTCAAACTATAAGATGAAATAATTTGCAACGCCTCAAGAACACCAGTCTATGAAGGTCAGACAGTACTCAATCCCAAATCAACCTGGCTTTTCTTGAAGCCCATGTTCTCTTAGTATTGGATCTATATTTTTTCCTATATGATATATGTTAAAAATCACATATGATTTTAAGATTCAATTCTTTTGAAGGCTTTACAGCACAGACAGTTAGTTAATAAGTCAAAGGCCAGTTCTTATTTCAATACATAGAGTTAGACTAATGTTGAGGCTTCTGCTTCCTCTAGTTATGTACATAATGTCATGTGTTCCCTACTAGTGGACTGTGAGGGGAAAGGATAAGTGTTACTTATGGATAAATGTGTTGAGTGTAGCTTTTTCCCCTTCACTTTACCAGATACAAACCAAAAG
>NW_022196895.1:54476374-54477634 GCF_008632895.1 Mastomys coucha
GGATGATGCAGATCTATAAGGACAAACCCTGGTCTGTGAATCATTACATCAGAAAATCCACTTTATATCCCTGTTTCAGGGTGATAAATAAACTTATATTGTGCTTAGATCAATTTATATATTTGAGTCGGTGACTTACAAGTCTTTAGTCTAGCCTGACCTACACCATAGAGTTCATAATTAAATATTATGATGTTTTAAAGAGTCCCGATGTATAACTCCAGGATGCTTTTTGTAAAGACTGAATTTGTTTACATGCTCACACATATTATTTTTAACTATCTTGTTATTTGATATAATATTATTATCTGAACACACGTGCACAGTAATTTTAAACTAACAAGTATTTGTATGCCAGCACTGGTGAGCTACTTCAGGTTGTGTACAGAGATACAAATAAAATACTATACTAGTCCAACTTCATAAATGAGAGTCATATGAAGGGCATATGTGACTTACAGACCAAGGGATACAACCCTGAAAAGTCACAAAATGAGTGATGATGAAAATTCTTTGAGAAAAGTAGAGAATAACTTTGGGGAGCAAAAGAGAACATGGTTCAGTGCAAATAACACCAACATCAACACCAACATCAACATCAACATCAACCCAGAGGAAACTGTCGTCATGGATCTGTAAGCAACAGCCCCCAGTACATGCTGTCAGACCCAGGCTGTTTGGTGAAATAGCCATAGCAAGAAGCAAGATGCACAGATCAAAAGCTGGGAGAAACAGACGGCTCAAGGCTCCTTAGCTTAAAAGATAGGGGCTTTCTGATAGGAATTCTTAAAGTTCAGAATTGTGGCTGCGTAGTTTAGAAAACTCTTGTTAGGCTCCAGTGTTGGCTAATGAAGCTTTAAGAAGGTTGACTATTCTTCTAGAAGGGTTTGTGTTTTTATAAGTAAAAACCAATATGAAATAGCTGTGAAGGCTTATTCACTGCTTGGTGCTGGCTCAAGCATGGTAGACTTGATGAATTGCTTAAAAGTCCATTAGTTCAGCAAACACCTCAAGTGCACACAGTTTATACAACACACTTTCCCTGAATTAGTCTAAAAGCCCTGCACTTAAAGTGATTCTGTGTATGAGAGAGCGGTAGGACAAGAAGTCCTGCCAACGAGAAGAAAGTGGTGGAATGCCAGGCCCTCAGAGGACGGGTTTAAAGAAGAAATTCTTTTCTGTTGGCTTTTATTTTGGTGCACTGTATGGGAGTTCTTCTATATAAATGACTGCTGGTTTGGTTTGTTTTGTTTTGTTTTT
>NW_022196895.1:54477644-54478165 GCF_008632895.1 Mastomys coucha
TCCCAGTGACAGGTAGTTTTGAAGGTCACAGAGTTTCTGAGCTCAAATAGAGACACTGCTGTTTGTCAGCCATCTGCCCTTGAGTGCTTCGTGTGACTCTACTCTGTGTCACTTTCCTCCGCAGCAGATAGCAATAGGCGCAATACAAGCCCGATGGCTATATGATTAACTGAGCTATAGTTGTGTGTCCTAGTTAGGGCTTCTAGTGCTGTGAAGACACCATGACCAAGGCAACTCTTATAAAGGAAAACATTTCACTGGGGCTGGCTTACAGTTTCAGAGGTTTACTCCATTATCATCATGGCAGCAAACACGGTGGCATGCATGCAGACAGTGTGCTAGAGAAGGAGCTGACAATTCTACATTCTTGATCCAAGGCAGCAGGAGATTGCCATATTAGGCTTAGTTTGAGTATGTGAGATCTCAAAGCCTACCTTCACAACAACACACTTTCTCCCACAAGGCCACACCTCCTCATAGTGCCACTACCTGACTCTATGAAGGCCATTCCTATTCATACC
>NW_022196895.1:54478175-54478912 GCF_008632895.1 Mastomys coucha
GTAATACTGAAGCAAGCTGACTCATAGCTCCCCAGGCTGGCTGACTCAGTGCGTCATTTCTGGTGGCAAAACAGGTCTTATCGGAAGTGATCAAGTTCTAGCTCTTCAGTCGGAAAGAAACGATTTCTTTTGGGTTAAATTGCCCTGATAGCAGTAATGTATTATGACCATAGGCAACTAATTCTAACTGTGGGAGCCATGTGAGAAAACTCTTATGTCTTGTTTCTTATTTCAAGAAAGTGGCCAGAATTTTACATTCTTCAGTACCGAGAACTGGAGATTATGGACCATTGACTATATTTTCAGGGGATTAACTACTAAAACATGGACAGGTGTCACACATAGAAGCTAACTGGGATGAGGGTCATGAGGAAAACATGCATGCCAATTTGATGTTCCATCTGGCATTGCTAGACATTTTTATTAAATCAAGCAAGGTCAAAGGACCAATGTAGTGTTATAGAAACACAGCATCCACTGAGTCCTTCTCCTCCTGCTTAAAGTATCTAATTTATATGCCAAGTAATGTATGTTCTGGCAGGGTTATGTAAGACATTCATGGAAACCTTGAAATCAACAGCCTTAAACAGTGTCTAGAGCTAAATTAGCTTCCTGAAGAAGAGAACATTCATGGAAGGGAAAGTACTCTACAACAATGACCAACAACCCTTGAAATCAAATGAGATAACTCCTTACTAAGTGCCTAAAAAGCACTTCAAGTTCTATAACTCCAAGTG
>NW_022196895.1:54478922-54479579 GCF_008632895.1 Mastomys coucha
ATTCTTTAGCGTCAATCTACTTCCCTCTCCCTCTCCCTTCTCCCACATTTGTGTATATGTATAGATGTATTTAGGATGTCCTCATTGCCTCAGATTACTATATGAATCAAATTAAATAATCCATGAAGGAACTTAGACTTCAGCCTCCTTACTAGTAAACAGTCACTAAAGAACATCTAAAAAACAATGAAGCTAAAGTGCTAAGCCAGTTAGAATCCTAGAAGTCTAGAATACTTAGTAGGCAATTGGTTTAAAGGCCAACAAATGCACGGATTTTATGCACACTGCGTTCTCTTGGATTTTCTGTTTGCCCCAGCTCCTGAGACTATTTGTTCTTTAAAGCTTAAAATCTGATAGTACAAGGTTTGGGGCACTGTGTGATCAATGTGACAGGGTTGGGGTGACTTCCTGAAAAGAAAAGTGATAGAGAAGCAGAATGTTCCCACCAAGGTTTAATAAGCTTCAGTTTGGATTGAAAAAAAAATCTTGCCCATTTTATTTTCCCTTCTAAGTGAGATTCCAGCATCCTCACTTGAGCTTTCCTTCTTGTTTATTTCTTTGGATCTGTGGAGTATAGCATGGGTATTCTGTATTTTTCGGCTAATATCCACTTATAAGAAAGTACATACCATGCATGACTTTGGGGGACTGGGTTAC
>NW_022196895.1:54479589-54479761 GCF_008632895.1 Mastomys coucha
ATGATATTTTCAAATTCCATCCATTATTCTGCAAAATCCATGATGTCTTTGTTTTTAATAGCTGAATAGTATTCCATTGTGTAAATGTACCACATTTTCTATGTCCATGTTTTCAGTTGAGGGACATCTAGGTTGTTTCTAGTTTCTGGCTATTACATATAAAGCTGCTAAA
>NW_022196895.1:54479771-54480146 GCF_008632895.1 Mastomys coucha
AAGAGGAAGATGGAGGGGGGAAACTTGGTGGGAGAGGGGATGGGGAGAGAAATGGGGGGAGATGTCAGGATCAGGTGTGGGGAGGGACAGGAAATATCCCCAGATGGCCTCTATGAATGGAAATCTGCAATTGACAAGGAGGGGCAGGCATCTTGAAGCTATGGCACAGATCTGGGATAGGGGAGGCACCCAAGAATTGATGGAAGTGACCTTCGCTGAGACTCCTAACATTAGGGAACCTAAAGAGGCCACTCCTGTCTGTGCAGGAACTGTAGCTGGGCTGCCTTGTCTAGCCTCAGTAGGAAAGGATAGGGCAAGCCCTGCAGAGAATTGATGTACTGTGGACTCTGTCCCCCAACCTTGTTGCTTGGGAGT
>NW_022196895.1:54480280-54480441 GCF_008632895.1 Mastomys coucha
TCTTCCTTTCAAGATCTCCTTCTGGTCTGGTGTTAATGGATTCTCTCCTGTTTATGTTATATGGGCAATTCCTCTGGGTCTGGTTCCCAAGCCTAACTATAAATACTGAGTAAATTACAGTAAAGCTCTCTCTTATCACTTCTACCTGGCATCTGTGTCTT
>NW_022196895.1:54480451-54480694 GCF_008632895.1 Mastomys coucha
CTGTTTGCTCCCACAGATAATTGTTCGTCCCAGTCCTAGAGCACCCAATCCGGAGACAACAATGTACCAAAGTGGGGGATGCCCAAGAGATCCAGACATGGTTACAGGAGAAGGGGAGGGAGAATAGGGGGAAGGATTTGGGGAGGGAATGGCAGGGAGTGGGGCAGTGAGCAGGATGTAAAGTGAATAAAAATAATTTTTGCCTGTAAAGGTAGATGTTGGCATGAAAGACATAGTAACAAT
>NW_022196895.1:54480704-54480982 GCF_008632895.1 Mastomys coucha
TTTGCCAAGTTTAAACCTAGAAAGGAAATTATCAGAAATCATTTAAACTCTTCATGGCTAAATTTTAACATTTAAAAGAGTGCAATTTCAAGATCTTAAGATAAATTTCGTAGATAATAGGATTTTTCAGTTTAGGGAAGAGTTTATAAGTTAGATTTCTTTTTTTCTTCCTATGCTGCCACGCCCACTCCAATGAAGTCTTGTGACAAGCCCAAAAGCTTGGCCACAGACCAGAGGCGAAAAAGCCGCAAAGGAAGCCAGTCTCTTGGAGTTCATTC
>NW_022196895.1:54480992-54481092 GCF_008632895.1 Mastomys coucha
TTAACTCAGAGGTAGCCCAGATATGTCCTTGTGAACTCTCGTGCTAGGTGCTCACCAAGATATGATTTACTATAGCTAAACAAAATTGGACATTGCTCTC
>NW_022196895.1:54481102-54481639 GCF_008632895.1 Mastomys coucha
TTACCAATGTTCCAACATCTTAGCCAAACCCTGGCTTGGAATTTCATAAAGAATGTTACAAAATGGGAGTTGTTTATCCCAGAGCATGGTCAAGTAGAATCCTCATTTTCAGTCACTTATGGCAGCTGAACCACTCCTAGGAATTAGCAAGAATGAGACTTCCAGGGATATGTCTCTACTAGCCCAGAAGATTAGCATAGTGGACGTTTTACTAAGGATGGGTGGGACCTTGAGCTGAGTGTGTGTATGTGTGTGTGTGTTTGTGTGTGTGTGTGTGTGTGTGTGTGAGAGAGAGAGACAGAGAGAGAGACAGAGAGACAGAGAGACAGAGAGACAGAGAGAAAGCAGCAGAGCATTTGAGATTAGAGATTCAAGCTTTGAGCCTCATGCAGTCTTCAGCCTCCCACATCCCCCAGCCCCTCCCCAGAGCCCTCTGGTCGGGGGTGGGGTGGTGGTGGGGGGGTGGGGTGGTGGTGGTGGTGCAGTGTCTGTCCAGAAGAGGTGGCTGCTGTTTTAGACCCAGTGTGTTTTAGATGG
>NW_022196895.1:54481649-54481922 GCF_008632895.1 Mastomys coucha
ACCTCAACCGCTGAGCTGCCAGATTTTTCTTTTCTTTTTTGTAATGACTGTAAAAGTCTGATGCCATTTTTGAGAAACACACTCAGATTCTGCACTCCCTTGTGATGTTTCTGTTTGTCATTTCTTCGCCAATGCCTTGTTGACCTGACTACGATCCTGTTCCCCCGTGAGTTGAGGGATGCCCAGACTGGCTGGCCCTCGGCACTATGCCAGGAGTCATTTATTGAAAAATGAACCAGACTTCATGCTGGACAGAAACATCCTGATGCAATA
>NW_022196895.1:54481932-54482667 GCF_008632895.1 Mastomys coucha
CGGAAATTCAAAACATAATAAATTATAAACACCTTCTATCCACAAAGGATGATCAAGAGTTAATGAATGTGATGGAATTAGCTATAAAGAGCACCCACAGAGACCATGTAGGCCCTAGTCCTCCAGTACTTGTAAGTACCAGGATGAACATGCAACCTGCTTTTGGTTAATGATACGTTGGCAGAGAGACTTGTGAAAAAGATATTATCAGTTCAATAATAGTGAAGAAAGGGTTCTCCCTTTGTGATTCTCTGCCTCCAGACATGGAGCTTCAGTAGACACTGTGTGGCTCAGAGGAAGAATCAGATGTGCTAGAGAGCTACTGACCTGGGATTATGACTGTGCTGAGCTGCTGTCCCCCACATGCTGACGTCACCTCTCTGCACTGGACTTCTAATTAGAAGCAAAAGACAAAACTTCGATCACCAGAAATTTTGTTTCTTGCAAAGAAGTGCATGGATAATTGATTTAAAAAAAAAAAAGATGGATAATAATGTATGTTTACTTGGAGGATAGTCAGGTATAACTATGTTACAATGTTTTATAGAACTAAATATTATTTCAAATTACTCAAACCAGACACCAAAAAGGTTTGAACTTGAAAGAAAAATGAATTGACTTTACATATGAACTCCTTGGGCTCAATGAGTATTTGTTAGGTTCATAGTGGCTCACAGGCATGGTGCTCCTCGGAATACTGGGATGCACGAGTTGGTCAAGTTTTCCATCCTGCCC
>NW_022196895.1:54482677-54483625 GCF_008632895.1 Mastomys coucha
TCATTAAACTCAGGAAAAAAGTTGAGAAATGAGTGGCAAGTGTTAAGAGAACATAAATATAATAATTTTCAATGAAAACCATCTATGCCAAACAAGCCTGAAGGCTGAGAAGGGGCCTAGCATAAGAAAATCTTAGGAGATGCCTTACTGGAGGAGTAAACACGGAGCTCTGGAATAGGGCATTTCTACAGGAATCCACTGTGGCTCAGCACTATGAGTGAAGGAAGGGATGAGGGAGAGGAGGGAGAAGCACAGCTGGACCTTACACCACACTGAAGGGCCACGGCAAAGGGACATATTTCCTCCCATTGTAAACATGGTAAGAAGCAAAGGCCAGACTTGATGTAGAGACATGGGATGTTTTCAACAGCTCTTTCTGCTGTGTTGAGTGTAGATTAAAAGCCATAGGTTCAAAGAGAAAACCACTTAGCAGTAATCCAGAGAGGACAGATAAACCATGAGGACAGTGGCCGCAAGGGGTTAGAGCAAAGCAATGCCCACGGGACTGGTGGGAAAAACAGTGGAACTGGCAGATGTTAGGGATGTGAGAGGCATAAAACAAGGCTGACTCAGCACCTTTTAGCTGTGTTTTGTGTTACGGATGGCACTACCTCCTAACATAGGGGGAGACTTTGATGATAAACAGTCACAGCTCTACTCTGAACATGGAACATCTGGGAAGTTCTAGTATGAAGATAGGCTTACGAGTCTGCAGTTCCAAAGGAGGTGATGTGGTGGTGGTAGCCAGACTTATGGAGCTGGATCATGTCTTGGATTGCTAGTGAATGAAGAAAGAAGAAAAGACTCATGGATGCTGTCAATGTAGACATTTGAGGAATACAATGGAAGACCAGTGAAGTAAAGAAGACAAGAAGATGGGTGAAAATAGTCGGGTGGAAACTCAGAAGGCTGCAGTGCACGGGGAACCATGGTATATCTGTTTGCAAA
>NW_022196895.1:54483635-54483988 GCF_008632895.1 Mastomys coucha
GCAATCATCGATGTGCTGAGAACCCTAGGAAGCTGGGCACAGAGCTGGCAATCAACATGGGCATGACTCTTAGACTGGCAACTAAGCTGACCACCAGTTACTGACATAGGTGGTTCAAATGACCCATGGAAGCCAGCTGTACCAGAGTCAGTTGAGCTGCAAACCGAAGAAGAAACTGAGTCACATTTTTTTTTTTTACAGTTTTTCTTTGAGGAGCACAGAAATATGTTGAGACCTGTAGAAAAAGAAGACCAGATGCATGATCACTGCCTCTAATCTAGTACAAAGACTTCACTTGAAAAGAGGGTGCCTGATGAGGAAAATCTAGTAGAGAATGAGACATTGTGGTCAAA
>NW_022196895.1:54483998-54485043 GCF_008632895.1 Mastomys coucha
GTGTAGAACAAAGGCTGGGGAGGTGCGGGTGCTGGGGGTGTTTGTGGTGGTGGTGGTAGGGATGGTGATGTTGGTGGTGATGGTGATGATGGTAATACTGGTGGTGGTAGAGGTGTGTGGTGGTTGGTGGTGATAGTGGTGGTGGTGATGGTATGTGATAGTGGTGGTGGGGATTGTGGTGGTAGTAGTGGTGGTAAGGATGGTGGTGGTGGGTGTTTGTGGTATTGGTGGGGGTGGGCATTTGTGATATTGGTGGACATGATAGGGGCTTGGGGGTTGTTTTCGGTATTAGTGGTGGTGCTGGTGCTGCTGGTGATAAAGGTGTCTGGTGGTGGGGGTGGTTGTGGTAGATCCATAGTCCAAATGGATTCTCTGGATAGCACCAAGATTATTCCTGTCAACTTCTCAGGATGAGAGCCATGGATACTGAATGCTGGGCTGACTTCAAAGGCTCTGCCAATCCTCTGACAAAGAGTGTCAATCACAAATGTCATTTGTCAAAGGTGGCACACCCACCTACACTAGAGCAACAATACAGTGACTATGAATTACTCACAAGTAACATCTGAAGTAGCAAAAGAAAGCCAGAATAATGACTGAGTGGAGGGGTGGTCCAGCTGCCTGAAGGTGGGCAATTTCAAGATCATAACGTAAAACTTGTAGACAATAGGGTTTTCCAGGTTAGGAAAGAGTTTATAAGTTGGATTTCTTTTTTTTTCTTCCCATTCCAGGAGTCTCTTTATTGAAAAGTTAACCAGACTCTTTGCTAGACAGAAACATCCTGTGCAATACATAGAAATGTGGAAATTCAAAACATAATAAATTATAAACACTTTCTGCCCTCAAAGGATGAGCGTGGAGAAGTGAATGTACTAAAATAGAAATCTGTCTCTGAAAGCAAATTCTTTGAAAAGAAAATATGACAGCTAGGAAGAGCAGACCAGGTCAGAATTACAGTTTCCTTGGACGCAGTGACAGATGACTACACTACACAGAGACAAGCAGACAGGGGACATTTAAAAAGAGTGTATGGGTATGTGTCACA
>NW_022196895.1:54485053-54485264 GCF_008632895.1 Mastomys coucha
AACACTCAGTCAACTCCTTTATTTTCTGACCTTAAACTTGCTTGTATCTTTATGCAATATATTAATTTTCTGTTGTGACAAAATAGCACTGAGAGATTACTCACTTGCAGACCTCCCGCGGAGACTAGCTAGCCCCTCCCCCTGTGCTGAACCCAATAAACACAAATATAGAGGTTCTGGGTCGCTGTGTTAGGTTAGAGACCCTATCTCC
>NW_022196895.1:54485274-54485664 GCF_008632895.1 Mastomys coucha
CCCCCGCCCCTTCGCTTCTCCTTCTTGCCCCAGACCCACTCGCTCTGGCCCCTCTCATAGAGACCCTATCTGATTTTAGCTTCACTGTACCTGTGTCTGTGTGTCTGTCCCTTTTCATTCCCTCCCTGCCCTTAGCCAGGGTTCCAGGGTCTAAAAGGACCAGGAGTCTGCACTTATTGTTTGATCTTTTAACTGTTTTAATGACTGTGAAATAGAACACTGCAGACATTTAATTTGTGCCTTCCTGACTTCTTGAGGCACACATTTGTGTGCTTTTTGGACATTTATCTTTCTTCTGTCAGGTAATCTTTCATCCTCTTTCAACAGTATCAATTGTCTCTTACTGCTGAATTGTGGGCATTAGTCATGCTTTCTGTTGAGCTTTGTTCT
>NW_022196895.1:54485674-54486054 GCF_008632895.1 Mastomys coucha
ACTGTAATGCTAAATTCTGTGCCTGAAGGTCTAGGCCTATGAGTGAATTCTCACATTTTACAAGCTTTTGTTGTTCAAACCTTGTTCCTTAATTGAAAACTATTGGTTAAATTAAAATGGCTACAGCCAATTATTGCAGGGATTAGAGAATGACAAGCTTCAACCTTGTAGGTCAGGAGACTAGGCCTAAATTTCTGTTGCCCAGAACTGGACAAGTCTGGGCTAGTCAGTTACCTAAAAAAAAAACCACAGGTGTGGGCAGCCAATCAGTAACTGCCCTGCCACCTGGGCCTGAGGTAAGAACAGTGAGTCAGCAACAGTTTCCAGGCCCCTCAAACCCCAGCAAAGGCCTAGCCAATCCCAAAGATCCCCACACCCCT
>NW_022196895.1:54486064-54487860 GCF_008632895.1 Mastomys coucha
CCAACCAATCAAGATAAAGGCCACTTACCCCTCTCTAGAATTCCCCCAATGCACTTTAAGTCGAGCTTTTGAGCTCACTTGTGTGTCTCCATCTTGTTTAGTGGTAGACCCCAGCATGCTGGACTTCTGCAGAATAAAACACTCTTTGCTTTTGCATATTATTTGAGCCCGGAGTATCATTCTTCAGTGAATCACCAACCCTTACAGCAGCACCATGAAAGGAAAGGTCCCACGAACACATAGGCAGGAGAAACAGCAAGTATGTGGGGTACATGGATGGAGAGGTAGTAGCCAGGTCAGTACTTAGGAAAGCAGATTAGGGGTGATCCCCAGTAATTGTGAAAGGCAAATAAAATAGCCATAGTCTGAGTCTCATTTATTTGTAAGCTAGTCAGGGATAAGCTTAAGTAGGCTGTAATGTACTTTCTGCAGTAGTTGCTGTTAGCATTTTGTGTAAGCTCCGCCCCCACAGACCTGGCAACAGCCAGGAATGCCTGACCCACTATAAAAGGGACTGCTTGCCTCCCTCCTCTTGCTCTTGCCTTCTTGATCCTGCTCTATCCTGTCCTCTCACCCCTTCCCCCATCTCTCCCCATTCCCTCCCCCCTCCACATGCTCATGGCCAGCCTCTGTTTCTCTATTCCCCTATTTCTCTCTGTCTCTCTCTGTCTCTGTCTCTCTCTCTTTCTGCCTTTCTCTGCCTTTACTACCCTCTTTACTCCCTTCCCCATGCCCTGAATAAACTCTATTCTATAGTATACTATTGTGTCTGGTCCCTAGGGGAAGGGATGCCTCAGCATGGGCTCGCCAAGGCACTCCCTTCCTCACACTTCACCAAACATCCACCAAAACCTATTCCTCCTCTCTTGATCTTTTATAAGCACATCAGTTTCTCTTTGGGGAGCATGACTGTGACGTACAAAAGATTGTTGTGCTTTGTGCTGATTCCCAGGTGATTCCCATGCCTCTATCACAGGTCTTTCTGGTTCTCCGTCTGCTCTTGTGTCTCCTGCTCTTGGTCTGACTAGTTGGCCAAGCCGTTCATCAGTGTGTATTTCATAGTCTCAGCACAGGAAACTTGTCTTTCCACATAAACTATATGACCAGGTCATGCACCAAAGCCTTGCTTACTGAGAGGAATGCCTGTCATTCCTATCTTTCAAGACTTATATAAACATCGTGAGCCAATACATTTGTAAACAAAGTCACAAGTTTCTCATCAACTGATAATAATCCATCCCTTTGGGACCTTAGGGAGCAGTACTGGTGGGACAGTAGTGGGTGACATGAATGTCTAGGACACCTACTCATAGGCTATGTATGTTGTATATTTTTCCTGTGCTGGGTGTCAAACATACCATTTCTAACTTTTTATGGACTTCTTCAGGCCTGTTCAACTTCATATCTTCTTAGTGCATCTGATGATGAAATCATCTCGGGATAGGTGTTACTGCTTGTATGGCCATATGATGGCCTATCAACACAATATAAACACTCTCTGAAGACTGATGCATTAGGCCTGTCCTAGATTTAAAGCTGTCTTTTAGCATCACTGACTCCTAGATGATCCATCTGATCAAGCAATACCTCTCTTGGTTAAATACTGCAGAGATTAGAATCACATAGCTATTCATAATAGCTGAGCTATGGAACCAACCTGGATTTCTACCAAATGATAAATTAATGAAGAACACACATAAAATGGAATCTTATTTAGCTATTAAAAAATCAATGCAAAATCGATCATCAATAGGAGGAGAGGACCTCGGCCCTGTGAAGGTTCTGTGCCCCAGTGT
>NW_022196895.1:54488152-54488369 GCF_008632895.1 Mastomys coucha
CTGCCACCTCCTCTCTTTCTCTCTCCCAATAAAACCTTGTACATGTGGAACTATTTGGGCCTAGTGTGTGCTGTGTCCAGATGCGAGCTGCTATTCTAACACATCAGTGACATTTGTAGGAAAAAAAAAATGGAACTTTACATCATTATGTTAAGAGAAATTCACCATGTTCAGAAAGACAACTATTACATATTTTCTCTTATTTGTGAAATCTAGA
>NW_022196895.1:54488379-54489053 GCF_008632895.1 Mastomys coucha
TATATGTGTGTGTGTGTGTGTGTGTGTGTGCACATGCATGTGTGTGTTTGTGTGTGTGTGTGTGTATAGCAGTAAAAATACGAAGGGGCCTATGGGGGAGGGTCTAGATTGTAGAATCTGAAGGACGGGGAGTGGGGGGGACAAGAAGAATGACAGATGGAATGTGAAAGGGGAAGGCGGGCTATTTGAAAGCAAGGACTCAGGGAAGGGTGGAGGAAGAGGAGTGAGATAAAAAAGAGCAAAGCTTAGTGATCTATATGATGAAGAAGTCTCAGTGAAATCCATTAGCTTGTATGCCAACTTCATAGAACAACAAAATACGGGAGCAAAAGAGGGGGAGGTAAGGGCTGGGATGCAGCTCAGTTGTAGAATACTTGCCCTGGGTTCAATCCCTGTACAGCCAAAAATAAATCAGTTTACAATAAGAGGAGTTTAATCTGTGAAGTCTGCCTCTCAATGAGTCCTGGTCCTCATTCACAGCTCCTTGTCTTTCTACTGCGGGTCGTAGACTCCCAGTGTTGTTCAAGTGGCCTCTGCCTCTCAGACTCCTCCTCTAATTACCAATTGTCTTTTTTTCCCCCTAGTGCATCAGTCAAGGTTTGAAACTGTCACTCAATTCCTTTATTCTTATAAGTAACTTGCCCCACATTTTTTTCAAATACTTGATATAGCTA
>NW_022196895.1:54489063-54490158 GCF_008632895.1 Mastomys coucha
TATTCCCACTAACATGATCCTGGTCAAGTTTGAACCCATGCTAGATGCCAGGGCTGGTTGTGTGCCATAGGTATTGAGAGTGGTTTTTAATTATCAGCCTGCTGGTGGCTCACCTCACTCCAAAACTCCACTGCATGAAAAATTGGCATGCAGAAGTTTTACCAGGAAGTGCTATTGCAATTTGACATTTGGTCTGCTTCTCTCTTCTGAAATCCAATGGCACGCAGGTAAATTATTTCGCATGGCCTCAACTGCCCTTACACATTTTAACCCCTGTTCTTTACTTTAGATGATTCCTACTAGCCTTATACTATGTCACTGATTATTTTCTGCAGCCTGTGTGTGACCTTACGTTCAGACTCCCCGAGGGCATCTCATTCCAGACATGGGATGCTGAGCTTTAAAAAGCTAGGTTTTTGTTACTTTTATCATTCCTGTTTCTTCCTTGTAGATATTCCCTCCAACTTCCTAACTTTATTTATAACCTCTTTAAAGTTCTGCTTTCTTAATTTCATCCCCTGCATCCGTGTGTACTAGAAGATGCTGATCAGTGCTGCATGCAAAGGGATGAATTGTGGTAACAGACTTAAACAAAGCCATACAAGTAAAATGGTATCACCACTTGTGATGAATTATAAATAGGAAAGAGATGAGAATGGTGGTTTGATCTGGGCCAGCGGTACTGACATGGATACAAAGTCTTGGGATTTGGAGCGCCAGGTCTCATTGATAGCTTACGGAGAGGAGGAACAGGAGAACGTTAAATGATAACTTATAAATATACTCTGTGAATAAAATGGACTCACTATTCGATTGGCTATATCAGGGAAGGCAAATGTTTTAGAAGAGTTAAAATCAAGAGTTCTGCCTGTCCTGTTCAATGCATTCAGTTCCCAACTAGTAATATTCAAAAATACTTTCCCATTGAGTTGGAGATCAAGACTGGGGACATGCCTAACATAGTTTGAAGTCAAGGTGTATGGATGGTATTTAAAGGAAGGGGTCTTAAGAAAACGTGTGAACCTTTGTGCAGCTATACAGTTAGAGCAGTGGTTCTCAACCTGTGGATCGAGACCCGTTCAGAATTGCATGCCA
>NW_022196895.1:54490168-54491086 GCF_008632895.1 Mastomys coucha
TTAAGATTCACAACAGTAGCAAAATTATAGTTATAAAGCTGTAATGAAATAATTTTTAAAAATCTATCATTGGGGTCAGCCCTAACATGAGTAACTGTATTAAAGGGTCGAAGCACTAGGAAGGTTGAGAACCATTGGATTAGAGTTTGGGGCAATAAAGGGAACATATAAAAAGTACTTAAAACTAAGAGTGTGGTACCTAAGAGATGGAGTGGAGACTATGGCTCCAAAGAAAAGAGTAATCAGTGTCAGTGTTGCTGATGAACAGGAAAAGCAAGAATCAATTATTCAATGTGTTAATCCACTGAGGGGTTTGTTTCTGAAGCATATTAACATATTAATTAACGCTGTATACTCAAATTTCTTGAGTGGCTCGGAATTTGAATTCTGAAAGTGCTTAGCTTCTAATAAGCTGTGTTCCTGAGAACCCTATCTAAGATCAATGTGAGCATTTATCCGTAATAGTGATTTTGTCAGTTAGGATAATTGTATGCTATGTGTCACTTTGATGTCCACTTTGGGGTTTCTAGTCACTGGCTCTTTCCAGTATCATTTATTTAAGCGGATCCAATTACTACTCTAACGATAGACCATTGAGAAAAATTCATCGGTGAAATGGGCATTCGTGTTCTTTTTCTACTATAGTGTGGTACTGCTTGCCACAACTCCACTTTACTGAATGAATGTGCCCAGCAGACAAGGTGTTATTCATGTTATTTGATATTGCTATTGATACAGAGACAGGATGGTTATAGTAGGCTGCCAAAAGCTAGTGTTGACACATAGATCGAAAAGTTACCTTCCCTATCAATGAAATTATACATTTTATAAATGCATTTCAGGCAATTTTTAAAGTAAATGCACTTAAGTTTCCTGAACAAACCGAAACATCAGTTCCAAGTAACAGTTTGTAGCTGA
>NW_022196895.1:54491096-54491635 GCF_008632895.1 Mastomys coucha
ACGTGTCTAACAAAACCAAAAACATTATAAGAGTATCTAATTTCATGCTTATATCTAGGAGCCTGCCATCCCTGGGATCTGACGTCAAAGATCTTGCTCTTAATGATTGTGAAGTGCAACATCTTACAGCGCCCACGGGGTCGTTTTATTGCGAAGGTGATGCTCTGTGCCTACTTCAAGGGGGAGGAAACCTTAAGTTTCAGTAAGTTCCGATAATGCTCTTCAGTTGCCACTCCAAGCCTTCTCAGAATACTAGCGCTGTGATCCAGAAGGACCGGGTCTCGATCGCGGGTCGGAAGATGGTAATTTGCAGCTTGGCCTGGTCCTCTGCGGAGGCCTGCGACTGCAGTCCGGTCCGTATCAGGTCGGGCCAGTCGCGGTCCCCGCGCGCTCCGCGCCACAGGTGACCGTGTCGCCCGTGGCAGACGCCCAGCCCGGGGAGGCGCGGGCGGGTCTCCGGCATCCAGGGCCCGCCCCTCGGCCTGGCGCGCACGCGCGGCGAACATGGCGGCGGCGGAGCCCTCGGTGGCCGCGCTGGC
>NW_022196895.1:54491645-54492085 GCF_008632895.1 Mastomys coucha
GTGGGCGCGGGGGCGCCGTCGGGCGGCGTGCCGGTGCTTTTCTGTTTCTCGGTGTTCGCTCGGCCCGCGTCGGTGCCCCACGGCGCGGGCTACGACGTGCTCATCCAGAAGTTCCTGAGCCTGTACGGCGACCAGCTCGACATGCACCGCAAATTCGTGGTGCAGCTCTTCGCCGAGGAGTGGGGTCAGTACGTGGACTTGCCCAAGGGCTTCGCGGTGAGCGAGCGCTGCAAGCTGCGCCTGGTGCCGCTGCAGATCCAGGTGGGTCCCGCCCCACGCTGAGCCCGGTCACCGCCCTCCCCCCTCAACACACACCCCAACCCAATCCCCTGGCGCGGACCGCCCACGCCCCCACGTGTGTGGTCCCCAGTGACCCGCGTCTTTGTGCGGCAGCCTCCTGCGTGGCCCTGCGGTCACCCCAGCTCTTTTTTTTTTTACCC
>NW_022196895.1:54492095-54492619 GCF_008632895.1 Mastomys coucha
CCCCACGGGTGATGCAGATCGTGGGGCAGTATTAGCCTTAGGGCTTGTTCCCGGAGTTGTGGTAACCAGTTGCGGAAATGCAAACTTCACCGTGGTGGCTCCCTTCTCCTTTCGATTCGGTGACACAGTCCGGGGTGTCTACCTAGGAAGAGAATTGCAGCAGAAACTAGCCAGCGTGAAAGCCTGGTGAATCCTAGACTGAGGAAGTTGTCCCTAAGGATTGGAGTTTAGTAATTATTATATTGCTAAAAGCCGCGGTGTATGGTAATACGAGGCAGTCGCCTCCCCTTAAAATCTGAGGATTCTCTGGCGAATGCATGGTTTTGAGAGGAAAGGAGATAGGTGTTAACTTAGGCACTACAGCATCTATAGGTGTTTTTTTTTGTTTTGTTTTGTTTTGTTCTCTACGTGCTGAACTGCTAAGTCTTTTCTCTGGCAGACAAACTGAAATGTGGCATCTGAGGGTAGAGGGGATTTTCATAACCAAGTGCCATTTTGAGAAGCTTATCCCCCTAGATGTGGTT
>NW_022196895.1:54492629-54493114 GCF_008632895.1 Mastomys coucha
TATCATCTGTAGTCAAAGACAGACTGGATTGTGCTGCCCCCTCCCCCCAGCACCTATGGATCCAAAGGGAGTACTTTAACTTGATTAAAGTTCCTACGTGCAGAGGACAGAGTTCATGGGCTCTCTGCCAGAGAGGCTGCAGGGGGTGGAGTGATCTGCTGCCCAGATGGAGAGCTGCATTCTTTACTGCTGAAGATTCTCCATTTTTATCTCTTTAAGAGTTCTAGATGGTGCCTCTCTGCAGCCTTCCAAAGGTCGGTTTAGACTACCGCTGCCAAATAGCCAATATGTTGGATTCACCTTTGACAAATCCATTACGAGACCAGACTCAAAATACCAAGTAATGTCTGGAGCTGGGTGGAAGAGACAGGCTTCTTTGTCAACCCTTTCCTGGTATCCTTGGGAGGGAGAGGGGCTCCTCCCTGGGACCAGGCTTTCCGTTTCTAAATTGGGATTTGCTTTTCTGTGGGTGAGGGCAGGAGTTT
>NW_022196895.1:54493124-54494149 GCF_008632895.1 Mastomys coucha
CAATTTCAAGATGTGACAATTTCAAGGCTCTCTTAAAAAGTCTGAAAATCAGTTATATGTGTGTGTGTGGAAATATACATGCTAAAAAGCAATATGTAACTCAGGTCACTCTGGCTTTTGAAAAACTTTATGTATAATCAATTTTTTTTTTGAAATCATGTTTAAAACAGTCACTATAACAGTAGAAGGTGCTCTTTTCTATTCCCAAGTAGTACTTTTTCCTCATTTTAGTAACCCAAGAATCCTTATGCTTATTGGTTACATATGCCTGTACTTTGAAGTACTTACAAGTACTTTCATATTCTCATTTTACTAGCTATTACTTTCCCTCAATAAAATACTCATTATAATAATAGCAGTACTCTTTTTTATCCACTAACAAATAATTTTTCTCACTAAATAGCCCAACAGTCCTTAAGCTTACCAGTTATATATGTCTATATTTTGAAGAACTTACAAATACTTTTCATACTCTCACTTTAGTAATTGTAATACTTTGAATCATGTGCCTCTCCCAGCAGAGTTGTAGATAATATGAAAGAATATTTTACATAGCATATGTAATAATGGACATGTACACGCATGCATTTATGTGTGGGGATATATTTTCAGAAAAGATAACTTCTTTTCATTGCTGTTCTCTTTTCTGGAACATGCCTGTGTAACTCTACTAGTATGGGTGAGGTACGTCCCAGAGAATTCATTCCTCATAGAAGTGGTATCTGTGAGAGCATCGCAGGGTAGATGCAGGCCTGGATTCAGTTCTTCTCTGAGGAGCCCCGCATAGAGGTAGGAAGGTTAGGAAATTGTCCTGGATTCTGTGGCTCTAATGGCCAAGCTGGCAGCACGTGAACAAGCCCTCAGTGGGTGTCTGAGCATCTCCTGAGACGTGACTGCTTTCTTTTCATGTTCGATGAGAAGAACATTGAGTAGTCTGGAGAGCCAGCCAGACTTAAGTTTCTGTTTGTTCTGCTTGCTTCCTGCTGTTTTGACAAGGGACACCTGCCACTTAGGAAGACTCACGG
>NW_022196895.1:54494159-54494316 GCF_008632895.1 Mastomys coucha
GGAGATGGGAGTGATGGAGGTGGTAGACCCTTTCCCTTTGTCCCAGGAGCAGAGACTGTGCATTCTGTATACAATCCCTGGCTTGTAGCCGGTCAAGGCATCTCTTCAGATGCAGGCCCTGGAGCCTCCACGGCCCTGGCTCGAAGCCTCTCACTCT
>NW_022196895.1:54494326-54495239 GCF_008632895.1 Mastomys coucha
TCCTGTTTGCTCTGACTGCTGTAGAGTAGTGACCTTGTGGAATAGTGGGTGGTTGTGCCCCATTGCCCCCATGGTTGGCAGCAATTCTTCAGGAATGGACCTTGAAGACATCCATTGTCAGTACTCGTGTATACAACTTTTTAGGAAGTCCTTTTTTAAAAAAAAATATCCTGTCAGAGTGACTAGATGTTTGCTGACGGCTCAGGTAGCTGAAGATATAGCTCATGTTTCATTCATGGCTTCGTGTGTCTGGAGTCTGACTGATTGAGAGGCTTAGGAGGCAGGATGCGAATGAAGGGGTCATGGAGTGGAAGTTTAGGTCTTCTTCCGACTCTCCTACTTTTTCTAACCGTGTCTTCCACGTCTGCACGACAGAGGCATGTCGGGCTGGAGACTCATGTAAAAGGCAAGCCATTGTCGCAGACCTTGTCCAGGGCAGGTAGAGCCCAAGCAGAAGGCAGGAAGGAATGGATGCAAGCCAGACAAGACAGAAGGCTTTGGCAGCTTTTCGAGGGCAGGAGATTTGAGCTTCCCTAGGCAGGTTATTTTGACCTGTTCCAGAGAGAGGATTTGGACCCGGTGTCCATGTTCTAGTAAGATTTTTATGAGGGTGATGCACAGACATTTTACTAGAAGAGACAGTTAAGCTCACAATCAGAAGGAGGAAAGGCAGCTACACAAAGAAGAGAGAAAGGAATATGTTTTGCTTGTGGAATGTGCTTTGCTGGTTGGAAGGTAGAGACTGGAGTTGCAGAACCGGCTTAGTTAGAGTTTTACTGCTGTGAAGAGACACCGTGACCAAGGCAAGTCTTATAAGGACAACATCTAATTGGGGCTGGCTTACAGGTTCAGAGGTTCAGTCCAGTATCATCAAGGTGGGAACACGGCAGCATCCAGGCAGGCATGGTGCAGG
>NW_022196895.1:54495249-54495523 GCF_008632895.1 Mastomys coucha
AGTTCTGCATCTTCATCTGAAGGCTGCTAGCAGAATCCTGGCTGCTAGATACCTAGGAATGAAGGTCTTAAGGCTCACACCCACAGTAGCACACCTATTCCAACAGGGCCACACCTTCTAATAGTGTGGCTCCCTGGGCCAAACATATACAAAACATTGAAAGGACATTTGCTTGTAGGGGTGTCACAGGAAAACTAGGAGGATAAGCTCAGTCTCAGACTGAGTAGAGACACTGGCAGGATGTATCTGGGGTGCGGAGTGCTTTAGGGGGGCA
>NW_022196895.1:54495533-54496541 GCF_008632895.1 Mastomys coucha
ATGCTTGGATCTTGAGTGCTGTCTCCGGACTATTAGTCTGATAGACAGAGGAGGTTATGGGATACTACAGTTATAGAGGTATATGGGCCACTTAAAAACCTTGAATATTGCAGAGTAATTCCCGAAACAGTGTAATCTGTTTTGTTCCTTTCGTGAAAATTAGCTGCTACCTATAAATAAACTGTATTTGAGAGTGGGAGCTATGACCTGCATTTGAATTTTTCCCCTTAGGTTTAGTTAGCCGTGGGGAATCTTAATGTAGATTTGAATGTCACCGTGCTCTTGGCTCAGCCCAGTTTCACCTCCATCCCAGTCTGAGGCATCTTAAGAGATCCTTCAGGTCTCAGCTCTCGGTGGGTAGGCACAGCTGGTCTTCCTTGGGGGAGTCTGAGAGCTCAGACTCTGGCTTGCAGGGGAAATGTTATACCAGGGACATCGCTGCCCAGGGTAGGTCCACATGTTGCCAAAGCAGAAGTGTGATATCTTGCCATCTGAAGGGAAAGACTCAGAATCTGTCTTGCCCAAAAATAAATCCTGCAACGATGAGCCTTTCGGTGGTGTCTGGAAATGCGATTTATGAATGATTTTCTTAATTCTGCAGACTAAATTAGCATAGTGATGTTTCTAGAGAGATCTCAATAGTACATTGTCTTTAACCTTCTCAGCCTGTGCCGACTCAAGTGTTTGTTTTGCTGGATATTACCACAGCTGAAGAAAAATACAGTTTATCTTACTGTTCTAAAGATAAGGAAATTATATCGGAAGATGTCAATGATTTACCTACATTTATGAAATTGAACACAGTGAAACTGAGATTTGGACCCAGGTTCTCATACCCACGAGCCTGGGCTGTGTGTAGAATCCTCGCAGGTTGTGTATGTGGGGTGGGAAATCCGTCTGTTTTAAATGAGTTGATGCTAGGTCAGGGGACTTACCGAAGCTATGGAACTGGATTGGAAACACTTAGGACTTAAATACTGGATGAAAATAAGAAATTGGAAAAGAAAG
>NW_022196895.1:54496551-54496766 GCF_008632895.1 Mastomys coucha
CTTAAATACTGGATGAAAATAAGAAATTGGAAAAGAAAGGACGTGAGTACTCCTAGATATGGTGGAGGAGAAAGTTTCTCATGATAAAAGGGAGAGCAGAGACTTCTGGGAAAGTCCAGAGTGAAAGGAACCCCCATCTGCCCTGTAGGTAGGAGGGGTAAAGGGGCGGGGTGGGGGGTAGAGAAGGAAGGGAGGAACCAGTTGCTGGCTCAAAG
>NW_022196895.1:54496776-54497094 GCF_008632895.1 Mastomys coucha
AAAAAGAGGGGCTGGTAACCAAAATGGCTGGATTAGATAGGAAAGAGCCTCTGGAGAAAGAGCAGCCTAGATCCTGGGCAAAAAAGTGTGGAGAGTAGAAGGCAGGGTATGTATGCCTTGGGACTGAGGGATGCTGGGAGATGCTGGCGGCCAGATCCTCTTTGATAGGTTGGTCCCCGGGTTTGAGACCTAAGGGTACCTAGTTCCACTTCTGAGTCTTACTCAAGTAGATCATGTTTATCTTTCCACTGTAATGGGCTATCTGTTACTCACGCATCTTTAAAAAAACATCTCCCACTCTTAAACTCCTCACTGTGG
>NW_022196895.1:54497104-54497469 GCF_008632895.1 Mastomys coucha
TCACCAGCACTGCTGACTGAGGAGCTGAAAAAAACACACATTCTCACATTTCCAGAGGCTAGACCAAAGGGCGTGGGCAGGGATAGTTCCTTCCGAGGCCTGTGAGGAGGGATCTTTTCACGATTCTCTCTACCTCATGTTTGTGGAAGAGTGTGGCTTATTTGTAGCTTATAGATATGCCATCACTCCAATCTCTGCTTTCATGCTCAAGGCATTCTTGTGTGTTGGTGAATTAGTTAATCCACTCTATGCTTCTGGCGGGGTGGCACTTCAAGCCACCCACCAGAACCCTGTGGATTCAAGAATGACACACGCAGCCAGACAGTGGTGGCGCGTGCCTTTAATCCCAGCACTTGGGAGGCAAA
>NW_022196895.1:54497479-54498637 GCF_008632895.1 Mastomys coucha
TTTCTGAGTTCAAGGACAGCTTGGTTTACAGAGTGAGTTCCAGGACAGCCAGGGCTAAACCGAAACCCTGTCTTGAAAAAAAAAATAAAATGACGAATGCATGCGCGCATGCGCCAGCTTTAATTTTGATATGCCTTGACTAGCTCAGTGGTTGAGCACTTCTAAAACTCCCTGCAGCCAACAAACACTCTTCTCTGGCATTCCTGACTTAACACCTTCTAAATTTATATTTTATCCTTGCTGTTTAAGATACTCCTAGGCAGCCCTTCTGGGGACCGCTTCCCTTCCTGAACCTACATTTAGGCCTTTACTCCCTTCTGTTCTTTCCTGGTGTGGTCCTTCCTACCCCTTCTCACAGTGGACCCTTTCCTTCTCCTTTCTTCTACTGCATGCTGGGAACTAAACCTGGGTCCTCCGGAAGAGCAGTGAATGCTTTTCACCACAGAGCCATCTCTCCAGCCTCTGTACACTGGTTTTTACCAGTTTTCCCTTCCTGTCTTTTCTCTGGTATTTCAGAATGACCTTGTCCACGATCCAGTCCAGGATACAGTTAAAACCATTTGCAGTGGCTACCTTGGTTCCTCTGGGCTGTGACACTGTCTTTGGTTTTGATTGTTGCGCATGACCTTGACAGTATTGAGAAGCACCGGTCAGATGTTTGGGTGGGATGTGCTCCGTTTTCACATGTGGGGTGTTTTTCTTACGGGTAGACTGAGGTCGTGCGACTCTGAGGATCTGTGCGGGTCATGTCAAGTACATTCACTGTTTCTCAGCGTGAATTACTGATTGTGTGAGTGAGGACCCTGTAGCTGATTTGTTTGTCAGCTTTCCCTGTGTCAGGTACTCCTGCCTTCGTACTACCTTGGGCAGAGATTTTGCCAGATGCGCAGCTTTCAAGGGTATGATGAAGTGTCTGAGACTCACACAATCAGGAATTCCATCTCTACAAGGAGAGGAGTCACTGTTTCCCTTCTGCCTTCAGAGCATATATCCAGATTTCTGACTAGGGAAGGATTTATTCCTCTATATTTGATAGCTTAATATTTTGACCTTTTTATCTTGTGGTTCCTGTAAAATAGTAAGTAACTATTTGATATATTCTTGCATTTTCTACATGTTCTTTATGAATACTAGAATGACATTTTTCTAATTTGGAAT
>NW_022196895.1:54498647-54498936 GCF_008632895.1 Mastomys coucha
TACCTCACCAGATGCCGGTGGCTCCGAGTTTGGCTTGCTTTCTTGTAGTTTGCATCTTTTTCCAACTCTCCTGTCAGTTCCTGTCACTGTAAATTTGTCTGCCTCTGGTTCTATGTTCCTAGTTGTTGGAACCTCTCTAACTTAACTTTCTGTGAATTTAGGATGCAGCCTGCCAGTCTGGTGTGGGACCTACAGTATTAGACCATGTAGTCTGAGTTAGTATGTGTGCCAGTGTAAACTGTGAGCCTGTGTGAACGGTGAGCCTGTGTGAACGGTGAGCCTGTGTGAA
>NW_022196895.1:54498946-54499648 GCF_008632895.1 Mastomys coucha
GTGTGAACTGTGAGCCTGTGTGAACTGTGAGCCTGTGTGAACTGTGAGCATGTGTGAACTGTGAGCATGTGTGAGCTGTGAGCCTGTGTGAACTGTGAGCATGTGTGAACTGTGAGCCTGTGTGAACTGTGAGCCTGTCTGAACTGTGAGCATGTCTGAACTGTGAGCATGTCTGAACTGTAAGCATTTCAGGGCTTCACTGTTAGCTCATTAATAGTACTTGGCAGATTTCCTGTGAAAACTTGCTGGCTAATGGAATGGCCAGTCTGGCTGAATTGTATGACTGATATTTCAAATAGTCCACTTGTAAGCAAATTGGTTTTTTATATCATTTACTCTAATCACAGTAGCACTATGATACTTACTAGTTAAATTTAGGAAAGAAAAGCATAGATTCTTAAGCATAGGGTAGCTAAGACTTAATGCTTACTGGGATTTTAAAATGCATAAGCCATAAAGCAGTGATTGCTTTAAGAAACAAAGTCCTGAATACACAAAAATTGGTCTTCCCGGCTTCTGTGTGTAGATCACATTCACTGCTTTGAAAAATGACTACGATGCAGGCCTTGGGTAGGTCCTCTGGCTCCTCTGATTAAGGTGCTTGTGACCAGGCCTGATGACCTGATATCTAATCCCAGAGGCCATGTCGAGGAAGGAGACACCAGACTCCCAGGACTTGTCCTCTGACCTCCTAGTACAAAT
>NW_022196895.1:54499658-54500091 GCF_008632895.1 Mastomys coucha
GCACATACACAGACACACATACACTAAATAAATAAATGTAAAATAAAAAAAAGGCTATCATTTAAAAACAGAGTGAGGAGGCAGCCAGGGAGCTTGAGCACTTATTTGAACCAGGCTTTGTTAGTAAACTAACTGGTAGGTAGGTGGCTCTCACAGTCTGTGCAGTATGCTAGGGATTGTCCGTGATGGAGGAGTGTGCATGAGTGTGCATGCTGTAGCCTCAGCTGCAGTGGGAGATGAAAGTGGTAGAGGCTCCAATTGGACCGGGGACAAAAGCCATCACAGAGCAGTTAGGATAGCTGCAGCATTGGGGATAAGAAGATTTCTCTCAGTGGCTCCTTTAATCCAGGTAGGAATTGTGTCCCCCAGAGCCTGCTGCCTGCAGAGATGGTAAGGCCAAGTTGAGGACTGAGCTGCTGCAGAGGCTACAAGC
>NW_022196895.1:54500101-54500432 GCF_008632895.1 Mastomys coucha
GGACACAGCTGTCTCCAGGATATTATGAATAATTGATATCTGTGGGTGGTTTTAGGGGGCGCAGAACAGGACAACCAGAGGGGGGTTAGTGAGTGACTAGGAAGAGAAATGGCATTGGTTCCCTCCGGAACAACCCCGTTCTTTGCAGGGCTTTCTTTAATTTGCAAGTGGGAAGTAAAGCACCTTGGGCTTTTAAGTATCCAGCAGAAGTTAAATCCCTGTCTTCAGTGTGAATTTTACATGTGGGTAGATCCTCACTGGGTCCAGACCTTTGGCAGGTGCTACCTGTTGTGTTTTGCAGTGCAATGCCGTGTAGTTGCGGCAGGGGGCG
>NW_022196895.1:54500442-54501092 GCF_008632895.1 Mastomys coucha
GGTCCAGGCTGGGGTGTTCCCCTGAACCATCATGCCATGCCACAGGCCTAGTATAAAGAAAGTTTATTGGGAAAGGGATGGGGAAGGAGTAGAGGCAGAGAAAGAGGGAGAGAAAGACAGAATGGGGAGGGAGAGGGAGAAGGAGAGGGTGAGTGAGTTTGGGTAGCCAAGCCGTCCAGCAGCCTGCCTGGTGCTACACAAGCTGTTGCTAGATTGCAGATGGGAAGCTTGGAAATTTAACACTCACTTTTCCTACTAATTCTTTAGTTTTCCTGACAAGATTTAATTTCCTGATAATGTTTAAGAATTCCCTCTTGTGTGTCCCTTTCCCAGCGCCCTTTCCTTTCCCAGTGTCTCATTTACTGCTCTCCAGAAGTCACCCTTGCAGGTGACACCTTCAGACCTTCCTTCATCTTGATAGCAGTGATTTTGTATTTTCTGTGAATCCACTTGTCTTCTGTTTGTCTTTACTTCTGTGTTTCACAGTCTCTGCTACAGATGATTTTCTTTTCAATTGTTGCTTTCCTTAAGTGAGTTACTTTAAAATTTAATTCCTGTCTGTAATACCATCATCATATTTACATTTTAGTGCAAATATTTTTCTGATTTGAAGGTAACAATAACATTAAGTAAATACTCTTAAATACACC
>NW_022196895.1:54501102-54501534 GCF_008632895.1 Mastomys coucha
ATAAAATATTCAAATTATTTATAACTGCCTATTTTTTTGATATTTTCTTTTTCTTTATATTTTTCTTCTGAAATGCGAGTCAGGTGTGTTGTTGTAAAAAATAACATTTTATGGTAGGTGTTTCTCCTTAGATGAAAGAAATCTTTGAAACATATATACGTATTCTTAATAAAATATGTATATTGACTAAAATGTTTTCTCTCTAAAAGTATTAAAATTTGTTTAAACATTTATGTATTGTTGGTCTTTGCATTATGTACCCCCTTTTTCTGCCAAATGCAGTTTGGAGAATATCTTTGTGGGTAACACCTTTTTTTGGAGGTGTCTTACTTAGTTAAGGTTTTATTGCTGTGAATAGACACCGTGATCAAGGCAAGTCTTATAAGGACAACATTTAACTGGGGCTGGCTTACAGGTTCAGAGGTTCAGTCC
>NW_022196895.1:54501544-54502206 GCF_008632895.1 Mastomys coucha
ATGGCAGCATCCAGGCAGGCATGGTGCAGGAGGAGCTGAGAGTTCTACATCTTCATCTGAAGGTGACTAGCAGAATACTGATTTCCAGGCAGCTAGGATGAGGATCTTAAAGCCCAAACCCACAGTGACACGCCTACTCCAACAAGGCCACACCTTTCTAATGGTGCCACTCCCTGGGCGGAGCATAGACAAACTGTCACTTTGGGGGTGCCGGGTGGGAGGGTGGGGGATGGTAATTCAGATCATTTCTTGTAGTTGTATTAGTTGTTTAAGTCTACTGACTGAGGCAAACAATAGGAACAATTTTTTTGTTTGCAGTGACATCCACTGGAAATAAATGCCATTGTAATGCAAATGCCAGGTCATTTTTCATCATCTTCTTTATCCTCAGCTTACGACCCTGGGAAACCTCACACCTCAGAGCACTGTGTTTTTCTGCTGCGACATGCAGGAAAGGTTCCGTCCAGCCATCAAGTACTTTGGAGACATCATTAGTGTGGGCCAGAGACTGGTATGCTCCCTGCATCTGCTTGTTCCAATTGTCTGAGGCACGAAGCGCGTTTATGTCTGTGTTCAACACAGTGTGCATTTCTATCTCTATTTAACACAGTTTCTTTTTTTTTTTTTCTTTCTTTCACTCCGTCTGATGCTTTTCAGTTGCA
>NW_022196895.1:54502217-54502365 GCF_008632895.1 Mastomys coucha
TTTTTTTTTTTTCTTTCTTTCACTCCGTCTGATGCTTTTCAGTTGCAAGGAGCTCGGATATTAGGGATTCCAGTTATCATAACAGAACAATACCCCAAAGGACTCGGCAGCACCGTTCAAGAGATTGACCTGACAGGTGTAAAGCTGG
>NW_022196895.1:54502375-54502542 GCF_008632895.1 Mastomys coucha
GACCAAGTTTTCTATGGTGTTGCCTGAAGTGGAAGCGGCATTGGCTGAGATTCCTGGCGTCCGGAGCGTCGTGCTGTTCGGAGTAGAAGTAAGTTCCCTTTTGGGTCCGGAGCACACCATTTGTGGGAAAACTCAGCATTCTCAGAAGGCAATCTTATTTATAGGAT
>NW_022196895.1:54502637-54503572 GCF_008632895.1 Mastomys coucha
TTGGGTCCGGAGCACACCATTTGTGGGAAAACTCAGCATTCTCAGAAGGCAATCTTATTTATAGGATGCTGGTGAGTGGTACTGAGGGAAGATGGCCACCGCCTGTTTTGCTTTCTCCACCCGCAGGGCGCTGATTTAAAAGCCCCGTAACTGCTAACACCTTGAACCCTCACAACCCTGTGAGTTATGGGCCCTGTGTCCCCCAGGACCACGGATGAGAAACTGAGGCATGGGGGTATCATATCCTGCCCAGAGTCAGACAGCTTGTGAGCGGAGCTGCCTTTGAACCTCGGTTAGTGATCCTCAGCTGGCCCGAGAACCATCTGCTGCCTGCTATGGAAGGCATTTTTTCCCCAAAGGCATTACTTTTATTTATGTGTGTCTGGACTTGATTGGGGGCATATTTTGTGTTGTACCCTACATCATGCAGCCCCAAGGTTGTAGAGTTTATTGTTCTTCAGGTAGATGTGTGATATGCCCTCTTGAAGGGAGAACATACTCATGGATCCCCTGTGCCAATTTCAGTTGATTTATTACATCTTATTTTATATATTACTTGAGATGGGACTTTACTGTGTAGTCTGGAACTTACAATGTAGCCTCCATGACATTGATATTTATAGCAATCCTCCTGCATCTGCTTCCTGAGGGCAGAAATGGCAGCGCTGTACCACCCCACTCAGCTTCTTTCTAACTTCTAATACTGAAATCAAAATCACTGTCAACAGAATTATTCACTCAGTGCAATAAAATAGCGTTAATTGAATACGGCTATGTTTTGATCATAAGGTTTTTACCATAGTAGGTTTTCATAACTTTAGTAATTTTTAACTTCACTCATGGGAGCCGAGGGGAAGCTCGGTTGTGTAACTGTGTCATACAGATGCTCTGGCTTTTTCGTACCCTTTTTAGTCACTGTAATTAACTCTTAAAGG
>NW_022196895.1:54503582-54504013 GCF_008632895.1 Mastomys coucha
TTTGTGTCCTCTGCAGAGGCAGTGCCACAAGTCAGTGCCTGCAGCCATGGGGTCTGTGCAGCACTGCTGTTGGTAATGGACACTGGATAATCCCTGAGCTGCAGATGCATAAGCCAAAGCTAGAGAATGCTGGCTTATGCTTAGAACTATCTGACTAACTAGAGCCTAAGCTAAATATGCAAAGGATTATTCGATTTCCGGTCCTTTCTGTTCCGTGCTAATGTGTTTGTAAAATGTTTTTGTTTTGCGGTCTGCGTTGTAAATTGCTTCAGGTGGCCCGTCTTTACTTCTGTATGACTCAGTTGCTCCCGTGCTTCCTCAGAACAGAAGCCCCCCCTTTTGAGCTGTGCACCCGATGTGGATACAGACGGAAACTCAAGTACACGTGGTCCTGCACCTGGGTGGTGATCGTGAGCTTTCTCATGGCCACT
>NW_022196895.1:54504023-54504646 GCF_008632895.1 Mastomys coucha
AGGTGAACATCATTAGACCTTTAACAGTATTCTGAGAGTGTGTTCAAGGTGACTGACTGTAAGAAGCACTGATAAAAGCCAGTTCTCTGCCTGTGGAGATGCTGACGTGTGCTGGGGCTCGCCTAACTCTCGAGAGTCAGAATGATGCTGTTGAGCTTTGCACCGAGCGATTACGGTGACCTTACGTGTGATGCTTTCCTTTCCTAAAAGACACACGTGTGTATCCAGCAAACTGCCCTGGAGCTGGTCGGCCGAGGCATCGAGGTTCACATCGTCGCCGATGCCACCTCCTCGAGAAGCATGATGGACAGAATGTTTGCTCTTGAGGTACGTGTTCTTCTTACAAGTAACTTCTCCATTG
The DNA here is from genome assembly GCF_008632895.1 of Mastomys coucha. NCBI lineage: Eukaryota > Metazoa > Chordata > Mammalia > Rodentia > Muridae > Mastomys > Mastomys coucha. The sequence goes on from NW_022196895.1 coordinate 54,504,385, forward strand.
AGCTTTCTGAGGAATTAGGAGTCTTGAATATTTAACAGCACTGAAAGACTTGCCTTTTAAACTTCAGCTAGGCTCAGCATCACCAGAGCACACAGGCATTGATAGTAAATAAAATGGAAATTTAAAACAATTGTAAAGAAATGGTGGAGGTGCTGCAAAATGGAAATTTAAAACAATTGTAAAGAAATGGTGGAGGTGCTGCGGGCTGGCCAGTCTGGGCCTCCCTCAACCCTCGGAGAAACAGGGTCCTGGGACAGGTCAG
>NW_022196895.1:54504656-54504796 GCF_008632895.1 Mastomys coucha
GTGAAGAAATAATGGCAGACACAACACATGGAAGTGCAGGATCCCAATGTATTTCTCAAAAATGGCATGAGGCTTTTACAGTCATTACAAAAGAGAAAAGAAAAATCTGGCAGCTCAGCAGTCGAGGTACATCTGAGGCC
>NW_022196895.1:54504899-54506111 GCF_008632895.1 Mastomys coucha
ACCCCAGGGCTCCAAACACACTTGGGCCTGTGTGGGCCCAGCTGGAATGGGGAGGGGGGAGCTACCCTGGGGAGAGGGCTTTGAGTGAGCCAGGCAGAAGGGTAGAGGCTAGTCAATGCCCTACCCCCCTCATTATCTTTCTAACAATGCCTGAGGCAATTAGTCTAACTTTGCCTGTGAAATTCCAAGCCAGGATTTGGGTAGGATGTTGGAACATTGTGGAGGTCAGAGAGCAACGTTTATCTTTGGGGACACCTAGCAAGGACATATCTACGCTACCTCTGAGTTAGGGGATGCCATGAATGAACTCCAAGAGACTGACTTCCTTCAAAGTTTTTTCACCTCTGGTCTGTGGCCAAGCTTTTGGGCCCATCACGAGACTTCATTGGAGTGGGCGTGGCAGTGGAGGGTTTGCTGTTGTGAGATGATCCAGTGTTCTGGGTACAGACTGGCTGGTGCATTGTTCTTTGTTGGGGACTGTGTCTGCTCTAAAGCCTGAAGGGCCCTGCAGAGTACAAAAGGAAAGGACAGAAGATGAAAGGCCATGGGGAACAGGCCACCTTTCTCCCAGCAGCAACAACTGGTTCAAAACATAGTTGGCTTCCCTTCTTGGTTTTTCCTGAAAGATTAGAACCCCTTTTCGGACTGTAGGTAGAAGCTTGCTGTTGGTTCATTTATTGCAATATTTCTCTTAATTCCCTAAGAATTTCATGCGATGTATTTTAAGCATGCTCACCCCCCCCACCTGCTCCCCACACACCACCCTTACCATCTAAGTTTGAGATTACTTTTTTTAAAAGTCCCTTCCCCATAAGTCCAGTTTGTGATGCCTGTCTGGTCTTGGGTTTGGGCCCAAGCCCTGCAGTGTAGTTAGTTAGCTTATCAGGTCTCCTATCAAAGAAATCGACTCACCTTTGTCCCAGCAGCTATTAAATACCAGGGGCTCCTCAGCTAGGTACGGAATTATGTGTCCACCCTTCCACTCTGCTGGCATTTTGTCTGTCTAGAGCTTACAGAGGTCTTGTGTGGTGTTGAAATTGTACTGAGTTCACATGGGCATTTTCCCTGGTATGTCTAGAAAATCCTGCTTCCCAGACACTAGCCACTGCTTCCCACTCTTATGGCCTCTCTGTCTCTTTTTCCTCAAAGACTCTGGAGTCTTGGGGTAAGGACCATAAAATGACTGTCTAATAGGTAGACGTTTATTCTTTG
>NW_022196895.1:54506121-54506425 GCF_008632895.1 Mastomys coucha
CATGCCCATTGGAATTTGTTTTTGGTAGGGGGGCAGTTGTCTAATGAATGGTGCTGCTCCTCATCGCAGCAAGGATCTGTAAGCTACTCTTAAGTCCGATTTCTTCACAACCCACTTTTCAAGCTTCCTCGCTAACCACGGTTTTATAGCTGTCAGGTGAGCCTCACTGAGCCACTGTCTTCACGTGCTGCTTCCCTGTGGAGACTTTACTGCCATGGTAATGCTCAGACTTTGAAGTATGTTAAAAGAACCAAATGGTCGAAAGCCATGCAAACAGAGAAAAATCTTGTGTGCTATGAAGGTA
>NW_022196895.1:54506435-54506665 GCF_008632895.1 Mastomys coucha
TTTTCTTCTACATTCGTATGGATTGCTTTTTCTATTCTTCTCTTGTACATTACATCTTGACCAGAGTTTTCTCTCCCTCCACGCCTCTCAGTTCCACCTCCCCACCCCCCCTCTTCCCCAGATCCACTGTTCCTCCGTTTCCCCTCAGAAAAGAGCAGGTCTTCCAAGATATTAGCTAAACACAGAATAACAAGTTACAAAAAGACTAGGCACAAACTCTCATATAAAGG
>NW_022196895.1:54506675-54507253 GCF_008632895.1 Mastomys coucha
CAATCCAGTAGGGAAAAGGGGTCTCAAGAGCAGGCAACAGAGTCAGAGATACCCCCCCCACTCCCATTGTTAGGGGTCCCACAAAACCACCCACCTGCGCAACCTTACTGTATATGCAGAGAACCAACTCTGATCCATACGGGCTCTGTGGTTGTCACTTTAGTCTCTTTGAGCCCTGCTTAGTTGATTCTGTGGGCCCTGAGACATCATAGGAAAGGACAGAAAGCCTGACCTTTTGCCTGGACACAGAAGAGCCTGTGTAGCTGAAAGCACCAAGGTTAAAAGTGGGAAAGTGACCGCAGCTTGTCAGATAGTGGTGTGCAGTGCCTACAGGTCAGGTGATGGTGTGCAGTGCCTGCAGCTGAGGTCAGGTGATGGTGTGCAGTGCCTACAGGTCAGGTGATGGTGTGCAGTGCCTGCAGGTGAGGACAGGTGATGGTGTGTAGTGCCTGCAGGTGAGGTCAGGTGATGGTGTGCAGTGCCTACAGGTCAGGTGATGGTGTGCAGTGCCTGCAGGTCAGGTGATAGTGTGCAGTGCCTGCAGGTGAGGTCAGGTGATGGTGTGCAGTGTCTGCAGG
>NW_022196895.1:54507263-54507453 GCF_008632895.1 Mastomys coucha
GTGTGCAGTGCCTGCAGGTCAGGTGATGGTGTGCAGTGCCTGCAGGTCAGGTGTTGGTGTGCAGTGCCTGCAGGTGAGGTGATGGTGTGCAGTGCCTACAGGTGAGGTGATGGTGTGCAGTACCTGCAGGTGAGGTCAGGTGATGGTGTGCAGTGCCTACAGGTGAGGTGATGGTGTGCAGTGCCTGCAG
>NW_022196895.1:54507731-54508250 GCF_008632895.1 Mastomys coucha
TGTGCTATGAAGGTATTTCCAGGACTTTTCTTCTACATTCGTATGGATTGCTTTTTCTATTCTTCTCTCGAACATTACATCTTGACCAGAGTTTTCTCTCCCTCCACGCCTCTCAGGTGAGGTCAGGTGGTGATGTGCAGTGCCTGCAGGTGAGGTCAGGTGATGGTGTGCAGTGCCTGCAGGTCAGTGATGGTGTGCAGTGCCTACAGGTGAGGTCAGGTGATGGTGTGCAGTGCCTGCAGGTGAGGTCAGGTGATGGTATGCAGTGTCTGCAGGTGAGGTCAGGTGATGGTGTGCAGTGCCTGCAGGTCAATGATGGTGTGCAATGCCTGCAGGTCAGGTGATGGTGTGCAGTGCCTACAGGTGAAGTCAGGTGATGGTGTGCAGTGCCTACAGGTCAGATGATGGTGTACAGTGCCTGCAAGTGAGGTCAGGTGATGGTGTGCAGTGCCTGCAGTGAAGTCAGATGATAGTGTAGAGTGCTTTCAGCTGAGGTCAGGTGATGGTGTGCAGTGTCTG
>NW_022196895.1:54508260-54508906 GCF_008632895.1 Mastomys coucha
CAGGTGATGGTGTGCAGTGCCTGCAGGTGAAGTCAGGTGATGGTGTGCAGTGTCTGCAGGTGAAGTCAGGTGATGGTGTGCAGTGTCTGCAGGTGAAGTCAGGTGATGGTGTGCAGTGCCTGCAGCTGAGGTCAGGTGATGGTGTGCAGGCCTGCAGCTGAGGTCAGGTGATGGTGTGCAGTGCCTACCAGGTTGTAGGCTGCTCCTCATTATTGCATCTTGCTATAGAGATCATTCAGTTTGTCCCTAAAGTTTTTGGAAAAATACTTTGTTTAAATATAGGAACTGAAAGTTCACAGCAGTATGGCCAGCTCCCTTTCACCTTTACTCCCGCAGAGCAGAAGGACTTCAGATAATCCTTATCCATCTTGACTGTTAAATTTCTTTCACTTGCAAGATGTATAGTTAGTTAGCAAGCGTCGGGTGTATGGCATGGACTCATTGACTGGATGTGTCCTTGTTTGTACTTGCCATCTATCGGGCAACGTCACCTCGAGGAGAGGATTGCCCAACATTGTGTGGTAGATTGTTGTAGTGACCTGCACCTGCCTGTCTTTTGTCTGCTCTCAGAAGAATTGTGAATAGATGGAGTGAGTCCTCTCTTGAACTTGATGCCCCTGTACTGGTGGGCAGTTTTCAGTGTTGG
>NW_022196895.1:54508916-54509075 GCF_008632895.1 Mastomys coucha
AGTAGGTTAGGTACTTCATCACTGACTTAGTTACCGATGGGCGGTTTCAGGGTTGGTGGGATGTGCAGTGGGTTAGGCACTTTATCACCTCCCTTTTTCATTGGTCCAGGCTCTTCGACTCTGCCAATCATTCCTAGACCAGAGCTCTAATTATGAGAA
>NW_022196895.1:54509085-54510067 GCF_008632895.1 Mastomys coucha
GCTGTCTTGGAGTCAGGAAAAAAAAAAAAAGAATTTAAGAACCCTATTTTCTTAATGCAATTAAGTATCTATTTTATATAATTAGGTAGCAAACTAGTAATAAAATAGTCTGGATAACTATAATTGTATCCATATTATAGATTATTTTTAAATTAAATAGGTACCCAATGGCAGTTACACCAGGCAAAAGTATTGACATTCCCCATGATCTCCTGTTTTGATTACACTGTACAAGGTAAATTCTAATGTGGTGCCTCTTTTGCTTTTTTGTATTATAAATAGAAACACAAGAGTTTATCAAAACTTGGAAGCCAAAAGAAGCCCCCATTTGAGAGAGTGAAATGAGAGGCGAAGCGGTACAGCCCCGAGAAGCAAGCTAGTACCCGCGGAGTGCTAGTACCCTACTTCGTTTTCTATTGCTGTGATAAACACCAGGACCAAAAGTGACTTGGGGAGGAGAGAGTTTATTTCATCTGAACTCCCAGGTCACAGTTGATTGCTGAATGAATTCAGGTCAAGAACTCAAGGCAGAAAGCCAGAGGCAGGAACTGAATTAGAGGCTACCGAGGAGTACTGCTTACTGGCTTGTTCGTTCGGCTTGCTTCTTACATCATTTAGGATCACCTTATTAGGGTGGTTGCACCGCCCGAAGTGGATGGTCCACGGAATCCACTGACCCTCTAACATCAATCTTTAACCAAGAAAATGCCTAGCAGACTTGCCTAGAGGCCAGTCACGTGGAGGCACTTTCTTAAGTTTTCCTCTTCCCAGAAGTCCCCAGCTTGAGTGTCAAGTAGATGAAAACTGGTTGACACAGATGGGGATACGATTTCTATCACTCGCTTCTCTTTGCTCATGTTTTACGGAGATTAACCAGGTAACCTACGACCTCTGGCTTCGTTCCCCTTTACATGTTTCTAGCCCATTAACAACACGGAGAAATACTCATGATACAGTTGTGATACAGCTGGGATTGAAACTT
>NW_022196895.1:54510077-54512101 GCF_008632895.1 Mastomys coucha
CTGAATTTAAGTCTGTGGCTGAGAACCACTTCGGTAGATGAAGACCCTAATGGTTGTCCCGGCCCACTTCCACTGTTTCTCCGTAATGTCCATTTTCTAGCTCACTTCTTACCTGTGTTTCTCTTTTTTTTTCTAGCGTCTTGCACGAACTGGGATCATCGTGACCACAAGTGAGGCTGTCCTCCTACAGCTGGTGGCTGACAAAGACCACCCGAAGTTCAAGGAAATCCAGAACCTCATAAAGGCGAGTGCCCCAGAGTCTGGTCTGCTGTCCAAAGTATAGGCAACATGAAGGATCGGGAATCCTCCTTCCCTCCAGGTGACAGGACTGCAAGCCAGCCCAGCCCTTCTCTCTACTAGAACTAATCTGTTAAGTTACTGCAGCTCCTTCTTTGCAGCTCTTAGTCACACTTAACTGGCTAGGCCATTGGGTACAAGTGTTTATAGTTACCATGTCGAGGCTTCAGGTGCTGCCTGTCTTCTTTGTTTCCTACCAAGCTCTTAGTCATTAAGACGTATTACCGTGGAGGTGCCTGTCTTGTCTATACTGTGTACTCTGACCGTATCTTTCCAAAGTGCACCCTCTGGTGAAGTTTTCTTAAATTGTGCACTTTAATGGAAACAAAAAACAAAACAAAACAAAACAAACCCACCTACCACAGTGACTTTTCTTTTGTTGTGAAACATGCATTATAATGTCAGTGTGTACCCAGTGATTTCGCTTCCCTGTCTGACTGGCCAGTGATTCCTGGATGCAAATTGACAAACAGGACTCTAGATCGTGTGTCTATTCCTCTCACGGTGTTGGAGTTGCTGAGTGAGTGAGGTGCATTGACTTAACCAGAGCAAAGTATCTTAAATATTGTGTGTCTTGATTGCATCGATTTTCTTATTCCTGTTACCATCTTTGTGGATTTTCTTCCCATGGATAATGGTCTATGTTTAACATTTTTCTTCCACTGAATGTTTAACTTCCTCCTGGGTTATTTTAAACTTGTAAACAGATGGGAGTGGTTTGCAGTGCAGAGTCATTGACAGAGCTATCCCCTAACATGATGCCTTTACAGTCTTTTTGAGTGCATCTTTTCCTATACACAGGAAAGCTGGCGGAGAAAGAAACACTAGCTAAAATGTAGTTTCAAATGCCCATATTTCCCTTGAAACATTGTTATGGCTGATGTCATCAGCTAGTCTCATAGGGGTAATACTGTGGTCACTGTTAACCCGCCAATAAACTTATTTCCATTTCATACTGATGAGTGCTTAAAAAAATATTTTAATGTATGTTGTGATATGTGGAACACTACTCTCTTTGTCTAAAATTAAAGAAAATGTATTATGTGGGTGAAGTTGTTTTGTTTCCCATGACTCCATGATTATTAGTCAATGAATTGTAATGAGTTTTCAAAGGTAACAGATTTGATATTTATAATCTTATAACTCATCGGAACTTTCAAAGGAGGAGAATCCTTTGCAGGCTCAGACAGATGGCGTTCCTGCAAGGTTTTCCTGTTAGCACTATAGAAATATGTTTCATTATTTGAGCGTTCTTGGTAAGGCACCGTAGCCCAGTGCTCTTCTTGGTGTGTTCAGTTGTTCTCAAAGCTCTAGGCTGTGACCACAGGGGTCGCACATCAGATATATTACATATCAGGTATTTGCATTAAGATTCATGACAGTAGCAAAGTTACAGTTATGAAGTAGCAAGGAAGATAATTTTATGGTTAGAGAGTTACCACAACATGAGAGACTGTATTAAAGAGTTGTAGCATTAGGAAGGTTAAATGCTACTGCTTAGAAGATGAGTCCCAGAAAGAAGCATCCTATAGTTATCCACATTTTAAAATAATTTCTAATAAACGTAACCTAGTGTTTTTCAAACTTTTAGTATCTGGAGTGCTTGCTAAAATACTGATCCTCCCCCTTCATCAAAAACAAAAAGGCATTACCACTGGCAATGCAAGGAATTAGTATAGGGAAGTTTCCCTCCCTTGTATGCATGCCTCTTCCACAGCTGAAGCCAG
>NW_022196895.1:54512111-54512220 GCF_008632895.1 Mastomys coucha
CTGGATTAGTGTCCTGTGGCTGCCCTGACAAAGCTCTGTAGACACCACGTCTCAAGACAACAGACTGTTTCATCTCAATTCTGTAGAGTTCTAGGGCTTACCGAGATCA
>NW_022196895.1:54512230-54512492 GCF_008632895.1 Mastomys coucha
TGCAAGGCTGTGATCTTTTCTGGGGCCTGTATAAGGAATGACTTGTATCCTGCAGTTTTGTGATTCTAGAATCTGCTCCTGTAGGATTTTTGTTTGTTTGGTTGGTTAGTTTTGGTTTATTTGTTTTGTCCCGTTACTTCCATCTTCTCAGGCAACAAGTGCAGGTCCTTAGATCCCTTCTGATTCCCTTCTAATGCCTAGCCTAAGAGCTCATGTGATTTAAGGTTTCTAATTAGCAACGGTATTCCACCTGCAGCCTTAA
>NW_022196895.1:54512574-54512660 GCF_008632895.1 Mastomys coucha
AGTGTGAATTGAATCAAAGTGTATCAGGTCCAGGAATGTAAATACATGGAAGCTCAGAATAATTGTGAACTCTGCCTTCTCTTTTC
>NW_022196895.1:54512670-54513736 GCF_008632895.1 Mastomys coucha
ATCATGATAAGAAGGTGGGCAAGCCTTTTACTGTATGATTATTGGAAAACTGAATTGATTGTAATACTTTTAAATGGAAGTGTCCGTGACTTTGTAGGATAATGAGATTCCTTTCATTGACATAAATAAAGAACTTCAGAATGTAAACAAGAAGGGTCCCGTGTATTGAATCTCAAGGGGGTTGGGAGTAACGGGAGGCTCCTTACAGAAATGTTCAACATCTGTGCAAACTCAATCTAAAGTTAAACTGGTAACTTCCTCTGGCCAGGAAACATGTTTTGTTATGTCTACTGAAATAGCACATTTCTCGACATAAGTGGATTAATTTTACTCTTTCAAAATGATTTGGGCAAGTATGACTTTACAGCTGGGAAGAGAGAGAGAAAGGCCCCAAACAGAGGTTCTATAACTTTGGACTTTAGAGATGCAATGCTTAGGGCACAGAGATGGCTTTTCTAAGCACAGTAAGAGGAGAACCGGTTACCTGACTCCATGTCCCATACTTTTTACTTCATCACTGATACTAGCAGTCATTACTCAGTAATGCTAGAGGTGATCAGAGGGTGGAGAACAATAGACATTTAGTGAGAATTTTGCTTTCTTTACAAAAACCACAGGAATAAGAGTATACTTTCATTCTAATCCCAAGTGTGGGGATATAGACTGCTTTACACTGTCAGCAGCCGCTGACTATGATTTGCCTCATGCCCTAGCAGAGACATGATTTTGCCAGCTGCAGATAGTTCCTGCGATTGTGTGATGTTTGGAAATCTGGGGACTCTTTAGATGGTATATGAGTGGAGCTGGCCTATAGTCCCACTTGGGTCTGTGTTCGCTTCAGCCGGAAGTCAGATTCGGACCTGCAAAATGAAACGGTAGGGAGAACAAAGAGAGGGACGCCAAGTAATGTATTAAGGCATCTATTTACTTGGGGGTATTTTGAACATTTATAGGCGGGCAAGAATGAAGGTGAAAATCTCTAGAAACAAGGAATATGCATAACATCAACAAAGCAGGAAACAAGAGATGCCACACTCTGGAAACTCAAAGTCCTTAAGGCACGTAG
>NW_022196895.1:54513746-54513957 GCF_008632895.1 Mastomys coucha
AAGTCAGCGGGTCCTCAGTGGAGTAGGCACATCAGCAACCAGGTGTAGCTTCCTCCGAAATCCTCAAAGGTGGGCTGCAGTGTTTAATCCCAGCAGGTGGCCGCCTGCAGGCTCAGCCTGTCAGCTCTGCCTCAGAGCTGAGGCAGGGGGAAGGAGTCAACTGGTATATAAATGCTAGGGTCCCAGGAGGTAGTGTGGGTTATTGATTGGT
>NW_022196895.1:54514259-54514401 GCF_008632895.1 Mastomys coucha
AAGGATAATGTCACCCCCTTTCCAACCTTTGACTTTATTCAGGGATCTCTTTCCTTTCCTCTCTATCCTTTTTTTTTTCTCTTCTATCTAGTGGTAGGGGATTGAAAGGGTGGGAGAATAGAGTGGAAAAGGGTAGAAGAAA
>NW_022196895.1:54514411-54514707 GCF_008632895.1 Mastomys coucha
TGAAGTAGCAAAAGACCGCTACATAGACAACCGCAGAAAAGGCCACACTCATCCATGTAACCTTGTTCTGTTTTGATGAGGAAGGCTCCTTGGATATGCTTGCCTTCTGTGATGGTTTGCATATGCTTAGCCCAGAGAATGGCACTGTTTGGAGGTGTGGCCTTGTTGGAGTAGGCGTGTCACTGTGAGTGTGTGCTTTAAGACCCTCATCCTAGCTGCCTGGAAGTCAGTATTCTGCCAACAGTCTGCAGATGTAGATCTCTCAGCTCCTCCTGCACCATGCCTGCCTGGATGCT
>NW_022196895.1:54514717-54514993 GCF_008632895.1 Mastomys coucha
TGCCTTGATGATAATGGACTGAACCTCTGAACCTGTAATCTAGCCCCAATTAAATGTTGTCTTTGTAAGACTCACCTTGGTTCACAGCAGTAAAACCCTAACTAAGACACCCTCTGATAGTTTAGGGATGCTCTCTCTTTAATGCTGCTTCTGTGATATGTATTCAGCAGTCTGTGTTCTTCCTGATACTTTCTCTAAAGCATATTTTTCTAACTAATTTGAGGGAAAGAATAACAGTATGAAAATACTGATTATTTTCATCACCAAATAACTCTA
>NW_022196895.1:54515003-54515842 GCF_008632895.1 Mastomys coucha
CCCCGGAGTATAAAAAAAAAAAAAAATCACTACTGCTTTAGCCCTCACAGAGTACTGCTGTTCTGCAGCTAAATTCTTGATATTGAAAAATCAACCCACTAATTATCACAATACATATGTTACTTAGAATTGAGATATATTTTAAATGTTTAGAATTGATTCCTAAAATTCTTATATTTATATTGTTTATTAATTAGTTTTATTGACTTTCTATGACAGAATAAGAGCAAAAGATCATTTTACCAAGAACACATAGTTTTAGAACACAGGTGCTTAAATTTTGCTGAGAATAGATCTTAAATGAACTTGCCACATGTACAAATGTGAAAAATACTGAGTACTCTATTTAGCTTTCTTGCATGTGTATTGTGTCTATCATAGGGCAAAGACCTCAAGGGTAGGTCAACAAAATTGACATCTAAATTTGAGAGTCTTTATTAAGCCTGCTGTAGAGTGCCTGGAGAGAAACCAGTCTTACAGGGGAGCCCTGGCTACTTTCTGCAGGGAGCTTTTAAAGGCAAATAACATATCCTGGTTGGCAATTGTATGGGGAAGTAGAGCAAGCAAGCAGTTTGACAGAAGCAAGAAACAGCAGTTAGGTGGGGTGTTTTGACCTTAGTCTCTTGGACAGAGTCCTTCTAAAGGACTTTCTGATAGGAGAGGGTATAGCTTAACTCAGAGTTTAGCTCTGAGTTAAACCTTAGATGGCTGCAGCAAGGACAAAATGGAGGAACCTTAGCCCTGTCAGTGTCTGTGGTATGCATGCATGTATATCTGTGTTTAGATATGTGTCCATGCATGTTTGAAGGGGTACTTGTTATTGTGTGTGCAGGTGCTTG
>NW_022196895.1:54515852-54518456 GCF_008632895.1 Mastomys coucha
AGGCTGATCACTGTAGTTTTCCTCTTCTTCAGTCATTTTCTACCTTATTCTGGAAGGCAAAGCCCCTCAGTTATACCCATACCTCACTGACTGGGCTGCTCTAGGTAGCCAGCTTCCTCCTAGGATCCCACTCTGCATTTCAAGAGGTGAAGTTACAGGCAAGCCACCATGTCCAACGAAGAGTTTACTCAGCTTTCAAGGCAACCACTTTACCCACTGAACCATCTCCTCAAACCTGATAATCAATATATTAAAAGCTTTATGTATTCATTGATGGCGGGCATTAAATTTATTTGTGAACAATATCTTTTATTTGTGAACAATATCTTACAATTGGAAAAGCTCAGCATGCATTTAGCATTTATATAATGAAAGATTCTTTTGACTTGCAGTATACAACTGACCTGTTACTCCCTATGACAAAGATAATATAGCCCTTTAGAATCTACTTCCTGCTGTCTAAGAACTTTCTACTGTCAGTCTAGGTTATTAAATACAGCTCTGGGAAATGTTTGCTGAGGTCATTATGTTCTCAAAGCAGTTTAATTTGTGGACTCTGTCTTGGTGGTGCTTACCTGATCCAGTGAGACTTTGTTTTTAAAAGGGGGCCTGGCTAATCCTGCACTTTCATCTCTGGGAATTAGCCCAGTGAGTCTGCCTGACATTCCCTCCATGCACTCTCCCAACCCACCAGATCAATCCCACATGCAGTGTCCCTGCCTAATCTGGATACCCTTGCCTGTGCTACAACCAACCTCTAGCACTCTGCTAAAGATCCACCCTGACTGTCCTGACCTACAGGCCCTTCCTATACCAAAGTTCTACCCCTACACTCCAAACTTGATGCAGGATGAATATCCTGCACAGCAGCGTAGTCCTCTCTGTCCACCTGACTTGATTTCATTCAACCTAAGCCATATCTAATCTCTAAACCTAAACCATCCACATATCCCTTTGTCCCCTCCAAACTCCTCTGTCCATACCACACACACAACTAAGAAGTTCTCATGCCCAGATCTCATTGTAAAAATACAAACAATATGAAAGAGCAAGCCCATATCTCCTCTCCACAACCTACTAGTCCTGTAGAAAGGTTTGCCAATGAGAACTGCCTAAATGAACCCCGGGACTCAGAACTTAAAAGAAGAACCATAAACGTCATCAAAGAATTTAAGAAGTTTAAAGAAAACACAAAGAGCTCATGAAAATATGGGGAAAGAACTTAAGGAGTATAAATACCTGAGAGATCCCCAGAAAACAGGACTATAATGCTGATCAATGTGAAGACAAGGACTTGAAAACAAAATTCAAGAAAGAGATGGAAACATTGAAGAACTCAAGCTGAAATGAAGATGAAATGAAAAACCATTAACCCAGGAAGAAAAAGCAAAGCAAAGCCTTACAATTAGAATGAATTAAGGAGAAGAGAGACTATCAAGACTCAGATAGAGTAAAGGGTCTAGACAGAGTAAGAACAGAATGTGAGAAGTTTAAGAAAACACAGGAAAGGAACATAAAGGTGGACACCATGAAAAGACCAAATTATATATGAATTATATTCATAAGGAGAAAAATCCTAAGTTAGCAGTATAGACTACATCTTTAACAAGATCATGGGGGGTGGGGAGGCAGCAGAATAGAAAGATACACAGATGTAAGAAATATACAGAACACCAAATAGACAAGACCAGGAAACAAAATCCCAAAGGCGTGTTATCATCAAAACACTTAAGTACATATCATCAAGAAAGTGTGTTAAAAGCTGAAGGAAAAAAATGTCACAAATAAGGAAAAACCCATCAGAATAACAGCTGATTTCTCAAAGAAACTTAGACATTTAGAAGAGCTTGGAGCAATATCAATACCAACCTACAGTGATGTATGTGATGAAACAATTTACTGTAGTTGAAGGAGAAAGACAATTTTCCATGATATAAAAAGCCAAAATAAATTAATGTCCAACAAACCAAACATAAAGAAAATACAGAAAGTAATCTATCAGGCTGAAGAGAGGAATGAACATAGCCAGTAGACTCTGGAAAGAAACAGGGAGCCAACCATAATTACTAACACAGAAGGACCCCTGAGAACATAAACAATACCAAAACTCAACAACATGATGACCACAATTAATGCACACATTTCAGTAATAACTTTAAATGTTAATGGCTTCAATTCTCCAGTCAAAAGATAACGGACTGACTGAACAGAACAAGAGACAAAATCTGTCTGTGTGGTCTCTACAGTAAACACAACTTTAAAGATAGTACAGTGTCTCAGAAGACAAAAATACTCCAATCAAAGAGGACCAGAAAGCAAGCAGGCATTGACCTCAATATCTAACAAAATAGTCTTCAAACTGAAATTAATCAGAAGAGCTAAACAGGGACATTTCTTTCTAGTCAGGGGATCCACTAACCAAGAAGACATTACAATGACATTACTAGACTGAACATATATGCACCAGATTCTGTTGTACCCAGTTTCATAAAAAGTGTGCTACTGGATTTAAAGATGGGTGGCTTAAATACTCCACTTTCTAATACACGGATCAGCTGTACAGAGAGAGAGAGAGAGAGAGAGAGAGAGAGAGAGAGAGAGAGA
>NW_022196895.1:54518466-54519416 GCF_008632895.1 Mastomys coucha
AGAGAGAGAGAGAGAGAGAAAGAAAGAAACATTAGAATTAAGTGACATCATATATCAAATATAGTTAACAGATATTTATAGCAGATCCCACCCAGACACTGAGTAATTCTACTCAGCATACACACACACACACACACACACACACACACACACACACACACACACAAACACACACACACAAGCTCCTCTAAAATAGACTATATCCTGATACACAAATCTTTACAAGTTAAAAGTTTGAAATAACTGCCTTATTCAATGTAATAAAACTTAAAATCAACATCAAACAACTCTAATAAATTCACAAACTCACAGAAACTAACCATTTCTTTACTGCATGATAAATGGGTCGAAGAGGAAATCAAGAAAGAAAGAAAAAGTTTCCAGGAATTGAATGGAAAATATAACAACACAACAAAACCTGAGACTTGCTGAAAGCATTTATGCCTCTAAAGGCCTGCATTAAAAATTAGGAAGAGCACAACTAATTGACTTAATACTGCAACTCAACTATGTGGAAACCAATCCAAATCCAGTCCCGGTTAACACCAGGAAGTAATGAAATCAAAACAGAAATGAATAAAATGGGAACATACAAAAAAAAATAATCAATGAGTCTAAGTGCATGATCTATGAGAGCATAAGGATTGTTTACAGACATGTGGCTTAACTAATCAAAAGAGAGGACCCAAATGAACAGATTCACAATGAGAAAACACTAAGATCATATCATGCTCTTAACCACTGTGCCATCTCTCCAGCCTCTTGAAAGGAAAGTTTTGTGGTTCTAATTTTTCTTCAAGTATGTGGATCTATGGATTTGGATTTTCCATGTCCTTTTTTTTCTTTTTTTTTAACCAGCCAGATTTATTAAGCCCATTAAACTCATGCATTCTTGGTTTATTCTGTGCCAGCAATGTCTGCATTTTTCCAAGACCATCTGCCCTGTTAGT
>NW_022196895.1:54519426-54519558 GCF_008632895.1 Mastomys coucha
TTAGCATGAAGCAAAGCAGATAGTATGATAACAATGCCACTTTGATGTTTTTATTAGGACGCTCCTCCAGTTGTGAAGGAAAAGAAGGAAATGAAAAGCAGGGGGGTCGGCAGCAGAAGAAAATAAGCCCAT
>NW_022196895.1:54519568-54520007 GCF_008632895.1 Mastomys coucha
TTAACTACTACTTTGTTTCTAGGAGTCCTCCACCCCGTTCGGTTAATAATAAAGCACCGCTCCTGGTTCAGCTAGCTTTCTGTCGGTTTCATCGCGCACAGAGCAGTCACTTTGGAGCACACGTGTCATAGATGAAGCTTTGTGGCTTGATGTAATTGTTAGTTGCACTGTCTAGTTTACTGGCTTCAGATTTATCCATTGTTCTTGCACCTGTTTCCTTGCTGAACTATTCCTCCCACCTCAGAGGGTGGCTGCAAGAAACGAGGCAATGCGCTTTCGACCCTAGCGTTAATACACAGGCGTTCGTTGCTACAATATATTGCAATGCATACAGCTTTGAATTGAGTCTCTGCAAAATGAAAGTCTTGTTTTTGAAATACTTTTCTTTTGACAGCCTCCACTAGAAATATGGATTGCTTGTAAGTAAAAATATTGGAAA
>NW_022196895.1:54520017-54520874 GCF_008632895.1 Mastomys coucha
TTATCTCTAGAAATAAAGACTCTTGATAAAGGAGATCGATGTCTGAAGGATGCAGACACTTTTGCAAGCACTCAAATTTTAGTATCTGATGTCTTTGTCCTTCTGGATAATTTGGTAAAATGCAGTACTATTTCCCTGGGACGTAGGCAATTTATTCTTCCAGCTAGACGGGTGTTTCAAATAGAACATTAAATAACAAATAGGAGTGTATTTCAAATAATAATAGTTAGTGACACCTTTTGTCTCCAAAAAATCAAAAATAGGATCACCAAATGACTTGATAAAGAAGACAGGAAAAAGGGTTTTCCCTATGCACGCTAGAGGAAATGCCAGTGGTCATTTGAAGGACTTTTTAATTGAAAACATTAAAATTACTGGACGATTTTGATAGCTTTTAACACTTGAAAATTTCTTTTTCTATTGAAAACAGATTTTTTTCCCTGTACAATGCATTCTAATTAGTTTCCCCTCTTGCAACTCCTACCAGCTCTACCTTGATTCAACTTCCCACTTGCCTAAATCCACATCCTTTCTTTCTCTCTCATTAGAAGACAAACAGGTATCTAAAAATGATATAAAATAAGATAAAATAAAAACAAACAAACCAGAATGTGATATAACAAACAGACTACCAGGAGACAAAGATCCAAAGAAAAAGTGTACATGCACACACACACACACACACATACACACATACACACAAACCCCACGTAGACAGAGACGCTGACATTCAAACAGATTGAACTCTCATAACACTAGAAACTGTATTATATACACAAAAGATGTGTGAGGGGGAAGAGAAGTAAATTTAATGCCCAGAGAAAGCCTTAGGTGACAAGGAACATCCAAAAATACCA
>NW_022196895.1:54520884-54521786 GCF_008632895.1 Mastomys coucha
TTTATGTTGGCCATCCAGCCCTGAGCATGGGACCTGCCCTTAAGTGTGGTTTTTATACTCAGTGAGACTCCATTAGAAACACTTTTTTTCCTTTGGAAGTTCTTAGCCATTGGAGATAGCCTCTGTGTTAGGGATGGGGGCTTGTGTATCCATTTCCCCTCTCAGCACTGGGATCCTCCATCTGGCTTGAACCTGTGCATGTTGCCACAGTCTCCATGATTCATATGTGTGTCTATCCTCTTGTGTTTAGAAGGCCTTGTTTCCTAGGCATCCTCCATCCCCTCCTGGCTCTTACTATCTTTCCGCTGCCTCTTCTGTAGGTTTCTCTGAGCTCCAAGGGCAAGGGTTTGATGGAAACATTGCATTTAGGATTAAGTGTTACACCTGGAAATTTTTATCCTCATGATCAAGAGACAAGATTAAATTCTGGTGTGATTCTAATTCACGTGCATCAAATTGTAAACAATAAAATTTATTTTAACAAGTGTCTGACAAATGCCTCTCAGATTAGGAAATGTCCCTTGGGAATCTGGCACTTAGTACCTCCCCAGTGTCGACTAACTGGCTGGAAGTGGAAAGGTTAAAACATTTTCTAGATTTTTAGCTGGAATTTAGAAAGCGGGTCTATAGCTGTTATTCCAGAATAGTATTCCTTACGCTGACTGCCTGGGAGCCACACAGCCTGTCAGATGTTAGGAAAACCCTTGAACAAGATTTGATGATACTATAAGCAGGAGCAACTTGACGGCCCATTACTTCCAATATTTTTCTTACTATACTGGACAACCTTTTCTGTAATTTCAGATATATCATAGCTTGATTGCTCTCTCAAGACTTATATTTTTACATTCTTTAGCAAATTCATTGGGAAATTGGCAAAATGCTAAATGCCGAGTATGTCA
>NW_022196895.1:54521796-54522876 GCF_008632895.1 Mastomys coucha
ACTTTCTATTCTTTGCTTTAAAAAAAAAAAAGAATTACATTCAAACCTGCAATTATTTTTTTTTTAGCATGAAACAATTGCTTCAACTCATCCAACCTCTGACTTCAAGTCTTTCAGCGGTAGAAGCTCATTTTATCTGTTTTGAATAGTCACTGCCTTTGACAAATTACTTTATACATATTTTATCTTTTAATAGCTCCATGCTTATCTAAAACCGAAAGCCTTTAGTTCTGAATATATTTATATATTACCTTCAGTGTTGGTGAGATCATTTAATGACATGCATAGTTTTGAGCAAGCCTGGAATGGCTTTCTTGATTCACCAGCGATGGGGCGTGGGGTGGGGCCTACTATGCTCCTTACTTGGTTTCTTCTCTTACAAAGGCAGGTGACTAGTTTTGAGTCATTAAAATAAAAACCAGTCTCTATAATGATATGCTCTGGGATCTGATTTATCTTCGTACGAACTCGTCACTTAGCTTGCCGCTGCCCTGTGGACACTGACAGTAGATGTGGCATTTCTAGAAACAGGACCTTGTTATTCATGTCTCTGCAAGCCGGATGGGCAGCTCTCTGCTCATTTGCTTTGCACCCACGTTCACTAGGGCGACGTTGTTTGCCAGGGGGATGCCCTTTTGAGAATAGGTTAACACTGAGTTTTTCTACCAAACAATAAACAAGCTTTCTCTGTGCCCAAAGGAGCTGTTGTCTCAACAATCAAAGCTACCTGATCGACCTTGAGAAATGGCTTGGGTACAAAGTCTTCATAGCTTTAGCTTCTTGGTACTTTTATCAAGAGCAGCAATAACACAAGGGTTACAGAGGAATGCCTTCCAACAGCTAGGCATGGTACCCTGAAATAGGCAGGGGTGGTGCCTGGCAGGGTTTCGGTTCCAACTCATGCTACAGTAACCTTCCTGAGGATGCACTGGGTTTTTCCATGGAGTGTGGATGAGTTGACAAATACCTCCCTTCACCTAAAAACTGCTGGTAGAATGGTCTTTGGAAAACCTTACTCAGGGCTGAAGATTTGACCCTAGAATTTTCATATAACTAAGTAATACACAACACCACAGGGGC
>NW_022196895.1:54522886-54523305 GCF_008632895.1 Mastomys coucha
CAGGGTTAATGGTGTCTTACAAGAAAAACTGGATCACTGTAATATTTTAGTGAACCCTTTCACATTGATAACAGGATCTGTGGTTCCAGGTTCTACTTTCTCCCTCAGGATGTTCAGGCACCACTGCATACTGGGCTTGAAGGACGGGGTGGGAGTGAGGGTTCTCCAGGGATTTTAGTGTCACAGTTCTTTTCGATGGTATTCGATGAAACAGCTCTCTTAGACAATCTATGTGAACCAGCTTGTGCTCATACAGCATTTGGGGTGAACACAAGCTATAGATGAGCCTTGGAGAGTGGGAAGGAGTTTTCAAGGTGAATGAAAGTCATAGGCTACAGTTTAAACTACTGTGAATGCCTCCTTTGTATGGAGAGGCATTCCAGGAATCCCAGGTACTTCCTGAGTGGGTGAAAGAGGAA
>NW_022196895.1:54523315-54523706 GCF_008632895.1 Mastomys coucha
TAGGTTTGCCAAGGGCTACCTGGCCTTCCTCAGGTGGAGGGTGTCGGGGTGGGGCTCCCCAGATGTCAGAGAAGGGGAAGCCAGCTGGAAAAAAGCATCCTCCATTTTGAGCGAAGTTCAGGGTAGCCATCGCACATGGTAGACTGTGACCTTATGTAGCAGGGTTTCTCAACAAGATTCATCTTAGCGAACACAGTCACAATGGTAGAAGTGTGGCTGAGGAGGGCTAACTTCAACATTTCATTGTGCTTAGCAAAAAATATCACACATAAAGGGCTGGGCAGTTTAAAAGTTATATATTTGGAGTTTTTTTTAATAATTTAGGCTACATGTTTTGAGATCACTCCCTTTCTATGAACTGGAGAATACGTGATCATTATTACTTCTTAAA
>NW_022196895.1:54523716-54524061 GCF_008632895.1 Mastomys coucha
TAAATTAAAAAAGAAATTGGAATTTCTGTGAAGATATAAATTATGCTATGTGTATGTTGATATCTCTCAAAATAGTTTTATCATTTCCTGTTCAAACCTCAAAATGTCAGCTATAGTGAAAAACTTAGTAAAGAAATAAGTAAAGGAGACTTGGGTAGGAAAAGTATTAAGCAGCTTAAGTAAAGACCACAGTTCAGATAAATGAAAGAAAGGAAGGAAGGAAGGAAGGAAGGAAGGAAGGAAGGAAGGAAGGAAAGAAGGAAGGAAAAAAGGAAAGAAGGGAGGAAGGAAGGAAGGAAGGAAGAAAGAACAAAAGAGAGAAGAGAAGAGAAGAGGAGAGGAGAG
>NW_022196895.1:54524071-54524221 GCF_008632895.1 Mastomys coucha
AGGAGAGGAGAGGAGAGGAGAGAAGAGAAGTGAAGAGAACCTTGGCATTATTTTTTTTTTAACATTTTGGTTCTTCAAAGTAGGTTTTAAACGATATTTTAGAGGCTGGGAAAATGGCTCAGCAGTTGTCTCGCTTTTCCAGAAGATCCA
>NW_022196895.1:54524231-54524591 GCF_008632895.1 Mastomys coucha
CAGGTTGCTGCAGGTACTGTGTTTGCTCATGAACACCCCACAACACCCTCCCACAGACACATTAATAATGATGAAGAAGTTTAGGTCATAAAGGGTAAAATCCACACAAACATTAGCTACTGAGGGTTCTTTGGAATCAATATATAGTGTATATGAGTTTGCTCATACATTTCTTCAGTTTTGCTTTACTGATTGCCTGTATAATGAAAGACCCTCTCCTGGGGACAGTTAAAGAAGAACTCCTGTTTCTGAAGCAACCCAGTCTAGAGGTGGAATATAAGCAAAGAGTAGTCTGTGTCAAGATGCAGAACTGTGCTCAGGGATTACTAGTATTATCAGGGTTTTGTATTTGTGTTCATT
>NW_022196895.1:54524601-54524687 GCF_008632895.1 Mastomys coucha
TAATGTAACAAAATACCTCATGTTGTCACCTTAAAATGGGGACGCTTCCTTTCTTTCTTCCTTCCTTCCTTCCTTCTTTCCTTCCT
>NW_022196895.1:54524697-54525191 GCF_008632895.1 Mastomys coucha
CTTCCTTCCTTCTTTCCTTCCTTCCTTCCTCCCTTCCTTCCTTTCTCCCTTCCTTCCTTTCTCCCTTTCTTTCTTTATTGGATCTGCTTTCAGTCTGTGGTTAAATGGCTCCATTGCTTTTGGCCCCATGGGAAGGCTGTACATCATGACAGGAGTAAAGAGAAGTACCTACCTCGTAGCCATGATGTAGAAGATGCTTGATATCCTGACTGCCTTTGTGAGATTATGCCCCAAATGACCTCTGACTTCTTACCAGGTCCCAGTCATGAAATTCAGATGAACAAGACTTCAACACATGAGCTTTTGAAGGCCACACCACATAGCAACTCTACAAGGCTTTCTTATTCCAGCACATCTTTATTATATTTGTTTGAATGGATTAGCTTAATATATTAAGTATTTCTTATTACTTTTTTTAATAGGATAGAAACTTTACTCCAAGTTCATAGTTGTTTATCATGTCTATTTATTTTCTTTGTGCCTATGTGCATGTT
>NW_022196895.1:54525201-54526071 GCF_008632895.1 Mastomys coucha
TGCACATGTGTGGGAACACACACAATTGAGAGCATGAGGAGGTCAAAAGACAGCTTGTCCCAGTTTGCTTTCTCCTTCCACCATGTAGGTTCTGGGGATCAAACGCCCATCCTCAGGACAAGTGACAAGTGCTTGGTGACGAATGCCTTTACCCACTGAACTTCTCTGTTTTGCTGGCCTCATGGTCGTAGTTTTGAAGGAGTTTATAATACAGTTACATGAAGGGCCGTTACATCTGCACATGCAGGTATAAAATGTTCATAAATGGTATGAACCAGACACCTGACTGTAAATCAGAAGTGTTTGGCAAGCATTCTCTCTCTTTTATTTGATTCATAGCCTGTCAGATAGTATTTTACTCTCTAACTCAGACATTAAGTACCTGGCATTCTGTATGTACTGGGACTTGCAATATATAAATTCTGTTTTATGAGCTGTGAGACTTAATGTAGGGCCCTGAAAATCCCTCTCAGTTGTGAAAGGACCACCTGTTAATACCTATGCCAGAGAGGTATCTAAATATCTACCGGGAAGGCTATTTGTTTCAGGTGCAATCATTTTTGATGAATGACAACAGTGTTCATCGTGCTAAGTGACCTGGAGTCACTGTGCTGTTAGGCATTGCTAAACCTAGAACCCATAGGGCAAAGCAGAAACATAAATACATGAACTAGGACAGGCCCTACACAGCACTGGGAACCTTCTTCTACCTTTTAATTATCAGCCAGGCACCTCTTAGCTCCCCTGGGTGCCAAGGGAAAATGCAGAACCATTTGGAACTCCGAGTCCAAAGTAAATGGAAATCCTGGCTGGCAGGTCTGTGGTCCCGAAGCCTACTCTGTAGATTCATTTATCAGCCAGAAAAGAGGT
>NW_022196895.1:54526081-54526475 GCF_008632895.1 Mastomys coucha
GTGAGGCTAGGCACATCCTCTCCCACTGAGGCCAAACAAAGTGGCATAGCTAGAAGAACATATCCCATGTACAGGCAACAGCTTTTGGGACAGCCCCTGTGCCAGTTGTTCAAGACCCACATGAAGACCAAGCTGCACATCTGCTACATAGGTGTGGATGTGCCAGGGTAGGAGGATACCCAGCAGGGGCAGTGACACCCACTCAGAGGAGAAGGGGAGGAGGGATGAGAGAAGGATTATGGGAGGGAGTGACCAGGAGGGGGACAGTGAGTGGGATGTAAAGTGAATTAAATAACAACAACAACGACAACAAATGAAGAGGTTTTATTCTAATTCTTCCCCAATTATAGCTTGCCAGCCGCTCTCATAGACAGCAGCCAATTGTTTGCTTTTT
>NW_022196895.1:54526485-54527781 GCF_008632895.1 Mastomys coucha
ACTGGAGAAAGTTTTAAAAATTTAAAGCCCAGCCTCTACATGTATAAAACCCAGATCTCCTTGCCTGAGACCAAGATATGGTTGGTTATGTTTGTGATGTGCTTTGTGAATCTCAAGCCTTATCCCAAAAACTGGCTGACCAGGGCAGAGGAAGGCTCTTGGCTCTGGTTTGTAAGCCATGGTAGCACTGGAGGTATGATAACAAGTTCTCTAAATTATCTAACTGAAAGGCGTGCATCACTTTAAAAGGGAAGTACAACAAACATGCTGGAGCTTAACACAATCCTTAGACAGTTGCCATGTTTGAGAAGCACTACTTAATTCTGGAGTGAGAGGAATATTTAGCCCTGAGCCTAAGGATGCGGCTGCTGGTGCTCCCCGCTGTTATACATATCAGAGTGTACACCACTTGCGTGAATGTCTGCAGAGGTCTGAAGAAGATACTGGATTCCCTGGAGCAGGAGATATAGGCAACTGGAAAGAGACTGTCTGATATGGTTGCTGGGAACCCACTTCAGGTTCTTGGGAAGAGCAGCAAGTGCCCTTAAATACTGAGCCGTCTCTCCAGTCTAGAGCAGTGGTTCTCAGCCACTGTCATACATTAGTGTCCTCAGGGCCCTTAAAAATATGTCCACACCTAACTCAGAAGAGCCTGACTTAATTGTGGCTTGTCCCTGACATGTGTTTGAAAGAACTGCCCCAGGGGAAGGCTAGTATACAGCAAGGATGAAAACCAATATTGGGTCTCTATCGGATCAGGGTTCCTCCGTTCTGTATTCTATGAACATGTCTTCAGGTAATTAAGCGTTCCCCTGTGGAGTCGTCTGGTCATTGCTTTATATTGGAAAACTTCACTGGAGGCTTTCTGCCTGTCAGAAAGCATGTTAGACCTTATGTTTTCTAATATATATATATAAAAAAAACAGTGATGTTTTCTGATCTGTTTTCTTTCATCCCAGCTACAACTCTTTAAGGTGTACTTACAAGTTAGTCACTACTCACCCTTAGGCAGGTAATCCTCCAATCTGGCTTTCAAGCTAGCTACACTACAGATCACCTGCAGTCCTCTTTTTAAAATGAAGTCAGGATGCAGACGCCGACACTGACAGAATTTTCAGAGGCCAAGAGACAATTCTGATCAAGTGAAGGAGTCCACAGTTCCTCCCCCAGAGGGCTACAGTAATGCCTCCATCAAGCAAGGGGCTTACAGACCTTATCTGAGACTAGGGACCTTAGAAAAGGGCAGCAAGAATCGTACTTCATAAATGAGTTCCACAACTCCAGTTTCTTCTGTCT
>NW_022196895.1:54527791-54528456 GCF_008632895.1 Mastomys coucha
TCTTTGTGAAGTGAGTCCACAGAGCGTTTATGAAATATTGAGAACTGTACCTGTTCTCTGTCATCAGCCTAATCTTAGAAGGTAAAACTTTCTCCAGGGGAAGGCAATCATTTCACATGGTGTTTGCCAAAGGTTCAGCTGCCTTCTCTTCAAATCCAGGCAAATTGCAAAGATTTGTGATTGCTTTGCTTTTAAAAGTAGTGGTAAGATTTTCAGTCATATACATGAAGGAAAAAGGAAGGAAGGAAGGGAGAGAGGGAGGGGAAAGGGAGGGAGAGAGAGAAAGAAAGAAAGAAAGAGAGTAGAGAGAGTCAGAGGGGAGAGGGAGAGAGAACAAGGGAGGGAGGGAGAGGGAGAGAGAGACCCTTGTGAAAGCTAGCCTGGCATATAATAAGAACCAGAAGGCCCTCTCTCCATATAAACCCAGTGATCCCTACCATTAGGAGAGTTAACATTGCTTCTTTTCCCAATAGCTGCATTCTTCTGTCACAGCTCTGCGACGCATGCCAGAAAGATAGCTCATGTGCTCTACTGCTCATAGCAGATTCATGTGTATTTCATTGATCAAAGAAGCCAACAAATCACATCCACCCCTCAAATCTTACAGGGGTAGTTGTCCGTCATACGGTACATGTAGTTTACATGTTTTTTGTTTTGTTTTATTT
>NW_022196895.1:54528481-54528746 GCF_008632895.1 Mastomys coucha
TTTTGCTGTGGCAGAGGTGACAAAGTAAAGGTAACTGTGGAAGATTCTCTGGGATAAATATAAGCAGATCATGGAGAGGTCCAATGTCTGTCACCCAAAAGATCAGTGTTTCCGTATAACCATGAATATCCCGATGCACTTCCAGCTTATTTCCACACGGCTGTCACTGCTGCGAGCTCTATAGCGCCCCCTCTGGGCATGCTGTGGGAATAAAACTCTCATGCTGCCTTCATGTCTAGCACCTCCTGTCTGTCTTTAAATAACC
>NW_022196895.1:54528756-54529570 GCF_008632895.1 Mastomys coucha
CTT
Organism: Mastomys coucha; assembly: GCF_008632895.1. Taxonomy (NCBI): domain Eukaryota; kingdom Metazoa; phylum Chordata; class Mammalia; order Rodentia; family Muridae; genus Mastomys; species Mastomys coucha. The sequence continues at coordinate 54,528,760 of NW_022196895.1, forward strand.
AAATATGATTATAGGGTGCACTGTGATGATTTGATACTGGTTTATGTTTTAATATCTTTCATATAAACCTTTATTTGCAGAGAAGTTCCTTCCCATATGGCACTTACATTTTGGTAGGATCCAGTTTTCATCTCACAAAAATGAATTGGAGGTCTTAGGAACCATTTGAAAAGAATGAAAATGCTCCATCTCCCGTGACTAAAGTACTTCAGCCATCTGGAATCTATTTACTATAGATCCTTAGGAATAGCTATTCCAAGTTTTCTATTATTCCACTGTTTCTAGGTTTCTTATAGTAAACATTAGATAACTGAGAGATATTGACTCGTTCTTCATGCTTAATTAGAAATCTATACAAAACTTCCATGCTGAATGCAGCCTCTTAAGTTACTATCTCATTGTTTTTTGAGGTACAGCGTTATAGATTGAGCCTTCTTGTCTGGTGGTAATCCAGCTGGCCTTAGTGTCTAGCTGACCAGACTCGAAGCTTTTCATATTCTTCTCAGGTTGTGAGATAACATTTGGTAACAGACTATGTAAGATCTCACAACCTGTTGGGAAAGAGCTAGGACAACACAGGAAATTAAGTTTCGTTATTATTTATAAGAACGTATATTTTGATTAGGATTCTTATCGATTTTTAATAGAAAAAAGTTTTTATACAGTATTTCTGATCACACCTGTCTCTCTTTTAATCCCTCATAAATCCTCCCATCTCTTCACCCGTCCAACTTTCTGCAAACACAAAACCCCAAACAAAATCCCCAAGAAAAAAAAACCATAACACACACACACACACACACACACACAC
>NW_022196895.1:54529580-54529720 GCF_008632895.1 Mastomys coucha
ATGCCCTACAGAAACACAAAATCAGAAACCATAATATATACGAAAAAGCCCTACAAGACAAAAACCAAATGCCCATAAGGCAGAATATAAGACCAAAAGTCTACAAAAATACCCTTGAGTTTATTTTGTCATGGTCATTT
>NW_022196895.1:54529730-54530140 GCF_008632895.1 Mastomys coucha
GGGCCCTACTATTAAGTGTGGTTAACATACCAGAGAGATGCCACGGGAGAAAACGAATTTTCCTTTGCAGGCAGGTGTCTATTGCAGACATCTTCTTGGTTAGTGGTCAGAGGGCCTAGCTACCTCTCTCTCTCAATACTAGCACTACATTTGGCTGAAACCTGTGCGGGCCCTGTGTCCCGCCACAACCTCTGTGAATGTAGCACGCATATCAGCTCCATCGCATCTGGAAGACATTGTTTCCCTGGAGTCATCCATAGCATCAGGGTCTTACAGTTTTTCAGCTTTCTCTTCCTTGTAGCTTCATGATCCCTAAGGGGGAGGGTTTTGAGGACATCCCATGTAGGGCTGAGTGTTCCAGAATCTGTTGGTCTCTGCACCTCGTTGTCAGTCTCTGTGTTAGTTTGCAA
>NW_022196895.1:54530150-54530844 GCF_008632895.1 Mastomys coucha
TTCTGTGATGAGAGCTGAGCAAGGCACTGATTTACGGGTAGAGATAGCAGAATGTTGTTAGAAGCCATTTCCTTGTTATGTTCCTTTAGCACAATAGCATTTGTTTTCCCTTCAGCCCAGGGCTTATCCACTCTCAGGTTATTGGCCACATGAATGGTGTCAGATTGAATTGCCTTTCAGGGTAGACCTTAAATCATATCAGAGAGGTTGGTTACTCCCACAGTATTTGTGCCACAGATGTGCCAGCACATCCTGCAGACAGGTTACTGTTATAGATAGAGCACATCCTGCAGACAGGTTACTGTCATAGATCACAAGGTTTGCCGCTGAGTTGGCGGTTTCCTTTCTCCTCTGGTAGCATGCAGAATACCTCCTATTACTAGGAGCACGAGTTAGTAGGTGTGAAGGCTCTAGCTAGGCATCAGCTCAGTGAGATATCTAAGTGTTGTCTCCAGCCAAAGGCCTTACCTTCAGTTTGTGGAGAGCAACCAATAGCCTTGGCATTAGACTGAGATGTTTGGAGATTTCCATGGAGCCCTGTCTTAGAGTTTTACTGTTGTGAACAGATACCATGACCAAGGCAACTCTTATAAGGACAACATTTAATTTAATTGAGGCTGGCTTACAGGTTCAGAGGTTCAATCCATTCTCATCAAGGTGGGAGCATGGCAGCATCCAGACAGGCATGGTACAG
>NW_022196895.1:54530854-54530984 GCF_008632895.1 Mastomys coucha
GAGTTCTACATCTTCATCTGAAGGCTGCTAGCAGAATACTGGCTACCAGGCAGCTAAGATGAGAGTCTTAAAGCTCACACCCACAGTGACACACCTATTCCAACAAGACTCCATCTACTCCCAACAGGGC
>NW_022196895.1:54530994-54531336 GCF_008632895.1 Mastomys coucha
AATAAAGCTACTCTCTGGGCTGAGCGTATGCCACTGTTACAGGTCCCTTTGACCAACGATTCAACTAGATTTAAACCATTCCTGGCACTGGAAGTTTTACTTTGTGGTAAAAGATACCAAATTGAGGCATTATTTTCCCCCATTTTTTCAGTGACTCCATTTAGATTTTTTTTCATATATGTATATATTCTAGGAAGCTTCCACAGTTGGTTTCCACGTGGCCCCTCAGGTGGCCCTTAGAGTTAGTTGTCCCTCCCAAAATTCTCTCCTTTACCCATCTCTTCTAGTCCCCTTCTCATTTTAATCCTCTTCCCTTTAACTCCCTTCTCCTCTTGTCTCCCC
>NW_022196895.1:54531418-54532319 GCF_008632895.1 Mastomys coucha
TATATGGATACTGATATGGGTATTAGATATACCAAAAGCTTAAAACGTAACACTGATAAGGCACTCCCATTTTTAAAATTGGGAATATTTTCTTCTATGGTTTTGTTAAAAATGTCTTCTTTGCCTTTGATCTGGGTTTCCTCTCCTTCCTCTATTCCTATTATTCTTTGATTTGGTGTTTTCATAGTCTCAGGTTTCCTAGACTTCCTGCCTGGATTCCTTTAGACTTAACATTTTCTTTGACTGCGTTCTTCATTGCTTCTACATCGTCTCCATGATCGGGACTTCTTTCTTCCATGTCTTCATCTGCTGCTGAGGACCCTGTCTGTACTCTTCATTTGACTTCCTGAGTGTTTCATTTCCAGTTGTACTTCAGTTTGGGCTTACTTTAGTGATTTTGCTCTTTTTGAGAAATAATTATAGTTTAATGTCTTGAATTGTTTTCATTTTTTGTTCAACTGTTTGTGTTTTCATGATTTTCATGAAGGTGTTCATTTATGGTTTCTTTAAGACCTTTGAACATATTCATAATCCCTATTTCAGCGTCCTTGTCTTGTGCTTCATTCAGTTGAATTGCTTCCTTGGAGCCTGTTACAATGGGGTTGCTTGCTTCTGGAGGAGGTATATTGTCTTTGTTTTTCATGTTTGTTTTTTCCCTGGGATCTAAGCAACTGGAGTTGCAATACTCGAAGTGTTGTTTGGTGTAGCTATCTGGTCCCATCTTTGTTGCATGGGTGTTCCATTCTTTGGTTACCATTTCCCACTCTGGGTCCCCATCGAGTGTGGTGGCTATGGGATTCCTGATTCCCAGTCAAGTGTGGTTGCTGTGGGTCCCTGACTCCAAGCCAAGTGTGGTACACGTGGGATCCCTGGTAGCAAGCAGTTCTGAGACCCAACCAAG
>NW_022196895.1:54532329-54532571 GCF_008632895.1 Mastomys coucha
GTGAAGACCCTGTTGTGCAGGTTGTCCCAGAGTCACAAAGGAAAAAGAAAAAAAGATGAGCTAAAAGGATTTGCTGAGAGATGCAGCTGGAAGAACTATCTGAATCTAGCCAAGAGGCTGAGTCCCTAGAGATGGGGGTGGGCTATAAGAAGGACTCCTACTGGTTGTCCACAGATAGATTTATACTAAATCTGGAAAAACAGAATGAAGGACAAGAAGGAGAACCAAGGTCCTTTACCTGA
>NW_022196895.1:54532581-54532697 GCF_008632895.1 Mastomys coucha
CGTGTGGCAGCTATGGGTCCTTGGTAGAGAGAAGCTCTACGGGTCAGTGGAGTTATAGAGGATTGGAGATAGACTAGAAGGAAATAGTATAAGTGCTGTTGGTCCTCACCAAGAGG
>NW_022196895.1:54532707-54533673 GCF_008632895.1 Mastomys coucha
AGGCAGTGGGGATGGGTTGGGAGGAATGGAGCAGGCAGGGGAGCTGAAGCAGTTCTAAGAATAAGTCTGCCAGATGATCCTATGTACATGGGCTTATGGACTATTGACTTGCAGTGTTGGTTGATTCAAATCTACTATCATATTGTTGTATATTTAGAAATCAGTAAAATGTTTTCTTAGATATAGACAGTTTAGAAAGTAAAACAAAGTTCTCATGAGGAAAAAGTAAACGTTCAGATGCTTAATCTTACAAGACTCATATGGCACCTTGCCAGTGGATACAATACACACAAGAATAATTAGAAAATGGTGACAATGAGTATAGTTGCAATAATGAATTTTATTGAATAAGAGTTTGATATTTTAGGATCCGTTAGAGTATGGATTATTGGAAAACTTACCAGCAGGTGGTAGCACCAGTTAACAAATACACGCCTACAGTTCACAAAGCAAACAATTCTCAGTGGGTCACTGGCTGCAACATCAGTAACATTCTACCATGTCAGAATAGTGAATTGGAACAGGCCAGACCCTGCCTCCAGCTGTGTTACATATAGTCCCGATCACTTTAGAAAAAGTGTTTACTCATGTGGTGCTTAGACGTAAATAACCTTTTCACAGTAACTCTTCTGGCATGCATTGCTTTAAGAATAGAAGAGCAAACTGTTGGTAGAGAATATGAGAAGGGGATGGTGTTGCCTAGGCCAAGCCGTTTTCTCTCTCTTCTCACTCTCTCTCCAGCCTATTTACCTTGTTTTTACACATATGTTTTCATACACATTCCCATTAGGGACAATGTGAGCACCCCGTTGCCTTTTAAGGAGTATACTTAGAAATGTCAAATGATTTCCTATTGCTCACATATTAACGTTTTAAAATATCGTGCAAGCTTGTTTCTTTTCTGTATGTCTCAAGCTGTTAAGAACTCCAGTTTGATTTGGTCTGAGGAAAACTAGCTCTGTGCTC
>NW_022196895.1:54533683-54535052 GCF_008632895.1 Mastomys coucha
ATGTTGCAACCATTTTCGCCTAACTTGTACATATTTGTATAACAAAGTGAAAAGTCTTTAGTATAGAGGAGGAGAGTTCAAATACTATTCTTAGGGTATTTTGCAGAAGAAAACATCATCTTTGTACACCACTGAGGAGTACAGGAGTATACTTTTAAACTTAAATGCAAACTTAAAGTTACTGAATATTTACTCAGTGAAAAGAGTCACTCGGTGATTGGTCAGAGAATTAAACAAAACAAAACCAAACCAAACATTAATACCAGGGGGTCCTAAAACTAAGGGACATCTTTCTTTATTCAGCATCTTTCTTTATCCTATACAGTAGACGGCACTGTACTAAGAGAACAAGTTAGGCAACATACACACAATTTTGAAAACAGTGCTTTTTTTCTGATCATCCATAGGCATAAGTAAATGTGAATAAAACATCAGGCCAGAAAAGAGAGCCTTGAGAGAGAATTACGAAGAGGTGGTGATTTGGATTATACCCCAGCTGGAAGATACCAGCTGTGAGGAGCAGAGAGGAAAGGACAGTCTCTTGTGGAGGAGACCTCTCTGGTAGAGCTGACATTTGAAGTTGCGGTAAGAGGGCAGAGTGCCGAGTGCCGAGTGCGGAAGTGTCTAGGTTTGTATCACGACTGACCGAGTCAACTTTGGTTTGTTTTACTTCTTGGTTGCCTTATCCAGGCAATGAAAACGATGGTGATCTAGGTTTTTTAAGGGTTATACTGAGAACTAACTGTGAAATTTAGTGCACAACAAACTCTTTAACAAAAGGCAAGAGCAAGCCGATCTGCCCAAGATGCGCGCGCGAGAGAGACATAGGAGAGCTGTTTCTAGACCCACGTTGAGCATTAGATTTATTATAATAGGAATGGGAAGCACAGATCCTCACAGAGAGGTATACATCAGTGGGGTCTCGGCAGCTGTTCCCCGGCCGTTTCAAAAACAGAGTGAATGGAGTCAAAAGAAGGGAGCTATCTCCAGAGTGCAGATATGAAGTAATGTGAGCTTGCGCTTGGGCAAGGGATTTGGAAAGACTTGATTAGAAACTGGATGGGAATGAGAGGGAGGAAAGATTGCGGTTCATCTAGCAACACGAGCCTGGGGAACTAAGAGGGAGGTTGTAACTTTGGCAAAAGGTTTTTGTTTTGTTTTTGTTGTTGCTGCTGCTGCTGGTGGTGGTGTTATTTTTAATATGTCTAGGGAAAGCAAAGACATATATTTTATGGGGAAATGCCAGTAAGAAGGCACAAAGCATCAGGCAGAAGGGTCCAAGATCAAGGCCGAACGTTTCTGGTGGGGATAATCTGTTGCCTTTCAAAATGTTCATTGAAACCAGCTGCTCCTGCTAAAGGTAGTCGGG
>NW_022196895.1:54535062-54535449 GCF_008632895.1 Mastomys coucha
TAAAGAAAAAAAAAGAAACACATAAAAAGATTCTGAGAAAAAATAGCCCAAGGGCTTACGGGAACGTTTGGACAGTGAAACACTTCCAAGTGTCCCAGTAAGCCAAACTCTTGTGTACATGAACTTGGAAGAGCTACTTCCTCTTCCTGTACAGTGATTTTTTTCCCACGTCCTTAAAGCCCCATTTTTATTTAACAGCGTCATGGGTGGAATCAAAAGACAATTACTATCACTAGCATGTAATAAATTAATATCCGGCTGAAGATACGCAGAGTAACGGCAAAAGCAGGCACCTCGCCTCCGGTTAAATGGGGTTTGCCATGTAAAATGTGTAGACTCTCTCTCTCTAGAACAAGTTGACCACCCATAAAACATGGGGAAACAAGG
>NW_022196895.1:54535459-54536704 GCF_008632895.1 Mastomys coucha
CCTCTCTGGGCCTCCTGGACAACTTCCTGAGATTTGTGAGGTACGATGTTGGGGCATTATGTCACATTTATTTCCTATCACATATTTGCAACATCATATTATTATATTTTCAAATTGGGCTGTGATCATTAAAGTCAACATTTTAAAGGCAGCATCACCAGCATCTAAAGAACATGTAAAAATTACCAGTTCATGCTATAGAACACTTCCATGTCTATAAAGAGTTGCCCACATTGCTCCTTTGCAGCCCACCAGTTCTTCCTTCTTCTCTGTTCTCTGGCAAGCATGATAATCTTCTCGTTGAACTAAATTAAACTTTTCTAGAACTTCATATTGATAGAATTGTGCAGCTCTGTGCCTGATTTGTTTTGTCTTCTGTATCTGCTTTTAAAATTCACCCAGTGTGTAGTCCAATGTGGCAATGTGTGTCTACCATCCTAGCATTCGGCAGAGTGAGGCAGAAGGGTCATGATTTTGATAACAGACTAGACTGCATAGTGAGTCTAGACCAGCTCCGTTTACATAGGGAGACTCTTGTTTAAAAATTAAAATAGAATTCACCTGCAATGCCTATTTAAGCAGCCTTATTCCCACTTTCCATTTTTATTAATCATTTTACTTTATTCAGAATTTTAAGACATCCCTGATATTTTCATCCATGATCCATTCCAAACTGCTACATTATGTTTTGTTGTTATGTTATGTTGATTGGAGACAAAGTTTTTTTTTTTTTAAGAGTACTGTATATAACTACAGGATCTAATTTAACTAGTCTTTTTATCACTGGATTCAAGATACCCAAGACTGCTTAGGTAGGAGGTACGAGGACTTGTTTTGGCTCATGGTTTCAGTGGAGTCAGCCTTTATTTTCTTGGTCCTATGAACTTAAGCTGAGCATCATGGCCATGGCAGTTTGTAGCCAACATTCTCCCATACAAGCATACAGGAAATAATGAAAGATATAGGAGGAGGACTGGGAACAAGGTCCCCCCCCCCAAGTAACCACAACCCAGGTGATCTACTTTTAAAAATATGTCTCACTTTCTGAAGTTTCCAGGGCTCAGCAGAGCCCTCAGTAGGGGTCCAAGCACTGCACATACAGGCCTGTGAAGAACACTTCCTATCCCTGTAGCATCCTCATCCCTCGCCCCACAGTGGCTCATGGCTGTCTAACACTGAAAACTGCATGTAGTCCAAGAGTTCCCAAAGCCAACCTTTCCAAGAATTTTCAAGAGCTCCAATTCA
>NW_022196895.1:54536714-54537498 GCF_008632895.1 Mastomys coucha
TGAAGTTCAAGGCACACTTGCTTGGGAGCCCCTATAAAATCACCAAGTCACACACATCCAAGACAGAAGTACACAGTGTAAATGTGCTTTATAAGCTGTCTAGATTACTCTCCTGTGTGGTCTCGGGAAAGTGTCTTCTGTAGCTGTTTAAGGGAATGTTCTGTGTTGTCTGTGAGGTCCAAGGCATCTGCCATAGAGTTGAACTCTAGTGACTCCAGCTGGTTTTTCCATTGCTGAAAGTAGGGTGTTGAAGTCCCCAACTATGCCTGCATTGAGGCTTATATCCCACTCCGTGTTTATATATTTGGCCACTCTAATAGTGCATGCCTACAAACTTAGAAATTGTTTATCCTTGACAAACTGCCTTTTTTTCCCAGTATATTAATGTCCTTTCTGTCCATTTTGTAGCTCATTTTATGCTTTGTTTCATAGTCTCCCTTTGGGATTAATTGTCTGTATCCTTGTGTTTTGATCACCAGCTGTTTGGTTTGAAAAAAAGAAATGTGTGCTGGTGTTTTTGCCCACATGCTTGTCTGAGCACCAAGATGGTGTTCAGAGTTTCTGGAATTGGAGTTACAAACAGTATGAACTGACATGTAGTTCAGGCATCGAGCCTGAGTCCTCTGGAAGAGCAGACAGTACTCACAACTACTGAGCCATCTCTCCCAACCTCTTTTATGATTTTCAATGCATGTCTTATGAATGCTTTATAGATACCACTGACTTTGTAAAAGAAATCTTCTAATTTTGAGAAGCTATTTTTATTTTTTTTCTTTTTTCTTTT
>NW_022196895.1:54537508-54538110 GCF_008632895.1 Mastomys coucha
CAAGACAGTTTCTCTATGTAGCACTGGCTGTCCTAGAACTGACTCTGTAGACCAGGCTGGCCTCGAACTCAGATATCTGCCTGCCTCGGCTTCCCAAGTGCTGGGACTAAAGGCGTGCATCACCACAACCCTGCGAGAAGCTATTTTGAAATAACAGCACTTTCACACTTATTATAAAGGTGGAGTAGGAAGCTTACAGTACTGATAAAACCACTCTATAGGTGTAGTCCATTCCCTCTCGTACTTTGACTTTTGTGTACTTTCGCATAGGTGTATGTTGAGTACATTCTACTATTATTATATTTTAGAGTTTTTATGTTTACATTAAGGATGTAATTGGCTACAGACATTTTAATTTTTGAAACCTTTTGAATTTCTATAGTTACAACTGCATTTATAGAACATATATTTCTTCTTTTTTTAAGTAGTATTTTTATTCATTGAGGATTTCATGTACTGTATTTGAACATATTCCTCATCCTCTCCATGCACTTCCCATACCCACCATGTTGTTCTACCCCCTCCTTTACTTCCAACCCATCTTTGGCTTGCAGTCTCCCAACAGCTATCAAACATCAATAGCTCCTCAGTTAGTGATGGGA
>NW_022196895.1:54538120-54538280 GCF_008632895.1 Mastomys coucha
TTGTCTATTGCTCTGTGATGTGGTTTTGCCTAGTTTGAGCTTTCATGGATCACATCACAGATCATGTTGTCATTATCGCTGTGAGTTCATATGTGCAACTGCCCCATCATATCCAGAAAACATTGTTTCCTTAATGGTATCCACTACTTCTGATACTTGC
>NW_022196895.1:54538290-54539307 GCF_008632895.1 Mastomys coucha
ACAATTATTATACCAGCGGGCATATCTTATCAGGCCGAGTTTTATAGTTTGCTGAGTTCATAGTTGGATGAGAATACAGATTGCTTTACTCTTTCAGTTGCTTGTAAAGCAGTTTCTAGCACCATAAAAGCTAGCCAGTAGAGATGAAGTGTCCAAGTCAGTTTCAGCTTGATTTCTCCATGTTCTGTGACTCAAATATATTCTGTCTTCAGCAATAAGATCTTCCCGTCAAGTTCTGTAGGGTAACTAAGAGTACTGTAATGCTTGGGAATATGGGACCTCATTTTTTCACATCTCAAAAAGCTATTTCTGGGACTGGGGATTTGGGCTGCGCATACATAAAGAATTGGGCCAACCCCTGAGCTAGACCCTGGAGAAGGATGTATACGATATAGTTGGATGGAGAAGTTGGATAGTCTAGTGTAGCTGTCCAGTGGCTATGGATGAACTGGGTTTACCTGAAAGGAGGGCTGGAAATGAAAAGGACAAGGTTGAGGGGGGGCAAGAGAGGAATGAAGCCAAAAGGAAGGTTCTGATCAAGGCTTCAAGTTTAATATTCATCATTGCTTTATATATAGGGCAAGCCCACAGGCCCCATCCTTTGTTCCAGCTGGATTATGTTGCAAAGCAAGGTCAGCAGGCAGTCTATTGTTCTAAGTACTTGTAGGAACTTGCACTTACAACCAAGACAAATGCTCAAGGTCTATTCAGCCTGCTCAAGGCTGGAAAAAACCTGCTCAAGGCTGGGAAGGGCCTATGGCCAGTGATGGTCAGCATGGGTCCTAGGGGAAGCCTAGAAATTGGTTTCAGCACAGGAAGATATAGCCAGAGTAAACTAGAGAACTGGGTACAGGACCTGGCTAGATCTGAGGGCTTCAGAAGACATGTTGGGGGATTATGATCAGGCAGATTCAAAAGACTAGGTTCTGGAGAAGAGTCTATAGGATCTGACCGGGCAGAAAGGTAGGACATGGTATAGACACATTTATTATTTAACGTGTTATTTTAATAAACTAG
>NW_022196895.1:54539317-54539593 GCF_008632895.1 Mastomys coucha
AACAAAGCTCTATTATGTTGTGGTAGATGATTTCCACTGTGTAAATTCTCCCACTATGACTGATTTCAGAATGATGCTCTCTTGGCTTGGTGATGGTCAGTCCTTATGAGTCTTCTAGAAATGACCTGCTTATCTTGAGACAGACACTTTGCCATTCAAACTCCAGGATCTATCTATTCCCAGGATGCTAGACTTAAGAAACCCTTTGATTTGATTAGCATTATCAGATTACACATTGTATAACAGTTATTGCATACCACGCCTTTGATTATATAA
>NW_022196895.1:54539603-54539894 GCF_008632895.1 Mastomys coucha
ATTTTTGGAGATATCATTATTTATGCCTTCATCAGGGCATTTTTGGTGATATAATTATAGTAAATATATCATAACATAAAATCTAAAAATCTAGAGTTTATAGTTCAGTGGCATTGTTTTCAAAACAAATGAATATTTTACTTAATATTTTGAGAATAGACAAAACATAAAATCAACTAAACATTGTTGTCACTGCCTACCCCTAAGATAAACACTGTTCATATTGTAGTGTCCTCAAATTTACATTTTCTTCCCAAAGCTTGTCAAGGTATGTTGTGAATCCTGAAAGTG
>NW_022196895.1:54539904-54540239 GCF_008632895.1 Mastomys coucha
GACTAAATATGCTTATCATTTATGAGAGCCCTTATCAAAAGGGAGAAATAAAAAACACATCTTTTTGGCTCCTTCCTTACCAGAGGCAATGGGCAGATGAGGGAAGGTTAACAATGCCATTGGTCAGCCTCATGTAACAGATCTGAGTTCACCACTGGCCATGATGGCTTTTAGATTCATCTAGATTAAAATGGACCTTGCAACACATCCAGTTAATATACTCATGTTATAGAAGTCTCTTCTCAGTGTGGAGGGGATGATGACTCTCTCAAGCTCACAGGAATGATCTATAGCAAGACTAGTACCACCCCCCAGACTCCCCTTCATTTCTGACT
>NW_022196895.1:54540249-54540692 GCF_008632895.1 Mastomys coucha
ACATTTTCTGTCTCATGGAGCTGTGTAGAATCACTCCTCATTGTGACACATGGGAGATCAATCCCTTTAGCTGCAACCTATCAATATTTGTTGCCTTTTACCTTTGTTTTTCTTTCCTTTTCTTTCCCTCTCTTTCCTTCTTTCTCTTTCTCTCTTTCTTCCTTTCCTTCTTCCTTCCTTTCTTTCTTTTTTTCTGTGTAGGCCAGGATGGCCTTGAGCTGTAGATCCCCATGCCTTTCCCTCCCAATTGTGAGGACAACAGATCTATATCACCTCACCAGTAGTATCTCATACAGAGAGATGTGACTCTGTGTGTGTGTGTGTGTGTGTGTATGTATGTGTGTGTATGTGTGTGTACATGCATGTGTTTGTGCACAAGTTTCTATACCTTATACTGAGATATTAGTTTTCACAGGTTTTATCACTAGTTACATTTTAAAATT
>NW_022196895.1:54540702-54542001 GCF_008632895.1 Mastomys coucha
TTTGAATTTTATAGATTTTTCCTTATATTTTGAAATTGGTTTCCAGGATGAGTACATAATTTGTTGAGGCTCTGTCTCCCCAACTATTTGGTGATTTTATTTAGATTGCCGTCATGTCATACATTCTAGGAACCTCCTACTGTATTAGGTTTCCATATTACCTTTCAAGCAGCAGTTAATCTGTCCCTCCTTGTATCACCCACCACCCCCACAACTGCCCATCTCTTGCCACCAGATGAAGCTTTCAGTACCAGGATTGGGTTACATCTGATGGAGTTGTTGGCCAAAGAAGTCCCATGGGAATTCCCAGTCAACCCAGGCTGTAGGTTGCTCTCCACAAACTGATGATGAAGCCCCACTGCTGAAGACAATACCTACACAACTCCCTGAACATGGAGAAGTTGAGCTGGTGCCTTCATAGAGCCCTCACCCCGGGGGTTCTAGTATCTTTTGTATAGAAAGGTACTCTGAAAGCTACCAAAAGGGAAACAAACACCAAACCAGCTACAAACCCTTTGATCTACAGTGGTGTCCTTCCTGTTATATATTTTAGGGTAACTGTGGCAAGAAGCTTGTGGGAGTAACCAACCAATATTTGATTTGACTTAAGGCCCACCCCATGAGATGGAATCTATACCCAAAACTGCTTAGGTGACCAAGGATCCGAGACTAAATAACGCAGAGTCCTAAGATAAAACTAAAGACTACTGCTACTGAAAGAACATAGCAACAACAACAAAAATAATTTCTGATGAAACTGCTCTATTTGTAGATCAGGACCTTGCTCAGTCAGCATCAGAGAAGCTTCCTCCTGCAGCAGATGGGAACAAATACATAGGCCCACATCCAGAAATTATGCAGAGAATGAGAAGCCTTGGCTCTCACAGCGCTACATGGGGTATCTCCATGAAAACCCACCCTTCAGGGCTCAGAGAACTCTGCATAGGAAGAGGAAGACAGAGTATAAGATCCAAGGGGATGCAGGACACCAAGAGAACAAGGCTCTCTAACTCAACATTATCAAGGTTCATATGAACTTACAGAGATTGAAGCAGATGCACAGGGCCTGCACATGTATGGCCCAGGTTCTTTGCATATATACTATGGCTTCTGGCTTAGTGTTTTTATGGGATTCTGAAAGAGTATGTGAATGAGTGACTCCTTTTTTCTTATGCATTCCTCTGGGCTCTTTTCCTTCTGCTTTTTTGGTCCACTTCCAATCTGTTCATTTTTGTTTTATCTTTTATAATTTATTTTATTATCCCTTAGAAGGCTGTTTGTTTACTAATGAGAGACAGA
>NW_022196895.1:54542011-54542300 GCF_008632895.1 Mastomys coucha
ATCTGGATAGGAAGGCAGGTGGAGAGAAACTGGGAGGAGTAGAAGAAGGAGAAACTGGAATCAGGGTATATTATGTGAGAAAAAAAATCTATTTTTATAAAAGGTAAAATAAAACCTGTTTAAATTCTCATTTTATTTTATTTTTGTTTTATGTGTATGGGTTTTTTGTCTGCATGTATGTCATGCACCACATTTGAGAAATGCTTGCAAAGACCAGAAGAGGATGCCATATCCCCTAGACCTAGAGTTCCAGGTGGTTGTAAGATGCCATGTAGATGCTAGAATTAAA
>NW_022196895.1:54542319-54542695 GCF_008632895.1 Mastomys coucha
TCGTACACTTAAGAGTTGAGCCACCTCTCCAGCCCAATTTGAATTTTTATTTTGTATTATTTCATATCTGGGGCACTTGAAAAATACCTATAATTTAGTTTCCTATGCTGTAAAGAGAGAATAAGGGGATTAATATTGATTAATATTTGTAAAGATGTTGAATATATCTTAACATATAATATGCACTCTCTAGTTACTTGACATCATTTCTCATTATTTGTTTTTATATTTTCAATAAAGTATGATGCACTTGAAGTATCTGTTTTTGAAGTATGTATGGTATATAAATATGTGTATATTTGTAGTCATAAATATTCAGTATTACACATATATATTTTATTTATGTTTGTGTGAACGTGCTCACACATGAGTATGT
>NW_022196895.1:54542705-54543096 GCF_008632895.1 Mastomys coucha
GTGGTGGTCAGTGCATAACTTGAGGAAGACAGTTCTCTTTCCATCATGGGAAACAGGTCACTAGGCTTGACACTAAATGCCTTTACCTGCTGAGCCATCTCCCTAGCCCTAATTTTTTTCAAGACTTATCTATTTTATGTATACGAGTACACTGTAGCTGTCTTCAGACACACCAGAAGAGGGCGTCTGACCCCACAGCAGATGGTTATGAGATACCAGGAGGTTGCTGGGAATTGAACTCAGAATCCCTGAAAGAACAGTCAGTGCTCTTAACCACTGAGCCATCTCTTCAACACCCCCCCAAAATTTTCAAACAGCCTTTTTACAATATAATCTATATAATACAAAGTTCACCTGTATAAGTGCACAATTTAGTCTACTTAGAGTTGTA
>NW_022196895.1:54543106-54543200 GCF_008632895.1 Mastomys coucha
CAGATCTAATTTTAGAACATTGCTATCACCCTTCAAAGAAGCCTTGTACTAAAGAGGAGTGGCTCTACCTCTCCCCCTCTTCACGTTGCCCAGA
>NW_022196895.1:54543210-54543438 GCF_008632895.1 Mastomys coucha
TTTCTCTTTCTATAAATAAGATGTTCCAATCTATCCAGAAAGCAACCAAGCAGCTCTTCTGGACATTTCTTACAAACAGTTGCCTATTATATGTGATTCTGGTGTGTTTGTGACTAGGCATCTTTTGTTTAGCATATTTCAAAATTCATCCTTGTAGCATAGATCAACAGTTGATTCTATATTGAGTACAAAACTAGTCCAGTGCGTGTGGATACCATAGTTCATTTA
>NW_022196895.1:54543448-54544682 GCF_008632895.1 Mastomys coucha
AGCTGGTGGGTCTGTGGGTTGCTTGTGTCTTTGGGTTATTATAAAAAACACTGTCATTGATATTTATGTACAAGTCTTTGTGTGGTTATGCTTTTAATTCTCGTTGGCATATATGGGAATGAAATAGTTTATATTTTCTTAAAAGGCTTCCCACTGTCTCTCAAACTGCAACACTTTATATTGTGAGCAGCAATGGATACAAGTTCCACTTTCTTTTCAGGTTTGCTAACACCTTGACATTCTAGTGGACAGGGGTGTCTCCTTGTTTTCATTTATATTTCCTGGTGACCAATCATGGAAAACATTTTTATGTCCTTACTGGCCATCTGTTATTCTCTTTAGAGAAAAACATGTTTATAATCCTTTGTCTATCTTTAAATTGGATTTTTTCCATTTTATTATTGAGTTTTATATTTTATATGCTTGGGATACAAGTTCCTCCAGGCATACATTATAAATATTCTCCACTCTTTCCTGGGTTCTTTCTTCCCTCTGATGATGGTGCCTATTTAGGCACGAAAGCTTTCAACTGGAGAGAGTCCAATTTATTCACATTCTCTCTTTCACTTGTCATCTCAGTGTCATACCTAAGAAATCATGGCCCAACCCAAGGTCATAATGATTTATCACTATGTTTCTTCTAAATATAGCTTAATAGTTTCAGCTAATCAGTAAGTGTAGAGTCCTGACCCCTTTGAGTTATTTCTGAGTGTGTTGTGAGGTGGAGTGCCAGTTTCTTTTGTTGTCCTTTGAGAAAACTAGCTCTATGTTGGATTACCCCAATCACTATGCTGAAAATAAACTCCATATTTTAGTTAATGTTTATTCCTGGTTAAGCCATTTTTTAATAATACAAGTAGACACTCAGAATGACTCCTCTGTTGTTGGACAAATGGCAGCAGAGATATTATTAAAATTCATGGCTGTAGAATCAAAAGCACAGAACTTTCCCATTATTTCGTAGAGTTTCCTTAAAAGGAATGTACATCCACTTATATTTTATAATATGCCTTCTTTCCTATCATTCTGCAAAGGCAGTGTTTGAGTTCACAATGTTACCTGTAAACATGGTGGCGCCTTATCATGTCTGTCTGGACTGTTTCTCTTTATTTACCCACTTCTGGGCAGTTAACGCTCCCCATAACCTTCCAATAAAAATAGTCAATGTTTGAAGATAAATATCTTTGCAAGATGTGAAAGAAATTGTAGCTTGAGTAATAGAGAATTTGAAAGT
>NW_022196895.1:54544692-54544804 GCF_008632895.1 Mastomys coucha
TGTCTGTTAGTTGTTTTGTAAAAAGCCTAATTGAAAGTCCCTGCTTTTAAAAACAATACTTTTTGTTCTTGTGTGCGTGTGCGTATGCGTGTGTGTGTGTGTGTGTGTGTGT
>NW_022196895.1:54544814-54545356 GCF_008632895.1 Mastomys coucha
TGTGTGTGTGTGTGTGTGTACCCGAGGCCAGGCATAGGATGTTGGGAACTGAACTCAGCTTCTTTTCAGGAGCAGTACATGCTCTTAACAGTTGCCTCACCCCTTCATCTTCTCATAGTCCCCACTTACAAGGAACTCAAGAAACATAATCCCAAACCAAATCTATGTTTACAGATTCAAAGGAATTGAAATTCAAATCCTGCAGAGCACCAAAGTGGGAAATACAGAGCTCTCCTGGGCAGGCTGAGTCTAGGCTGCAGCTACTCCTTTCGTCCTCCATTGGCCTCGCTCACCCCCCTTCTCTGCCTGAATTCTCCAACTTGAAGTACAGGAGTAACTCACCTAAGTCTTCCATGTAATGAGTATACAAGCTAAACACCCTTTTTCAGAAGTCTCTGAGTTCTGAAGCCTGCAGGGCCATGGTCACTTTTGCTCAAGGCTCTAAAGATAAACAAGGAAGGTTCCTCAGTGAGCCACCAAAGAACTTCTGCATGCAAGAAAATGACCTTTCCCACAGCAAACTGCTAGCTCGCTGCTCTCCA
>NW_022196895.1:54545366-54547536 GCF_008632895.1 Mastomys coucha
TTCCAGGTTGGAGACTTGTCACTTACAATTCTGCATCCAGCTCCTCTGGTTTTATGTTTTCTGGTTCCTCTTAGGAACACATTCTTCCAGGACATGAGCTGAGCTTGTGGTGTTTGCTGGATGTTCCTCTTTGGGGACAGGGCCTGCTGTGTTCCCTTTATCTCCAGAAGCCAGCTGATCTCCAAGAATCTCTGGAGAGGAACTTAGAGTTTATGCCCACCCAACCACTCAGTCAGTAACAACCCTGGTACCTCTGTCCTGCCCTTCCTTTGCAACTTCTAGATAAATGTTTCTTTTTCAGAGACTGCTCAGAGAGATGGGATCGGCCACACTTAACAACTTCCATTTGTGGTTTGTAAGGTGACCACAGGAAATTTGTGCAGCCACTGTGGAAATGAGTGATGGAGGTTCCTTCAAACTAAACATAGAAGTCTCATAGGATCCAACTATGCTACTCCTGAGAATACATCAGACAGAGGCTGGGTCAGCAGACTACAGGGGTCCTTGAACATACATGTTTATTGTAGTATTATTTTCAGGAGCCAAGTTTTGAAACCAGCCTAGATGCCTGTGAAATGATTAATAAAGAAAATGGCTATATATACACAGGAAAATGAATGGAACTATAGAGATCACGTTCAGTGAAATAAGAAAGGCTGAGAAAAACAATTATCACAGATTTTCTCTCATATGGTAAAGGTAGATTTAAATACTATGCATATGAACATGAGCACACACAACACAAAAGCACACACAGATGCTATCTAAGCATAGAGGACACTATTTGAGATGAAGAAGGTGGCCAGTGGGAAGCAGGAGAAGGGAAAAGTAAGGGTTACACTTGATGACTCATTATTCATGCCACTAGGTCCTGAAGTCCTTTGTCATTAGACAGCAGTGAGTGTATGCAACTTGAAAGTTTCCACCAGAATTCTCAAATTATCCTCAGTTTATTCAAGTTCAGGACTATATAATATATAACTCAAACCTCCCCAATGCAAGTTGGATCCTCAATATTAAATTATGTCACCCATATGCCAACTAGACTCTCTGTAATCAGAGAGATTACATGGCGTTTGCTGAGCATGTTTGGTGCCATACTCATCCTGGTTCTTCCCGTGCTATGGAGAATCTAGAAATAGTCACTGATTAGTAAAGAAAAACATGTCATGGGAGAAGTGAATTAGTAGGTGCTGTCTTTTTTTATTCTCTATTTATAAGTGGTTCCATCATGTCAGCAAGGCTGACACTACAACTACTTAATTAGAATAAGGGGAGGTCCTAACAGCACTTTTTCCTCTGTGTCAAACGAAACCTCAGTGGTTGAACTCAAATGGTTGAATGTGCTTTATGTGCTTTTATTTTATTTACGATCACTGCAGAACAAAGTGTGCGTGAGAAGATGGTTTATTTGCACAGGAAGTGCTAAGATAACAGCGATCAAACAGAAGAACCCAGCACGTCTACGTTTAAGGAGAGATGGAACCAGCAGTTCCCATGAACGAAACTATTAGGGCCGTGAATGACTTTTATTCTCTGATCTCTGCCCTCTTTCCTCCCCTTTGACAAAAACTTGCATGAGATTTGGGGGGAAATTAGAGGCACTAATGTTCATGTTGGTCAACTTTCTGTCACTGTGACACCTGAGAAAACCACTTACAGGAGAAAAAGACTCATTTAGGCTAAAGGCATGAGTGATGGCAGTCCATGGTCAGGTGGTTCCATTGCCCTGGGTCTGAGCTAGGCAGATTATCATGGCAGCTAGAGACGGTGGCCACATAATAAGCTCTCTGTCCCCCTATAAGGCCCTTTGTCATTTTTGACACTTTAACTTGGCATATAAATTGCTTTGGCAAATAGAATGTGGCAGAAGTGAAGTTTTGACAGTTGGAAGCCTACACCTCAAGAAGTCTGAGCACTTCTGCTTCTCCCTGGTTACCATGGCAACATGCCTGAATTCCAGGCCTCCTCCCTGAGAGGCCACCTTAGCAGACCTGGGTCATTCCAGCTATGGTAGACCACATGTGCAGACATGGGTCATTCCAGTTATGGTAGACCAACCAGCAGACCAGGGTCATTTCAGCTATGGTAGACCACCAGTTCCTAGTTCATGGGCCATCTCACTACAGTGACATGAATGAGCCCAGCCCAAATCCAATTGTATCTGGGA
>NW_022196895.1:54547546-54549005 GCF_008632895.1 Mastomys coucha
TTCTGCCATCCTGCACACTCATGAAAAAAGATTAGCTCTTGTTCAACACTTATGTTTTATGATGGTATGTTAGACAGTAATAGATAACTGCTTCTGATCATGATTCATATTATGAATGAGGTAAATTGGTAATAGCTTCTCTCAGGGACAATTACATTTTAAGCACCAAGTGTTTGACATAAATGAAGCAAAATGTGGGGCAGCACCTGCATCAGGAAGAAACAAGGGCACCTCAGAGACTTTGTGCAATGATAGATGGATGCATTACAGATCCAATATGTTAACAGGGAAAGGTAACATTAGTGTCAGGGTTATGACTTCAGATATAGTAGACCAGAGCTCTCCCTCTCACTTCTCCAATCCCCACCACCCCCACCACCTTTCAATTCCTGCATTCCACTTACAGCCTCTCAGCAAAGGTCAGGACCAGGTTCAGCATCTCTGTTCTCAAGTCTGTTCCCAAAATGCTATGCCTCAGACCCAGTTCTCTTGCAGTAACACACCATTAGTGTGACATCCACACGGCTTTAGTTTCTGCTTCATGCCTGACATAAAAGCACACTCAGATATTGCAAGGTGTTAGTAACCATGGAGCTCAGTTTTCTTTTCTGAGAAACCATAGCGAGGGAAGGCAATTGGTCAAGCTTCTATTCTTTTCCTGTACTACTTAGCCTACTATTTAAGAGCAACATCAATGTGTCTGGTTTTGTGCCAATACCATGCTGTTTTTATTACTATAGCTCTGTTCATCTTTTACGTTCTGTGAAGAATCCTGTTTGGAATTTTTATGAGGAGTTCATTGAATCTGTAAATTGCTATTGGTAGGATAGCTACTCTATTAATATTGCTGATCCATGAACATGTGAGATCTCTCCATCTTTTGATATCTTTAATTTCTTTCTTCAAAGATTTGAAGTTTTTATCATTCAAGTCTTTCACTTGCTCGGAAGACTTACCCAAAGGTATTTTATAGTTTTCAGGCTATTGTGGAAGGTGTTATTTTCCTGATGTCTTTCACAGTTTATTTGTCCATTGACTATAGAATGGCTACTGAATCTTGTGAGTTGATTTTGTATCCAGATACTTTGCTGAAAGTGCTTATCAGCTGTAGGAGTTCGCCAGTGGAATTTTGGGGTCACTTATATATACTATCATATTGTTTGTAAATAAAATTACTTAGAATTCTTCCTTTCCAATGTGTGTCCCCTTGATCTCCTTAAGCTATATTCTTACTCTAGTAAGACTTCAAGTACTTTATTAAATAGATATGGGGAGAGTGGGCAACCTTGATTCTAGTGGAGACTTATTGCCCTATTACTGACTTGTCTGACATCCTGAATTTAATCCCTGAAACTCACAATGGAAGGAGAAAACCAATTTTCATAAGCTGTCCCCTGGGGGGGGGCGTGCACACACACATACACACACACACACACACACACACACCCATGCACACACA
>NW_022196895.1:54549015-54549103 GCF_008632895.1 Mastomys coucha
GCACACACATACACACACAAACACCACACCAATAATAAGCCAACCAATTTATTTTAAAGTCGTGTCTATTTTGAGCATGACTAAAAAC
>NW_022196895.1:54549113-54549583 GCF_008632895.1 Mastomys coucha
AAAAAAAAAGTTTTGTTAATATGTAATTTCCATGAAGCTTTAAACATTTTTAGAAATGAATTTTTAATATAAAATATTAGAATATATCAATATATTAAGAAATACTATATTTAAAGCTGAGACTGTAGCTCAGTGGCAGAGTGCTTGCCTGATGTGCACAAGACTCAGCTGAATCCTCAGCACTGCACAAAGAGAAGAGAAAGATTTCATTTAAAGTAGCTCAAGTGGCCCCAAAAACAATACTAAGAAATGCTCATGGGGACAGAGAGATTGTAGATGTCCCAAACATGCATCCTGCTTTATTCAGGAAACTAGAACCACATTCTTGGGTTTTGTTTTGAGGCAGAGTCCTCTGTAGACCATGCTGTCCTCAAAATCATTATGTAGCTAAGGCTGGCCTTGAGTCCCTATTCCTCTTGACTCTTATCTCCCAAATGCTGGGATTTGTCCTACCACACCCAGCGTAGGTG
>NW_022196895.1:54549621-54549809 GCF_008632895.1 Mastomys coucha
CAATTCTTAGACCTATTCCTGTTGAATTTATTTTTATAAATACAAAACAAATTAAGATTAAATTCCTTCATCTGCTCACCATCAAATGTATACAAAATCACCAGCGTCTGACTCTATTCATCTCACTCTCATCTATTTTAAACAAGAACACTGTGCTAGGATCACTAGAAGAGGCTCCAGCCAGCCAG
>NW_022196895.1:54549929-54550121 GCF_008632895.1 Mastomys coucha
TGTTATTTTCTGTCCTTTGGACAGGTTGAAAGGTTTAATGATAGTTCGTCCCTTAGTAGCTTGGGCTTATAAAGAGAAAAGTTGTTTCCCAAATGGAATGTTGTAAAAACACAAATCTGTGATATGAGCCACACATTTGGCATAGGGAATCAACATAAAATGGCCTGTGAGAAGCCAAGAGTCTCCAGCTAA
>NW_022196895.1:54550136-54550280 GCF_008632895.1 Mastomys coucha
AGTCACGGTTAGTTTTGTGTATGTCATTTTTCTTCTTTATAAAAATCCAACCCTTATCAGATTGTCTACTCTGCAGTAGTATATATGCAGTTTCCCCTCAAACATTTATACATCAATGTCTTGGACCGATAAAGAACAAGCTTT
>NW_022196895.1:54550290-54550463 GCF_008632895.1 Mastomys coucha
AAAGGGAAGAACAGCTCATGGTTTTAATCTGGTGGTGTTGATGGACTCCATAGTGAGCAGCATCCATTTCAACTTTTGCACCAGGCTCCAGTGAGGTGCACATGTAGGACTTACACTAGGCCTCAGCAAAACTGGCCTGGACAATCTTCATGTCCTAACTTGACTCATCCTAA
>NW_022196895.1:54557328-54557493 GCF_008632895.1 Mastomys coucha
GCCCTAGCTATCCTGGAACTCACTCTGTAGACCAGGCTTGCCTCAAACTCAGAAATTCTCCTACCTCTGCCTCCCAAGTTCTTGGATTAAAGGTGTCCACCACCAATGCCCGGCTCTATCAGTTTTATTTTTTTTAAAGAACTGACTCTTCATCAATTCTTTTCA
>NW_022196895.1:54557567-54557815 GCF_008632895.1 Mastomys coucha
ATCATTAAGTTGTTTATTTGTGATTACATCAATTTTGCTTTACAGGCACTAAGAGCTATAAATTCATCACTTAGATTTGCCTTTGTTATATCCCATATGTTTCTAATTTTGTGTTCACCTTTTCATTTAATTCTAGGAACATTTAAATGTGTTTATTGATTTCCTCATTATCTAGTCATCATTCAATAGTGTGTTGCTCTGTTTCATGAATTTGAATATTTTTTGTCATCTCTTCTGCACTCCCCATC
>NW_022196895.1:54557899-54558180 GCF_008632895.1 Mastomys coucha
TGGAAATAAAACTGGTAAAATCAATCTCTACTTCATAATAAAGATATGAACACAAAGATATTTAACTCTTAGTTCTGAGTTAATAATCATTCTACAAAACTGCCTTCCTCTCTTGCCACGCCCACTCATCTACTCCAGTTATGTCTGCAATATCAGGGGTAAAAGCCTGACTAAGGACAAGAGGCTTTATGACTTCAAAGGGAGTTTGTGTCTCCTGGGTATTCAGTCATTCGTTGGCATCTCCTAACTCAGATGTGTTCCAGATTAGTCTTTCCAATCGT
>NW_022196895.1:54558190-54558411 GCF_008632895.1 Mastomys coucha
TCTTATTCAGGCATAAAGGTACCCCAAGAAATGATTTGTAAATGGCTAAAGCTAACGATTGTGTGTTGTTTCCTGGCTAGCACAGTGTTCCAATATATCCTAATTTATTACCTAGCTGTCCTTAGCTTGGAATTCCTCACAAGGAAGCTGCCATATCAGATAGGATGTCCTCAGAGTTAGCAACAGAGGTCAGGTACCATTGCTTACTGTTATCATAGTTA
>NW_022196895.1:54558436-54558577 GCF_008632895.1 Mastomys coucha
AAATGTTTTACATACCAGAGAGTAATTGAAGGGCTCCCCTCACTTAAGGGCATTAGCAAGAACTGTTAGATCAGAACTTCCTGGTGCTTGCCTTCAGCAGACCCAAAGAATTAGCATGGGAATACCAAAATAGCCCCAGTG
>NW_022196895.1:54560077-54560249 GCF_008632895.1 Mastomys coucha
TGAATAAAGAACTCACAAATAAAAATCAAATGTATCTTTCTCAAAAGTTACTTAGAGAAAAGAAATGTATTTCAGGATTCTATTTCTTCATATATTTTTTTCCCATTAAGAAAGTAGACATGGTTTTAGGAAGCAGTAGTCTAACATTTCAAGGATCCATTGGGCATCTAGG
>NW_022196895.1:54560305-54560539 GCF_008632895.1 Mastomys coucha
TTAAAAGTGGGAGGCAGGATTGCTCAGCTTCTACTGCCTTCATATGCCAAAGGTGAAACTGGTTCTGTACTTCTACCATGTAGATTCTGAGTAGTAGCAATAGTAGTAGTAGTAGTAGTAGTAGTAGTAGTAGTAGTAGTAGTAGTTGCTGTTGGCTGTGAGCACCCTCATTTGTATTTTATCAGTCTCTGGCAGAACCGATTCTGAGTATTGAACTCACATTGCTAGGCTTGT
>NW_022196895.1:54560549-54560676 GCF_008632895.1 Mastomys coucha
CCCTTTGCCTTTTCCTAAGGATTTACTGCCAATTTCTATTGCTGTTTAGAGTTCGGGGCTTTTTCTCGGCCCCAACCCATTCTTCTAGGGCCCATATTCTCAATGTGAGACATGCCATAGCTGATAA
>NW_022196895.1:54560686-54560823 GCF_008632895.1 Mastomys coucha
GCTGACTCTCAGAAGTAGAACAGCAGCTCTGACTTATCTTTTGAACATCTGAGCCACACTTCTCCATCCAACATGGTATGCACTCACTGATAAGTGGTTATTAGCCCAGAAGTTTGGAATACAGGAAGAACAACCCA
>NW_022196895.1:54560834-54561048 GCF_008632895.1 Mastomys coucha
GCTTCCCCGCTTTGTTCATTTGCACACTAAGTTGTTTGTTAAACCAGTGTATTCTCCTATGGTCTTGTCCATCTGGTTGATATGATATATCCTACTGTTGGTGTTTCAAGTCTTCCGGAGACTTGCCTCCCAATGATCCTCCTTATGTTTTCTGTTGGTTTCCAGCTATCTTGCAAATAATTTTCTTCTTTCATTACTGACTGTGTCCACAAGT
>NW_022196895.1:54561915-54586700 GCF_008632895.1 Mastomys coucha
ACCCCCATCACTCTTTGCATGCAGGTGGTCTCAGGATGCAGAGGACCTGGGGAGCAGGGTCTCAGGCAACTAATGAGTATGACAGGTATAAACAACCCATGAAACTGTGTTGGAGGACAGCTTATTTATTGAAATAGGAGGGTTAGATTATATAGCACCAGTCACAGGGAGGGGGGAAGAAGGACAATGGAGGGGGTGCTGCAGCTGGGTTAGGAGCCTTCCAAGATATCAGCCAGATTAACAGACTGCCAGTCACATGATTTCTGAGAATGCAGAGAACTGGCAGCAAAACAGAAGCCTACCTAGCTTTATCATGATGTGACTTTGTCTCTGTGGAGATGAGTAGGCCCGAGTCTGATTTGGGAAGGGAGTGGACCCACTCCTGCCATGATCTCTGAAAGCTGTCAGGGGTATGGACAGTGATCTACTCTGCTCATTTTGTTTGGAAAACCTCTTACTGATTTTGGCAATATGTTCTAATCTTCTGACTCCTTCTTACTCTCTGGCTCATTCTGTCTTTACCTGTGTCTAGCTTGTTCTTTCTGTAACCTGTCTCTGTAAAACTGTACTGGTAAAATGGCCATACACTCACACCACCTACCACCTACCACACACAATACCACCATTTTTTTCTCTCTTTCTGCTCTTAAGTAACCTCTTTTCCTCTGCTGTTCTTACATGAGTAGGGCATATCCTATCTCTGACTCATTCTGTTGAATCTTTCTCTGATTTGTCACTTTGTCTGCCCCTCAATTAGGTGTCACTTTCAAACATGGCTTCTTTCTCCTGCAAGCTTATCTTACCTTCATTGTTGGGGATTAAAAATGTGTACTTGGAGCATGTCTATATTCCAGCCAGAGCATAATGTAATCCAGAGCGTGTCTACATTTCAGCTGGTTCATATCTTTGGATGTGCTCTCTTGCCAGAGCAGCCATGTTGCTGGATTAAATTTTTTTCTACCCAGACTACATTCTCCCCCTGTTCCACCTGTCATACCCTGGACAGATGGTAAGGTGTAACTATGTATCTGTAGACTAAACAATAAGGTAATTCAAATTATAGAAATATTGAGGTTAAGTAATGCTTTTTTTTTTTTAAACATAGGTTTCAGTTCTTCACTTTTAGCTGTGATTTGGCATTTTACTAGAACATTCTGTAAATGTACACATGTATGCTTTGTGTAGTATATAAACCAGTTTAACATAATTACATCCTCAATTATTATTTCCTCAGAGTTGAAAAGATTTAAAAATTGTCTTAATATGCTTTTTGATATATAGATGCATTATTGTTGCCCACCCTAGTCTCCAGTGGCCCATGCTCATCAGCATTCTGTCTCTTTCCTCTACCTGACATCTGGTGAACATCATTCTCTCAACTTCTTTGAGATCAAAATTTTAGACTCCCACATTTGAATGGCACGATGTGACTCCAATTCCCAATGATCAGCTCCTCCCAAAGAGGCTTTGCCTCCTAAAGGATCTATAACTATCACAGCCAGGGCCAATATCCGGGGACAAGTGGTTCAAACACATGAGCCTATGTGGGAGACATTTCACATTCAAATCATGATGCCTTCGATTGAGAACTGCACTGCATATTATTCTACAACTGCTAAGCCAACTTACATTTCCACCAATAGTTTATAAGTTTTCTCCATAGCCATACCATCACTTAAATAAGACTCTTAAATGTGTGGAAGAGATGAAAAAATGTAGAGAGATTTAAAATGTTAGTCATAAAAGTTTGTAGAATTCTTTGAAAGCAGCACTTAGAAAGTAATATATAGCATGTGAAACATAAGAAAAAAATCTAAAACCAATAATATACTCATTTGACTTAAAAAAATTAAATATAAAATAGAAAAAAGGTAAACCTGAAGTAAGTTGAAGCAGAACAATAAAAAATCAGAATAGAAGTCAAATGCTATTATTACAATTTGGTATCAATTTGAAAAACATAAAATCAGGTCTGTATTGCACTTATTAAAAGTTTAATTCTAATTTTATTTTATGAAGAAGATAGTTCTTTAATGTTTACCTTAGATTCTAAATTAATTAAAAATTGAATTCTGTCAATAAATGTTTATTAATTTTTTGGCCTCCAAGCCTACCATAGAAGGCAAAGCAGCTCTAAGGCCACATTAAAATTGATATTTCTTAAATTTAGATTTAATTTTCTTGATCGCTATGCTTCTATATGTCATTATTCTTATAAAAATTATTTGTGACCCATAATCTCTGTTTATAAATATATGTATCATAGAAATCAATTGAGTTCTGGATTTTCCAGTGCCAACATTTGGATATCAGTATAGATACTGGAAGTATAAGCTGCAGTTAGTTATATGCACTGTCTAGCACACAGCATCCTGCTACATCGTATTTTCTTTAGGGATCATGTTAAAAATGCTTTCTAGTTGCTGACCAATGCTGTGCATTGCCCAGTGTATATGCAGCTGTATATTGTTAAGTACAACACACAGGACAGGTTTTCTGTTTGTTTTCTTTTCTTTTTGAAGAAAAAATAATTCTTAATTTAAATTAATTATTATATTTATTTACATTATCGGGCAGTTTTTTTTTCTTAAATGTATCTGAATATGAGCAAGCCAGGATGGCATCTCTTGTAAAAATCTACTGCTAATTCCCTAGCAAAACTGACCCCGCTGTTTGTGCTGTGATGTTTGGATGCTCTGGTACCCAAAGATTAGAACGCTTCTACAGGAAACCCCCAAATTACCTTGTTACTGATGTTTCTCAGCATTAGGGCATTTGTGACACAGGTAAAAGAGAGATCGCTTGTGTGTGTGTGTGTGTGTGTGTGTGTGTGTGTGTGTGTGTGTGTGCCTGTGCACACATGCTTTGATTAGGCATTGCAGTCAAATTTTGTTCACGTTGCAGGAAGTAGTATAACTAAGAAAATGGGGAAATCAGAGACGCCTTCCTGTTTGTAGGTCCTTCATTAAGTTAATGGCAATCCCAGTCACCAGAGACCAAATGAACAGTTCTTCTGGGAATGATGGGAAGATATCACATGTCAGATATGAAAAAGACTGTGGAAAGGTGTTAGAAAAGGGAAGTCACGAATGACAAAAGTGCTTCACAGAGTTGTGCATTTTCTAAGTAGTTGTACTGTATTTATATTCAGTTTTCCAGTGGGGAATGATGTTTGTGATCTTTTTCACTCCTAAGACTTATTTTCAGATTAGGATGATTAGATTACCCAGAATTTTAATTATCAAATGTAAATGTCTATTTACTTCACATTTTTTTCTTTTGTGTTAGTATATAATAGATAACATGGTGATTTCTTTGCTGTTGTTTCTTTTGTTTAATTTATCATTTGATAATTTTTTATATGATACAATCTGTTTTGATCAGATGCACCCCCAACTCCTCCAGGATCTCCCAATGTTCCCTTTCTAACTTCATCTCTTCCTCTTCCTTTTCCTCCTCTTCCTCCTCCTCCTCTCTCTCCTCTTCCTCCTCTTCCTCCTCTCCCTCCTTTTCTTCTTCTTCTTCTTCACAATCTACTAATTCAAACACTATTACTACCCAAGTGCATATGGTGTGAAGCCTGGATGGGAAATCTACCTTGTCTTAGGTTAGGCTTATTATTGCTATGAAGAACATCATGACCACTTGACTCAGCAATTTGTAGAGGAAAGAGTTTATTTGGCTTAATCTTTCACATCATCATTGAAGGAAAGCAGGGCAGGAACCTAGAGGCAGGAGCTCGTGCAGAGTCTGTAAGGGAGTGCTGCCTATTACTTTGCTTCTCATCTTTTGCTCAGCCTGCTTTCTAATAGAAGCCAGGACCACCATCCCAGAGGTGTCATCACACACAGTGTACTTCACTTTCTACCATCAATCACTAATTAAGAAAATGACCTATAGGCTTACCTACAGCCTGGTCTTAAAGGAAGCATTTTCTCAGTTGAAGTCCCCTCCCCTCAGATGACTATAGCTTATGTCAAGATGATGTAAAACTAGCATTTTGTTACAGGGCCTGAACAACTTGCCATGGATCAAAGATGGGTTTGTTTGAACAACGCATCCGGTAATTCTGACTTAGACACTGTTTGTCTTCAGTCAGTACTTGGCCAGCTTAAATAACTTTCACTTGTTGGATTTCTGTTGCTATAGAACAACCGAATCTGGGTACCTTTATCAAAGTAAAAAAGTTCACTTAGTTCATGCTTCTGGAGTCTGGAATTCTATACTCGGTAGGGGCTGCATAGTAAGACTTCCTTTGCTGTGTCATACAATGGTGGAAGTAGAAGGGTGGGTAGCCATGTATGAAAGAGACCAGATTTGAGGGGAAGCCTTACTTTCTAAGAGGTAACTCTACTGGCAACTAATTCCGTCCTTCAAAAATTTATTCAATGATGACTTCTTAAAGCTCTTACCATCCAACTCTGCTAGAACAATAACCAATTTCAACATGAGGTCCAAAGGAGACAAAGCATAGCACCGGTGTATTTATCTCATTAGTTAGAATTTCCGAAGGAGCTGTCTGATCCAGTCCCACGTACAAATGTACCACTTCGAGTGTACCAGCTAAGTTTACCCATGAATAAATGAGGCATGACAGGATAGCCATGAACTTTAATACCTACACACTCAACAGTAAGCAAGGCAAAAGCTAAGTTGTGAGGAATAGAGTTGGAACCTGTCTTGTACCCTCACATATGTGGAGGAAAACTGAAGGCTGACTCTACTTCACATTGCAAGAACATACGGTGCTTCTCTTATTTTATATATTACACCAGACTGAAAGAAGCATCAGGTGGAAATGAGAGATCATTCCGTTGTTTTCCAGAATCTAGTCTTGTTGAAACCATGTAAATTCTGGTGACTTCTAAATCATGCCTGCTATTTTTTCTTTAATTTTGTTTTTACTTTAATTTCCATTTTATGCATATGGATGTTTAGCCTAAATCGGCCCGTGCATCGTATGTGTGTAGTGCCTGCAGAGTCCAGAAGGAGGTGTTGGATCCCGTGAGACTCCAGACAGTTATAGACAGTTGTGAGCTGCCATGTGGGTATTGAGAATTGAACTCAAGGCCACTGGAAGAGTAGCCAGAATTAACCACTGAGCCATCTCTCCAGCCCCTATGCCTGCTATTTGTATTTTCATACTAACAGGAACAAAATAAAAGCTCTGTGAAAGACTTTGAAACAATTTCCAACTAAGTTTTATAGATCATCAAGTTTATTCAAAATCTTCATTTAAAGTAGTAATTATAAAATTGAGGACAATATTGTAATGATTTCTAAAAATTTTTATTGTTTTTTGTTGTTGTCTTGGATTGATTAATTGATTGATTGATTTTACTTTTGCTTGTGGCCTACTTTTAGCAGCCCCTTAAGACTGTCTGGCACCATGAAGTGGTGTTTAAAGTGGTACGTGTCTGTGAATGAGAATCAGGCTTTATAAGTTCTTGAATTACACTTTGCCTCTGAAGGTCAGTAGGTCATGTAGAGAAGGAAAGAGGAACTGTCTCTCAGTCCGCTGGAAGTTACATGGAATGAAAATAGCAGAAATCAACTTGACAGGTGAATTTTAGCTGTTGATAGAGGCATGAGTTTTTCCCTTCATTAATTTTGAAGGTAGCTAGAATAGAGAGTTATAAAGGAAATCCAAACCAAAATGTGGAGCTATGCTTGCTTCATATTAAAACTAAGTGGCATGCTTCATGCTGACTGATGGCCTACTTTTTCCCCTATTGGTTATTTTATTTGTTTACATTTCTAATGTTGTCCCCCTTCCCAGTTTCCCCTGAGTAAGCCCCCGATTCCATCCCCCTTCCCTCTTGCCTCAGGAAATTGAATGGAGATGTGTAACCGTGGGGGATGGGGAACTAGGGGTAACCACTAGAAAGTCCCAGATGCCAGGGAAGCAAGAGGCTCCCAGGAACCAACGGGGATGACACTAGCCAAAATACCCAACACAGGGGAGATAGAACCTTTAGAGACTACATCCAGTGGCTAGGCATGGCCCTCAGTTGACGGATGGGGCCACCAACCCATCTCAAAAATTTTAACCCAGAATTGTTCCTGTCTAAAGAAAATACAGAGTGGGGCAGACACTGAAGGAAAGGCCATCCAGAGACTGCCCCACCTAGGGATCCATCCCATCTGCAGATACCAAACTCTGATGGTTTATTTTTAAGGGATATAGTAAAACCAACCTCTTAGGATATATATGTACACATATATACATATATACACATATATACATATATACACATATACATATATACATATATATACATATATGTATGTACATGTATTATATGTGTGTGTATATATAATAATTAAAATAGCTCTTTGATTTGTGTTTCAAATTTATTTTCTAATAAATTAAAGGGCTGTGTTTATATTGTAATACTATCTTTTATAAGACACAAATGCTTAACTATCATAGAGATGAAATGATATCTGCAGAAATCCCTCAATTTCTTATATATGGTCTACTACAAAAATGAAAGAATTATTTCTTTTACATTGTGATTTTTGACCACCTATTAAAAATTCATATAAAGCTAGTGATATCTAATATATAGAGTACCCTGACTCTCAACATTGAAAGAAAAGTAAAAGTAATTTACTAATAAGGCCACACACACACACACACACACACACACACACACACACACATATATAGTATATTTAGCCTACATGTATATCTGTACATCATGTGTGTGTGGTACCTGCATGTTTATATGTGAATGTATAACTGTAGCAGAGAGACCAAAATCACACACACACACACACACACACACACACACACACACACACATTGTTGGGTAAAGGAAAACTACACTTTCTACCTTTTGCTTAGGAAGAACTGTGAGGGAACACATTGACCAGGTATTTGATATGCTGAAAACAGAAGAAAAATGAGCTTTGAAAATGCTTAACATTTGTGGTATGCCTAAAGAGAATCTAATAGAAGTAGATGATTCTATAGAATACAATGAGTGTGTGTGCATGTGTGTGTGTTTGTGCACACATGTGTGTCTCATTCAAATGTTTGTCGAGGTCAAAGGTAGATGTCAGTTGTCTTGTTCATTATTGTACACCTTATTTTTTCCATCCACAGACTTTGAATGTATATAGAAGAAAGGTATATTTCTTTTTAATTTTTTGGTTGATATTTTAACATAATTGTATCATTTTCTCTTTCCTATTCCTTCCTCCAAATCCTCCCTGTATCCTACTTTGCTCTCTTTTAAATTTGCAGTACTTAAAAAAAAAAAAATCTCCCATTTACCTCTTCATTAAAATATGATTTCCTGTGACAAAGCTGTGCAATTGCTGAAGGTTCTCCTTCTTCAGCCTTTTATTTACTTCAGGCAAGTGACACACAGCTATGTTAAAAATATATGAAAAATATATAAATTATATATAAAAATATAATATTCTAGTTTGAAATGATTTCCGCTGTTTTGTTTTAAATAGATTTTCCTTATTCACTTGTTAAATTCTCTCATTTATCAATAAAAGATTTATATTGGATAACAGATTATTTGCCGATGGGAAAAAGATTTTGATTAAGTTACTTTATTATTTATAATTCTCTAATAATTCTCTAATAATTGAGCTGTTTCTCTTTCCTAGTTGCTGCCTCCTCCTCCTCTCTCCTGTCCCCTCCTCCCTGTTCTCCCCTCCTCTGACTCCCCCTCCTCCATAGATCTCCTCCTCTCTCCTGTCCCCTCTTCCCTGTTCTCCCCTCCTCTGACTCCCCCTCCTCCATAGATCTCCTCCTCTGCCTTTTCCCCATCTCTTTCTTTCATTATCTCCTCTCCCTTGTTTCCTTCTTGTTCTCTCTCCCATCCTTCCTCCTTCCTCCCCCTCACTCTTCACTAATCAAACATTTATCTCTCTATAAAATATATGACCTGGAACTTAATATTAATTTATGTGGGATCTATTTAATATATGTACTTACTTAACCAATATAAGGATACACACCTTATTTATATATGTAAAATATGTAGTCTAATTAATTAAAGGATAATTGATCCCTGATTAATGGCATTATGAGAAATAATATATGCTATGTATCAGTGAAGACATTCAGATCTTTATAAGCTCACAAAATGTAATTACAATTCCATGTGGCATGAGCAGAGGTGCCATGTTCACATCTGCCAGATGCATTTGACCACATCAATCTTTTATACAGGGTATTTAAAACATTCTAAAGATAAGGCTTTCTTTATATGTCATTAGAGTACCATTCATGTATGTTTATATTTTGAGTGCATACATTTAACAATTCCATGCAGTGATTTCCAATTTTAACTAAATTTATTTGCATATTTCTGTTAAGACTCCTTTTCATGGCCTCAGTTCTTACTGCAGTCTTTCCCTTTGCTATGAGATGTTCTGGGCATAAGTTGAAAAATGCCCCTTTTATTCTACCTAGTGTTACACATCCAGTGTCAATTATAATGAAGTGTACTATTGAAGTTGTAAGATGTTTTGAGGACTCTAAGTCATTCAAGACTTCAAACACTATTTGAATGGAGGTATGGCATCAACCCAAAATAACCAAGAATATATGCTTGTCAGTAGCATGAACTAATGAATGCACTGAAGCCATTATTTCATGGTAGGATCACATTCATTGCCCATCACTAAGGCTCTCCATCCATTCCTGGTACTTAGTGATGACATTCTATATTTCCCCTTATCATGTGCTAAGCTTTTGGTGTAGAGAGTTTAATGAAACGGTTAGGAAAGCAAGCCCAATTTCTACCAAAAAGTGAAATACAGTTATTAGCAAAGCCACAGATGTGTCAAAGGTGAGAAACGGCTACTCTTCTGAAGCAGTTAATGCATGGCTTCTTTCTGTAAACATTAAAATGTCACATTCTATTTAACGTCCCTTCTTTGCCCTATGAAGCAAAAGTAATGGTGAGCTGAAAGAAGAGAGCAAAACAGCAGAGCACGTAGAGTTCTACTCCCACCAGAACAGTGTTTCATCAAGGCTGTATTCTGTATTCTTTAATTTGCTACCAACCCTAGATTTGTTTTCATTCTAAAAGAAACACTTCACAAAAAACCATAAATTGCTTCCCTACAAAAGAAAATAACCTTTGTACTATAGTGTCATGTGACATTGACTTGCCGAGGGACCATGAATACCCCCTCTCTCACATTCTTCCAACCACCACTGCTAGCTTCATGCACTCACTAGTTTCCAAGCTTCACACCGACCTTCTTTCCTACACTCTCAGATGATTGGCTCATGGCTCTGATGAGCCCAGCCTTTTACAACTCCCTGTATTCAGTGCCATATGAATTTCTAGATCCTTGCCATAACAAAATGTTGTCTGGTTCACTAAAATCTAAGTTTATGTTCGATGGTTTGCTTTTGAGCAATGGAAAGAAGTAGGCCTGCAATGTCTTTCTAGCTATCTCCTAATACTCTATATTTTGGGGTGTGTCTTTTTAGTGTAAAAGTCATAATATAAAAGTTTTATATAGTATAAAAGTCTATACTAAAGTCTTACAGTGAATATGTGCTGGAAACTTAGATATCAGTAAGTTTAACTGGTTTCGTTTAATGTTAAAATGCTTAAAGATTTAAAAATAAGATTTAAAAATAACAAGTATGGTATGTCAATATATAGGCTCTTTAAATGATTTTTTTTTAGTTTTCAAAAATACAAATAGAAACACACAAACATTCTGAGATTGAAAAAATAAATATAAAATAAAAAACAAGAAATACTACAAAAATAAGATAAATGGTAAATTATTAAATACAGTGTGAACAGCCACACAGGGATGACTGCAAACTTAGGAGACCAATATTCTTTGAGGGAAATATGCAGTGGCCAAGCTGGTAGAAGGAGAAACTCTTGTATGCCTTACACTGGTTATAGTTTGTCCAAGACTGAGCCATACACAACCTCAAATTGAGCTTTAGCAAATCTCACATGTACAGGAAACTCTTTTAAAGGTCTTTCTGAATATAGAATATTTAAATAACATTGAGATATTAGTGAATATTTGAAAACCAAGGAATTCCAAGTAATAAAATCATCATTAATTTCATAAAATAACCAGCTATAAAGATTCCATGAAAATCCTGGTGTGTTTTTGATAACTAAGGAAGCACGGTCAAAGCTTTATCCCCAGAATATAAGAACCTTGCAAAATCATGAATTGTATTAGTACTGCTCACTGTGGTGGTTTGAGTAGGTCTGGCCCCCACAGACTCATGTGCTTGAATGCATGGCCCAGGGGCAGGGGCACTAGTAGGAGATGTGGCCTTGTGGAAATGAATGTGGTCTTGTGGGAGAAGTGTGTCACTGTGGGGATGGGCTTTGAGGTCTCCTATGCTCAAGCCACACCTAGTGTGACGCACAGTCTCCTACTGCTGCCTACAGATCAAGATGTAGGACTGTCAACTTCTCCAACACCATATCTGCCTGCATGCTTCCCACCGTGACAATAATGGATTAGACCTCTAAAACTGTAAGCCAGCCCCAAATTAAATATTTTTCTTTATAAGAGTTGCCATGGTCATGTTGTCTCTTGTCAGCAATAAAACCCTAACTAGGGCACTTAGCATGCCAAACGAGTGCTTGGTGCTGTAGTTCACTTTCATGTGCTTACTCTGACATAATATATGTCATATTATTTGGGGGATCCAAGAGCCATCTGTTTATTGTTCTGTCATTTGGCTTAGAAGTTGCACCTATTGCTTTTCTAATGTTAAACAATCCATCATTTTCCTCTAGAACACAACAATTTTGTTTTAATTCCTTTTAAATATATTATAGGATTCAATGTTACTGTTTTGTGTGTAATATTTTCATTTATGTCTTAATAAGTTACTCTGACATTTAAAATAAGCTGTTTTAATTTCTGATAGATTCATATATTTCATATTGCTCATACCTACTCATCCACCCACCCTCTTCTTCCTAATGTCCTTCCCTAATTCATAGCCTCTTTCCTAAAATGTTATTAGTAACTTGATGACTTCTCTCATCATCTGTTAACTGCCAACAGCTCCTCCCCTAAGGGGTTGTGTCCCAGGGCCTCTCCCACAATCACTTTGGAACTTTTAATTGCTTGGTCTTGGGCAGACAACCTCAGTGCTGGGAACTGATGCATCAACAGCCAGGTCATGTCCAAAAGTTAGCACTTTACACTTCTGATACTCCGTGTTACCTGTCCATCTTGGGTGTCAAAAGCATGAATGGCAGCATCATTCATTTTTCTGTTCCTTACTCTCTGCAGACTACATTCTATTCTTTGGATTGTTCATTCTTTGAATGGGTGTAGGAATGCATCACCAAACTTGTTTCCCTCCAGGTTTTTTTGAGGGCAGTAGAGAGAAAATCATATAGATGTTAAATTAATTTGCAAACTGTTGAGGAATGTTTCTTTTCTATTTACACCCAGCCAATGAACAGAAGCTGCTGACCCCTGTGGTTGAATTAGGGAAAGCTGGAAGAAGCTGAGAAGGAGGGCTACCCTGTAGGAGGACCAGCAGTCTCAACTAACCTGGATCCCTGAGATTTCTCCGACACCGAGCCACCAACTAGGCTGCATACACATATACAGCAGAGGACTGCTGTGTCTGGGCTCAGTCAGAGAAGATGCACCTAACCCTCAAGAGAATGGAGGCTCCCGGATGTGGGAAGGCCTGGTGGGGTGGGGATGGGAGATGGGGGCATCCTTGTGGAGAAAGGAGAAGTGGGGGAAGGAGGTATAGGATGTGGAATAGTCAGATGGTGGACTGGGAGGGGGATACAGTCTGGGCTGTAAAAAAAAGATTAAATAAATTTTAAAAAGATAAGTTTTATAAATATATGATTCTAACATATAATTAAAATTTGAATTTATTGGTATTTTATTCCTTTCAGTGTATTAATATAGCTACTACTACTTGAAATATCCATTAACTTTTAATAAATAATATTTTAATCTTCTTAGGAAACACTTTTGTCATCCATAATTATATAATATATGATAGTAGCATATATATATATACACATATATACATAAATATGGCTCCTTATATTTCATTTTCTCAGTAAGAGTAGAGAATTTCTCAACATATTTAAAAGGTATATCACTTTTAAAATAGGAAATAATGAATATAATGGTATTTGTTGCAGAACACAAGGTCATTAAGATTTGAGGTACTTGAATATAATAACAGAAGGTATTGTTAACGCCCTCTCACTCTGGGTGTGTCGCAGGAGCATTTGTAAGTGAAATGAGATTTGAACCTCAGCCAGGTAGGGCTTTGCCACTACCATGAGTCTGAGGCATTGGGGTCTTTGACGTGACCATTCTCTTGTCATTAGCACACATTCATCTCAGGCCTCACTCCCTCCCTACCTCACAGAACACCCATCCACACATATCAGGATCACTTGCTTCATGAACGATGGTATAATAATTTTTGTCTCATACTGACAAAGCTTTACCTCTCTTCCCCGAAAAACTTGGTCTTCCTCTTTTGAATCATTTTTGTCATATGAATACACCATATCCAGAGTTTTCCTTCCAAGAAGGGCAATTGGCAAGGTTTGGAGACACTTTTGGTTATCACATTGAGGGGAGGACGAATGTTGCTCCTTTCTAATTAGTAAGTTTATCAATGCTACTAACTACTTACATTACACAGGGAGCTCCCATAACAAGTTACCCACCTGAAGGTAACAGTAATGCCAAGATTTATCCTTAGAAATCTGGTTATCATATAGCAGCCAAAGTGGTCTCATAAAACTGTGATCTCCCATGCATTAAAAACCTTCCAGTAATCTCTCATGTCATTCAGAGTAAAAGCCCAAGACCTCAGAGGAGTGCTTAGATTTTTTTTTTTATATCATTTAGGTTCACTCTTTGCCTTCCCTTCTTTACTCCATTGCAACCACAGTAACCTCCTGTGCTTCAAATAAGCCAATCATGCTATCCCAATAGGATGTATTCTTGGTGTTCATTCGTCCTGTCTCTTCCTCTCTGCCCAAAGCAGTCTGTCTAACTTCTAGGTCTGTGAAACGGTCCTGATTAAATTGTGATGCACTCATTTCTTACGTGGTTCTGTTGTTTACATTGTGTTGTGTTTATTTCTTACTTTCCTTATCCCTTGAGTTGAACCAATTCTGTCTCTTCCCATGTCAGTCATCATCCAACAACCCATATGCTTTACGATTTCCTTTCAACTGTAGTCTATTCTCCACCATTTACAACTTACCCCATGAAGACAATGCATTCATTCTTTCAGAGCTTTGATATATCCTTCAGGCATATTAGAGTCAATAGAGAGTAGGAACTTAATAAATGCACACTCATGAAAGGATGGATGATCTAATGATTAATATCGCCTTAGCTGTTTTTTGTCATGTGTTTATTAGTGCAGCATATGTTTGAGGATATCCATCCTGTCACCTCTGTGTTTAGTCATACACAGTTTGCATCCTGCTGTTTGGATGATTTTTTTTTTTCTTTAGCTCACAGATTTTTGATTTTGTTTCAATAGTAGTACTTTTCCAAAGAAATTCCAGGGTAGACTTTTCTTTCCATTTTATTATAGGCTTAACTTTGTTCAGTGATGTAGCTCTTTTATTCCTGCAGTCTGATACAAGGAGCATAAAGTCCCTCTTCATCTAGGACCATCCAGACCCTTTTGTTGTGTTTGTGTCTTCTTGTCATGGTTACCAGGAGCACAACAAGTTTTATGCATTTATTGCTCCGTTTGTTCACTAGACTGTGGAAGGGTATTCAAGAAACTGAGGTCATAAACACTTAGGCATTTATACTCTGCTAGTCTTCCTGATTCAAGAACCATGACCTGCCCTTGGTTTACTTGATAGGGAAAAAAAGATGTGTCATCTAATTATATCTCAAAACAGTTACTTTATCCTTTTATGGTTACTTTACCTATAGATGAGTGAACAGGCTCGATTAAGAACAATTTTACATGTAAATATTTTAAGTTTTAGGATTGAGAAGATTTTTTTTTCTCATTCCTCAAAATGTATGGAGTAGCCTACAGAAAATGACTTATCTAATGATCTAGACTGTCTCTAGCACAACTCATCTGAAAACTGAAAAGTGTAGAAAGTTAAGTTTTACTGCCGTAACCACACCCTCCAATACTGACATAAGTGTGACACACAGCTTACCAGTTCCTTTATCTTGTCACACATGTGCCTGCTGCAGATGAACCTTCAAACAAACTGGTGGAACTGTTTACAAACCTAAATTTTAGGGGCTGCAGTTTAGGTTAGGGCAGCTTATCAATGAAACCTAAATTTCCTAAAATGAATATTTCATGTTTGATATGCATTATTTGGAAAATTATTCATTTTATAAATGCAAGTTAGAACTGATATGTATAATCTGAAAATAATTTAACCTACATTACTCGGGAACAATCCAGTATAGTATAATAGCTTTTATTCTGGACTACACATATTTGTATGCATGACTATTGGTAGTTTTTGATGTATTAAGGAAATAAAGATTTTTCTCTTAACTCACATGATTAAAGTATGCTGTGGTTGCTATCCTTCAGGGCATGACTTCCAGTCTTTTGTTTGTTTTCGACTTTATAAGAAGCATAATATTTTTCTATTGCTTGTTTGCTTTGGGGTAAAATTAAAAATGTATTAGGATCTAAGTATAAGAAGCTGAAACAAATTTTCAAAACTGTATTTTCCTGATTATGAGGCATCTAGAAGGTGGCCTTCCCTGGTTTTGATATCTCTTGTCTTTTTGGAGCATAGTTATCTAGGAACAGGAATTAAAAAACTTCAGTTGCCAGTGGTAATACATGAACTTCATAGAGAAATGTTACACATTGTTTTCAATGGCTAGCTCTCTAGAGTTCATAAAATGTGTTTGCTAATTAAAACCATCAAGTATTTAGAACTTTAATTTTGCCATTCAAATCCTTAACATTTTGCCCTTTTTCTCAAGTGGATAACACAATGTTCATTGGAATTTTCCTTGATGACATTGGTTGCTTAATTAATAATTAAGCCTTTCAATTTCGGAACTATAGTTTCAACTTTCAAAAATTACATCACAGAGCAGAACTAATAATCTTGCAAAGACCACTACTTTCTAAATATTGGGCAAAGCCATGAGTGTTATTTGTCCTTATAAGTTTCTAAAACAGGTCTGCATCTTTGGCACGGGTTGCTTTTAGCAGTGGGTTGCATTATTGGTTAAGTGATAAACTGTTTGCTCTGCCTTCCCTCTCATTGTCCTCTTGATCTCTTGCTCCCCCTCTCTCCTCATTCCCTTTCTCCCTCTCTCCACATGGTCATGGCTGGCCTCTACTTCTCTACTCTCTCCCTCTTTCTGCCTTTCTCTGCCCCTATTTCCCTCTTAACTCCCCTCCCCATGCCCTGAATAAACTCTATTCTATACTAAAAAATAAAATAAATAAATAAAAAATTAAAAAGTGGGAAACTGTTCTAAAATGCTTCATAGCCTATGAGAAAGTGTGTTGTCTCAATTGTAGTCTATGAGGACAGGACATTGTTAGAAGGATGAAAGGAAGGAAAAGGAGGGTTGGGACAACAAAATCAGGCTCAGCAATATTTCTTCATACCAAAGTAACAAGTCCTGGAATCCTAGGCGCACTGGTGCATGGGAACCTTCATGATTTGTTGTTAAGATAATACAGATGATAGTTTTGAAATATAGGAAGGGATTTTATTTTTACTTATTTCTTGAATGTGGTCTTTCTCTTTTCAGTCACAGACATTCATGTCTTTAAATGTATTTTTGTTTTTATTGTAATAAAACAAACAGAGTTCATGTTTAAACTCTGATTTCCCCAATGATTTTTGATTCATAGCTACAATGTTTCCTGGAAAACCAACCTTGGTTGATAACAAAGAGATAGTTTTTAAAAATCAACTATATTTCTGTCAAAAATAACCTTGAGAGATATGAGTTTAAAAGTAAATCAGTACATAGTATAAACAGACCCTCTTTCAGTTATAAGTCTGCTTCCAAGAAGAAAAATATAAGGAGTCTGAAAAAAATGAGAGGGCTAGAGAGAGCAGAGGAGAGGAGATAAAGCCTGGACTATCTAAGGTGTTCCACTGGAACATCTAATTCAAGCCACAGTCAGGAAGTGTCCAGGATCACCTGTGATCATGCAGGCTCTGCTCATGGAAAAGCCATCTGAGTCCAGTCCCCTTCCTCACATCTTACAAGTACTACTCTAGACATAGGAAATCTCCCTTGTCCACCGTGAAGACAGTAGTGCCCAAAATTCCATAAAGTAACTAAGGTTTGGATCACAATAGGATGTCACTGGTTATAATTTAGGATCCACAATCTTCATCATGCTGCCTATTGGCCAGTCCCAAAGACAGGCTCTAAGACCCACATATCGGAGATACCAGATCCTGATGCACTAGAGTTGGATGTGTCAGACCATGTGTAGAGGCCACCAGGGACATACCATGAGATTCAGGAGATAAAAACACAAAGGGCAGAGAGCATAACATCTGCTCTAAAATTCTTTCTTTAATTTTCTTGCCCTTTAAAAGAGGACCAACATCCATTTTTTTTTTCTGTTTGTTTGTTGAGATGGGGCATCTTTGTGTGGTCCAGGCTATCCTGGCTGACACTCTGTAGATCAAGCTGGCTTTGAACTCAGAGATCCACTTGCTTCTGTCTTCCAGGTTCTGGGAATAAAGGCCTGTGCCACCACATCTGGCTCCAATAATGATTTTTAACTCTAAGGAAAAGAAAGGTAAGTCTGTTGGAAGGGGGAGAAAAAGATCCAGGTAAGGAGTTCAGATTCAAAGAGATAATATAAATCCATCGAGTGACATTTAATGGTGACATAGTGGATACTGAAGACATGGCTCATCAGATACGGATGTTGGCTGCTCTTCCAAAGAACATGAGTTTGATTTCTTGCTCCTGTGTTTACAGCTGCCCATGACTGTGGCTCTGGGGGTCTGGATGCCCTCTTCTGGTTTCTTCAAGCACGCACATACTTGGGGAGCACACATATATAATAAAAATGAGTCTTTGAAAGTCAAAGTGGTGAAATTTTAATAGCTGTTATTTAAGAATATGTGCGTGGACAGTGCCTTTGTAGACGGGGTCATTGCTAAAGTTGCTTCAGATTGCTCTTTCAATGCTGTATCAGGGGTGACTCATCCGTTCTGTTTATATCCCTGAATCATTTACAAGGCAGCACACCCATGCCTCCTAGGCCAACTAACTTCTGAAGATGAGTATTTAAGACATGGAGTTTCTTTGCTGTGAGCAGCCTTTTGTGAGCTTTAGCTAGGCCAGCAACAGTCACATCCCTTCATGCAGACAGCATTTTGGCAACTTCTATGCAAGGGACTTCTTTGCCACAGCTGCTGTGTCTGAGTGTACTTGCATCAGCTGCTGTCTCTCCCTCAGAGACACAAATTTTCCTAATAAAAGCACCCAAGACAGTTTCATGGCCACTGGGTCGTCAAGACTTCAACCTGATAGCTGAACTTTTTACCCAGTTTAGAAGCTGTTAAGGAGTGCCTAGTGTGTTCTCTCAGTCTTTCCATCAGAAAACAAAACAACACTCGTTAAAGGACATACTTTGTGTGTGTGTGTGTGTGTGTTTTATGGGTTTCTTTGTGTATGTTCCTTTCTTTTTCTGGAAAGAAAGACAAGCAAGTTGAGTGGTTAGGAAGATGGGGAAAATCTGGAGGGAGTTGGGGGAGGGGAAAACATCATCAAAATAGATTGTATGAAAATTTTCTCAATAAATGTTTAAGATAAAAATATGTGAATGACACATTAAATAGAGTCGTGCAGGTAACTCATGCAAATATACATCCATACCGGGCAGGTATGTTAACTATAAACAGATAGTCTCTGTTAGCTCACACAATGCATGCATTTCTATACATACAAACAGCACATGACCTGAGGACATGAATGTTAGCACACCATGTGCACATTGCAACCAAGAAAGCTTGGAGTAACTTTTTTGGCTACACAGGGATAATTAATGTAAGATAACGCCTACCTTTTATTTTTACACTACTCAGAAAACAGACTGTCTTCCTCAGGAAATACTTTTGCCTCATGTTCACATATTTTTGAAGCTGACTCTAGGCAGGGGAGAAGGATTACCAAACTTATTTGGGCTGGATGACTAAGAGTCATCCTGGAGGGGAGGAGAAATCAGCGTCTCCAGGCCATGTGGATCCAGGAGCTGTCTCCAGGCCATGTGGATCCAGGAGCTCTATCCTGCATCCTACCTGTGGGCTGCAGGGAGCTCGGCTAGCTGCTCACCAACTTCTTCTTTCATTGGTGGACTTTTTCTAGAAGGAGAAAACTGATTTCTAGGATTTATCATTTGTTTCTCACCCAGACTGAGTAACTTTGACCTGTGAGTACTGCACAGGGACTCTTTGAGTAAAATGTCAGTTAAAGAGATTGGCAAGTCGAGGAAGTACATATGTCCAGAAGTGGTATTTTATGTTAAACTGTCAGAGTGTGGAAGGCAGCAGGAGAGAGAGTGGATTAAGAGATTATTGAATGATTTAAAGTGGCAGAAAAATCAGCATGGATTGTGGGAGAATATTACTTAACAAAGACACAAAGGCTGTTAAGGGAAAGGTTAGGTAAGACCCTCTTGTCCATATTTAAGACTTGATTTCCATTCAGTAGCGGTGAAGCTATATTAGCATTTCCAGCAGGAAAGGTCATTACATTTAGGGGCACAGTCGCTGCCCTGTGGATACAGGGTAGAACCAAGAAAAACATAGAAAGGAGAAAGATGGGGCAGAGGCTTTTGCATAGCCCAGGATGGCTCTGACCTCAACTTTCATTCTATAGTAGAGATTGAGAAAAGTGAATGGTTTCAAAATGTGTTTTAACAGTCAAATAAAATTCTATGAGGGAAATTAAAAAAGGAGAGCATAAAGTTGTGACTTGTCAGAAACATAGGGATAGGGTTTACTTAGGTGGAGAAAAAAGGAAAGAGAAAAGGTTTTAGAGAAAACATATAGAGATTGGGTAAGCTTGAAATGCTACTGAACGTCTGAAAAAAAAAAGTGAGGCAGAAAGGCAAAAGAAAGTGGAGCAGAGATTGAAGGAAAGGCCATCCAGAGACTGCCTCACCTGGGCATCCATCCCATATGCAACCACCAAACCCAGTCACTATTGCTGATGCCAGGAAGTGCTTGCTGACAGGAGCTTGATATAGCTGTCTCTTGAGAGGCTCTGCCAGAGCCTGACAAATACAGAGGCAGATGCTAGCAGCCAACCATCAGGCTGAGCATGGGGTCCCCAATGGAGGAGTTAGGGAAAGGA
The DNA here is from genome assembly GCF_008632895.1 of Mastomys coucha. Taxonomy (NCBI): domain Eukaryota; kingdom Metazoa; phylum Chordata; class Mammalia; order Rodentia; family Muridae; genus Mastomys; species Mastomys coucha. The sequence continues at coordinate 54,581,248 of NW_022196895.1, forward strand.
CTGAAGGAGCTGAAGGGGTTTGCAACTCCATAGGAAGAACAACAATATCAACCAACCAACCCCCGCCCCCAGATCTCCCAGGGTCTAAACCACCAACTGAAGAATACACATGGAGGGACCCAAGGCTCCAGCTGCATATGTAGCAGAAGGTGGCATTGCCTGGCATCATTGGAAGGGGAGGCCCTTGGTCCTGTGGAGGATTGATGCCCCAGTGTAGAGGAATGCTAGGGTGGTGAGGTGGGAGTGGGTGGGTGGGGTGTGGGAGCACCTTCATAGAAGCAGGGAGGAGTGGGGGTGAGATAGGGGGTTTTCAGAGGTGAAAGTGGGAAGGGGGATATCATTTGAAATGTAAATAAATGAAATAACCAGTAAAAAATTTAAAAAAGAAAAAGAAAAAAAGAAAGTGATCGATAAACTATGGAGTCATCTATGAATTTCACACACTAGTATTGGTTCCCTGATACATTGTGTTTTGTCAAGAGAAAATGAATCATAAGACACAAAACAGCAAATACAAAGAGATAAAAAAAAACTACATTTACATATGTACTTTGTTTAGCAGGAAGAAAGCTTGCTGTGTTAAAATATTTCCCCAAAATTCAGTAGTTCAAAATTTTCCACTGCTTTTGTAGCTATGGTAATTATCATTTCTTATTCTAAAGTATTTATTTGAGGTATAGGTATAGTGTATAGGGAAATTGTGTGTGGCTTCCTAGTAAGAGGTGAATAGTCAATCGTATGGTATTTTTGGGTAATTGGGTCAAATCTTGCTGTTCTTCAAGAATAATCCTGTTACATAAAACTGCTTTCAGGGTTCCTTCCATCTGATGTTGGCTGGCTTCCAGATGTCTGGAACTGTCAGAGTGGGTAAGAGGGGCTCCAACCAAACACCATGAGGGACTGAATCTGAGGGAACAGTGCTAACCAAACATGATGTTGACATCTAGAAACAGAGACCTGAAAACTGTGAATCAGAGACCAAGGCAGGCAAACAATATGGAGGTGACACATGGGCAGGGCTGTCTGGGCTGAAACTGTCTTGTACGTGTTAGTCTGGTGGAAGGTGAAGGAGGTCTTTCACTGTAACATTGTAATATCTTGTCAATGTTCTATGTCCTTACTTCTTGTCTATTACTAATTCCAATTATAACCATCATTCCCAGGAAGCTCCAGACTATGTCTCATTCAAAGCAAATATCCACTCCCAGAGCCATGGAGATGTTTCCTTTAAGCCCATTGCACACCCCCTCCTCAAGCACAGCAGCTGGTACACACTGTTTTCCATTTTACCCTGTAGGTTCCCAACCCTTTCTTGTGACCCTAAGACCCTTGCTGCAAACTCCACTACAAGAGAAGCTACAATGGACTCTGCACTTCTCTGTGCAGAGAAAACAAGGAATGCTGATGATAGAGTTAACTTCTAAACCTTTTCCCGCATCTATGTAGACTTTATTTGACCACCACCCTTGTGATGGCTCTCCCAAACAAATACTATATCTACGTTTCAGCAACATACTCCAGATTGAACCAGTTTTTGTTTACTCATTCAGAACCCCATAAGAAGAACAACAATATCAACCAACCAGACCCACAAGAACTCCCAGGGACTAAGCCATCATCAAAGGAGTACACATGGCTCCAGTTGTATATGTAGCAGAGGGTGGCCTTGTCATGCATCAATGGGAGGAGAGGTCCTTGGTCCTATGAAAGATCAATAGATGCCCCAGTGTAGGGGAATTGAGGGTGGGGAGGTGGGAGTGGGTGGGTGGGTGGGTAAAGGAACATCCTCATAGAAGCAGGGGGGGGGAGGATGGGATAGGGGGTTTCCAGGAGGGAGGGAAAGGGGATAACATTTGAAATGTAAATAAAGAAAAAAATCCAATAAAAAAATGTCGAAAAGTTATCTTATTAACTTTAAATAAGTGACTGCAAGAATTATGCCCATCAATAATAGGAAAGCATATTTGGTTGATATCTAGAACCTATTATAAAATCTAGCCCAGAGTTGATTTGTACTAAATATGCAGGAAGAGTAAACACACAAAAATGAAAACTAATCATTAAGGCTTTTTACTGTCTTGTAAACAAACCCTTAAGTTGGTTGCAGGAGTCAGATGCTTTGTGGACAATAAAGTAGTGCATCCAAATCTCAAAGCTCAAGATAACAAACTAACACAAACTCACATGTGTGCATATATGTACGTACTCTGTATACATCCATACATATACATGTACATATGAACACAGTATATGCATACAGACATAAACACATGTGTACACCTATGTATGTATACTGTCTATGTACCCTTACATACATACACAAACATGTATGCACACATGTATGCAATATATACATACAGACATAAACATATATGTGTATATATGTATATTGTCTATATATACTTTACATATGTATATGATATATACATATATACACATTTATGAACATGTGTATGATTACTGACTATACAGGTACTTTATGTGTATGCGATATATACATACACTGCACATGCACATGCATATGTGACATGTGGGAATATAACACATATGTTATATATAATGTATCTGAAAAAGTTCTGGTAAGCCAAAAGAGGAAAAAATACTACCAACAACTGACAGTTTTCAGTTTTCGTTGTCACTAGATTTACAAAGTTCACTACAGAGCTTTTCTTTCTTTTTTAAGCTGTGCTTGAGAGAATTGCTGATAATCACACACGAACCTGCTCACATTCAGGGCACATAGATTCTCAACATCCCCTGTAGATTTAAACTATCAACGTTAATATGTATGTTTTAAATAATGTCTTGCTTTGTTTGGTTGGCTTGATTGCACAGTATACCTTAGTGGCCTGTTGAACTTCATATTCAGACGTGAGAGTTCACTGATGGTGTTTTAATTGACATAGGTAATGCTGACCTCGGATAAAAATGAAAGAGCCCCTAGAACAGAAGACTCTGAAGCTTGCTCTTTAAGCATGCCTGCAGCCCCAGTAACTGTCAGAGCAGGAGAGTGTCCTGGTAGGAGGAAGACATCACAGGAGCCCATGGCTTTCATCTCATCCCCGTGGCCTGTGGGTTTGGCTCCTGGGTGTCTGTTAAGTGGTAATTCTAATCTTTGAAAGTCCATTTTCTCCCCATCTAGAGAAGGTTCCTGTGATCTGCGGCCAAGAGAGCTGGAAGGAACTCAAGGTTGTTAGTGCAGCAGCATTTATCGTTGGCACCTAGAGCTAGAGGGAAGATTATAGGCTGATTTGAGTTTTACAGGGGGGCAAAGGAGTGCAGAAGAAGGAGGGAGGGAGGGAGAGAGGAAGGGGAAGGAGAGAGAGGGAGATAGAACACTATTTTAGGGGAACTATTTTCTGCTTATAAAACAAAAAAAAAATGCCTTTTTATTTATTTACTTGTACTATTTAATCACAAAATACCTAAGCCATTTTGTTTTTCTCCATTCCCTGCCCCCAGTACCATCTAAACCTACTGAGTTCGGAGCCAAGCCTAAGCTCTCTCTCTTTCTTCCTCAGCCCAGGCAAAGCCAAGAAGAGAGAAGAACTGGAAATGAGTCTGCTGTCCCTTTAAGTGTGCATGATTCTACATCTGGCTAGATGCATGTGGATGGATGGTTAGAATCTTGTATCTAAGACAAGCCTTTAAGGTCTTATAATATAACCAAGAGATGGAATGACAACTAACATCATAACTGGACGCTTCCAGACTCGCAGTTGTACTTGGGATTCATTTAGAAGCTCCTGTCCTGTGCAGATAGTACTTTTGAAATATTGAAATCAAAACTACGGTGGATTTAAATTAGTAAGAACAAAAAAAACCCTCTAAGCACATGAGATGAATTTATAAAACTAAATGAGCTAATTAACCTATACTTATTAACTTTGTTCATAATCTTTTAAATTAGAGATTCCAAACTAACTGTCTGGGGGCAGCTGGGGTTATGTCTGACCCTTTAAGGCATTCTAAGAGTTGGGTTTAAGAGGGTGAAAGGAAAAGCAGAGCCGAGCAACCCATGTTTATACTACCACAGGAGAGAAAGCACATAATGGCAGATACTTCTGTTGCTACACAACAGAAATCAGATTCTGCTCTTTAGCAGAATAAAGATCCTTTTGAATTTGTCTGCTGTGGATAAATGGGCGGCCATAGCACTGATTTCGGTAGGTGCTAATCCTCAGGAGCTGCCTTGGTACCTGACACCTGGCTCTTTCCACCTCTGGGCCCCATCAGCTACTCAGCTTTATCTACTGCCCCGAGTCTGGGGACTGGGGGGCTTTCAGAAGCTAGGTCTGCTACTTGATATGCACAGCAGGAGAAAGGTTAACAGTGGCTGTCAGGCACATCAGCTAATCCTTGGCAGGCTTTGTGTTCTGATTGGTTTAGACTATGAGTGGGAGGGATAGGTGTCAGCTTCCCCAGAATGTGAGTCCCCAACAAGAAGGTAGAAATTGCTGAGAAGGAAGAAAGAGAGGGGCAGATAATGCCCAGAAAGGAACAAGCAGTAACTGACACATCCTGATCGTTAGCAATACTTGGTCATCATGTTAACTGCAAGGATTGATTATTTATCAATTGGAAGAGGGTAGAAGCCTAAAGGACTTGCAAAGCTGTATGAAGCATTTTTGTTTTTTGTTTTTGTTTTTGTTTTAGCACAGTAAATAGATATTAATTTAAAGACCATAAAAGCAGCACTGGGGAGATGACACTTTTAGTGACAAATAGGAAAAAGATACATAAAACTGTAGCTGAATGCATAACAATGAAAGGTAAATTTTGCAGGCTGCTGAGAAGGAAATTGCACATTGCTGTGAGGAAGTTTTATTTTATTTGGTTTGCTGTAATTGGGATTCACTTCAAGCAGAAGCTACTCCAAGAACGAATTAAATGTGGTGACCACTGAGGTCATTTGATGTCATCAAACCCCAGCAACTCTTCCCTCGCTTGCTTTGCATCTTCATCTCCTCTCCCTCCTCCCTTTCATCATTACTTTATTTTGTGTAAAACTTTAAGCCCATAGCAAATTAAAAGTACTGTATAAGAAGTGCGTGCCTGTAAGCATCCCTTCCTGCTTCCCCATCCTTTCTTTACATGTTAGTCTGATCTTTGTGTGTATGCTGAGCTCCTCAAGCTGGATACAATCCCCTCATCTCTCTGTGTGGTTCAGCATTTTCTAAATGTGGCGTTGTCTCATGTCCACCATGACAGCACCCAGCTTAGAAAAGCATTAATCGCCTCCAGGGACTGCTACTCAGCTCATGCTCAACTGCTTCCTCTTTTTTTCCTAAATAAAATTTTACATCTGATCAGTGAAAGCTGTCATTCCGTTGTAATGAATGCCAGGCACTTGGCTGCCACGGGACAACTTGTGCTAAACCACTTGAATAGACTTGCTTTGAAGCATCTCAGAAACCTCTTCTAGTATGTCTTGGTATCTTTTTTTTTTTTTT